>NW_005871302.1:350703-422978 GCF_000147115.1 Myotis lucifugus
CTGTCATTTACTGTGGCTGGGCTGGAGCCCACCAGTCATTACCGGATGTTCGTGGACGTGGTCTTGGTGGACCAGCACCACTGGCGGTATCAGAGCGGCAAGTGGGTGCAGTGTGGAAAGGCCGAGGGCAGCATGCCAGGTATGCACCCTCCTGGGAAGAGTGGGCACTCCTTTCCTCCAAGACTGGGCGCCCCCTAGTGGATTCAGGAGGAACCCCCCCCACAGTCCCTACACACGACACCTAGGATTTAATTCCCCATCCCACCCCACCCCATCCCACCCCACCCCATCCCCTCCCACTTCTTGCCTCCGTTCTGTTTGTCATTTCTTTTCGACTTGACTCTGGCCTATCTCCTGCTCTGTCCTCTGCCCACACCTCCCCTCGCCCTGCCCGTCTGATCCTTCTTGATGTCCCTTCAGAACAGGCCCAGGCCCACATCACTGTGGGTCCGGCCCTGGGGGCTGCGTGCCTCACAGGTTAACTGTCCGCAGGAAACCGCCTGTACGTCCACCCAGATTCCCCCAACACTGGAGCCCACTGGATGCGCCAGGAAGTTTCATTCGGGAAACTCAAGCTCACGAACAACAAAGGGGCCTCCAACAATGCCACTCAGGTGGGACTCCTCCCCAAGGGCCAGCCCTGCCCCCGCCCCAGGTCGGAGCCCATTGGGGGATGGGATGTGGGGGGGTAGCCTGCAGGCTGATACTGTTTTGTAAGGTCACTTTTCTTCCTCTCTGACTCTGCTTTTTCCCACCACCTTGAGGTGGGAAGAAGCTGAATCTCTGGGCACAAAGGGTGTCACATTCAGGCCAAATGCCGGGCTGCCACCCCTCTGGTACCAGGCTGGGCCTGGAGTCGGTACCTGCGTCCCAGGGAATGGATGTCCGGAAAAGCCCTGTGTGAGCTAATAGCTTGGCCACAGTGGACAGCTGGGGAGAGGAAATGGGGCACGAGGGTAGAATTGGGGCCTCCAGGAGCTGGGGGCTGGAGTGGGAAGGCCTGGGAGAAGTCACATGGTGTCAGGGGCAGCAGGGGATTGGACAGGATGACCTCAGGGTGGGGGGAATCCTTCGAGCTCCCTCCCCCCGGCCCCACCACCTTCCTGCTCTCCCTCAGATGATTGTGCTCCAGTCCCTCCATAAGTACCAGCCCCGGCTGCACATCGTGGAGGTGAACGAAGGAGAGCCCGAGGCGGCCTGCAGTGCCTCCAACACGCATATCTTTACTTTCCAAGAAACCCAGTTCATCGCCGTGACGGCCTACCAGAATGCCGAGGTGAGCGCTGCCCAGGCAGCCGCGTGAGGGCCCGAGCCTGGGAAGGGGAGGACGGGGACAGCGGGGGGCCCCCAGTCTCCCTTGGGAGGGATTTTGGAAGTTTCCTAGCCCCACACTCAGGACTCAGGACACTCGACTTGCCCTCTTTCTAGATCACTCAGCTGAAAATTGATAACAACCCCTTTGCCAAAGGATTCCGGGAGAACTTTGAGTCGTAAGTGCCACTGGTTTCAACTCACCTTTGCAGAGCCCCCCTGAGACCGGGACCCCACCACATGCTCCGCACATGTTCCTCTCTGCCCCTGAGGCTGGGAGAGGCTGGGGTGGGTGCTGGAGGGCGGGTGGGCCAGGGAAGAAGAACCAGGGAGGCATGTGCAATAGGCAGGCTCACAGGTGACCGGTACCGCTCCTGACCCCTGTCTTCTTGGCTCTCATTTTTTTTTTTTAGCATGTATGCATCTGTGGACACCAGTGTCCCCTCCCCGCCTGGACCCAACTGTCAATTGCTCGGGGGAGACCACTACTCTTCGCTCCTTCCCAACCAGTACCCCGTTCCCAGCCGTTTCTACCCCGACCTTCCTGGCCAGGCCAAGGATGTGGTTCCCCAGCCTTACTGGTTGGGGGCCCCCCGGGACCACAGCTACGAGGCCGAGTTTCGAGCCGTCAGCATGAAGCCGGCCTTCCTGCCCTCGGCCCCTGGGCCCACCATGTCCTACTACAGAGGCCAGGAGGTCCTGGCACCCGGAGCTGGCTGGCCTGTGGCCCCCCAGTACCCTCCCAAGATGGGTCCGGCCGGCTGGTTCCGCCCCATGCGGACTCTGCCCATGGACCCGGGCCCTGGTGCTTCCGAGGGGCGGGCGCTGGAGGACCAGGGCTCCACCTCGCTGTGGACGGACATCGCCCTCGTCCGGCCAGAGTCCGGGGATTCGGGACTGGGCGAAGGAGACTCTAAGAGGAGACGTGTGTCCCCCTATCCTTCCAGTGGCGACAGCTCCTCCCCTGCTGGGGCCCCTTCTCCTTTTGATAAGGAAACCGAAGGCCAGTTTTATAACTATTTTCCCAATTGAGCAGATGACTCGGTTGGAGGACGCCAACTAAAGTAGACAAAAGACTCAGGACTGAGCGGTCCCCAGCTCCCTCTGTTCCTTCTCCTTTTGTAGTCGGTGGGGAAAGAGGGGGGGCAAAAGAATTCTGGGGTTCACCGGCTGCTCCTTGGCCCACAGTGAAACCTAGAAGGAGTGTTCCTTCCCCTTCCTGTGCCCTAACTACAGTCATTTACCTGGTGCTGCTTCTGGCTGCGGGCTCCCAGCTGGAGAACAGAAAACAGAACAAGAAGGTCTTGGACACGAAGGAGCGTTCTCTCTTCAGGGGGGCGGGTGGGGGGTGCTGGCAGGGAAGTGAAGGTTCAGTTCTCTTCTCTGGAGAAGAACTTTCAGCATTTTTGTGTGTGTGTGTGTGTGTTACTCTCTGATCGGAAAATAAAGGCACATGGATTTCGTAACGGCCAGCCGGCCAGGGTCAGGGAGAGGACGCAGGTGACTTTGGGCAGCTGGCCTGGGCCCCACCCTCTCAGCGACAGCGCGTCCCGAGGGGGGACTGGGCATGGGGGGCACGGTGCCTGTCGAGAGAAGCAAGATCGGTCATGTGTGTGTGTGTGCGCGCGCGCACGTGCGCTTTTTTCTTTTCTATTTTTTTGTTTTTGGAACGAGGCGGCTATTTATTGTACAGAGAGTGGTGTCTGGATAGATTTCTTTTGTCTTCATCACTTTCTGAAAATAAACATGAAACTGTCAAGTGTGTCCTGCTCTGGCGCCCGGCGGGGGGACACGGGGGGCTGCACTGGGGATCGCACCAAAGTTGTCCTGTGGGCTCTGAAACAGAACCCAAGCTTCCGAAGAACCTGCACCCCCTAGGAACCCAAAGTGGCTTCGTTCAGGGGGTAAACTGAGTTAAAGCAAGAACACAGGTCCTGCGGTCAGTGCTCAGATTGATGGTGGTGCCACCTTGAAAGGTGTCTTGGGACAGAGAACCATCCCTCTGCCTGTGTGTGCAACCTGACCTATGGGGGAGGGGTGTGAGGGCAAGGCCAGAGGACAGGACTGGGGTGGGGGTGGGGGCTCGGAGGGGAAGGATGGCCTTGATTTCTCCTTGCGTTGGTAGCGACTTTGGTTCTCCATCTTCGTCTTAGGGTTGTTCAAGGGTTAAAGGAGTAAATGTAAGTTGGACCACTTGAAATTGCTGTGTTAGTAGGGCAAGAATAGCCAAATACTGGCAATTTCATATGATTCAACCTAGTACATGCCAAGGGTTTAGAACAGCGCCTGATAAGAGGTAAGTGTGTGAATTGTTGTTGTTGTTACTGCTATCTTGCTCTAGCTGCTTCTCTCTTTATTCACAGATGAGATGTGTTGGATACGTGCTTATTTTAAAGAATTTAATAATGCAGAAAAGCATTAAGACAGCAACAAATTATCCCAAATCTAACTGCCCATCAATAGTTATCATTAACATTAGATGGTTAGATAGAAAGACAGAAATACTTTTATAAAATTGGAATCATACTGAAAATGCTTTTTCCTGAAGCAACACTCAATACCACTGAATTTTAGTTCACAATGTATAACAACTGCAACAACAAAAAAACAAACCCAAACCTGCCAAACCATCAAAACGCCCCAAACTCTCAAACGAATGAAGGAAATTGCTGAACTCAAGATTCATTTTTCTTCACAATAAGAACTATTCCCTGAAAGAACCCTCTCAGATGAAGGAAGTCGCTTGTGGGAGACATTAAGAAGTTGAAGTTACTGTGTGTGCCCCAGCCCAATTTAGAGCATCCTCGTTCTAATGGGGGAACGCCCTTATGGGCTTTGAGGTGCTATTGCGATTCTGTTTGGAGCCTGGGGATCTTCGTGTCTGTCATGTTCACATGTCTTCTTGTGCTGGTCTCTACCCAGAGACCATGTTCATCACTTGGAATGCTAGTTCAAAAGAAGGAAGAGATAAGGAGACATATTTGGTTCCATCCTCTTGGATTGGAGAGCTCAGAATTTTGTAAATGGTGTCATGAGTTTTGCCATGTGGAACTCTGTGAGGGTAGATCTTCCTCCTCCCGCCCCCTCCTCTTCGGCTGTCACTCTCTCAAGTTAGCAGTATTAAGTTGGGCTTATTTCCCCTCTTGGGGAGCTGTTGTTAGTAATCACAGTACTCTTCTCCCCCACTGTTTTAAATGGGTTTTGTTCACCTCATTATATAATGAGGCGGAGGGAGTATGATGAAGTCTTACTCCATCATTTTGTCCCAGAAGCCTGGCTGCATATGTTTGGATGCTGCGTCAGAAAGGTTCATTACTATCATTTCTTCTCTTACTCCTGAGTATATATGACTATATTATATGTTACTATAGTATACATACTCACCGTCTTTAGTGAATATAATGCATTTTACCTTAAATGTTATATGGTCTGGCATTAATATTCCAATTTGTACTTTGTTTTTATTTGAATTCATCTGATCAATTTTCTCATATTTAGTGGATACTGTTTTTCTTAGTTTCATTTTTGTTGTAGTTATGTCTTTGTCAAGCTGCAAATGAATGGATTTAAAAACACATTTAAGACTCTTCCCTTAATTTTTTTCTATTTATTTACAAATATAACGATCACTGATTAACACACAACTCAAAAACTTAAGCACTAATAATATCATAGCTAGTTATGTATTACTCCATCCCATCTCTTACCTTTTCTTTGCAGATAACCAGTACCATGAATTTTGTGTTTACCTTTTTCTTGCTCTTAAAATTATGTGTTAACACTTTTTATTATCTCATTATTACACTGTTTAGTTTTGGTCGAACTTTATAAAAAGTATGTGTGTCTGTATATATCTTGTGTTATCTTTCTATGCATGAACAGGGACTATTTCTTCATTTATTTAGGTTACCCTTTAGGTCCTTCAGTACAGTTTTACAATTTATAAGTATGGCACTTGTACCTCTTTTGTTAGATTTATTCTTAGGTATTTTTTTCTCTATAAAAGGTATCTTTGAAAAAAATATGTGTCCCCTAATTGCTTATTACTGGTATATAGACTTGCAATTGACTTTTGCATGCTGAGCATAAGATCCAACCCCCTTGCTAAATTCTCTTATTATTTTTCAGTGGTTTGCTGTAAATTCATATTTTCACTATGGCTAGTCAGATTATTTGAAATAATGACAGTTTCATTTCCCCCTTTGTGATCATTATGCTTCTAACTCTTTTCCTGTCTCATTGTGCTGGTCAAAGCTTGGAATGCTAGTTTCTTGCCGTTGGGCGATGACTCCCACCCCCTATTTATTTCGCTTTTCCCTTTATGCTGGTTTGGCGTTTCTGTAATTTATTTCTATTATTTTAGTGGTTACCCTATACATTTTAATACGCACATTTAACCTAACAAACTTGAATGATATTTTGCCTTCCTTCTAGTCAATAGGACAACTTCAGATCACTTATTTCTGGTCTTCCCCTCTCCTGACATAGTATTGATTTTCTTCCCAATTTACCGATTTTGAACGCTTCAGTTCTGCCTTACTTCAGTCTCCACAGATTAGACTCCTGTATCACTGTACTGAGACAGTAATTCTTGGGGCTTATTTTTATGTCACCATTTTTTTTGTTCACTTTCCATTTTTGCATCTCTACCTCTTTCTGGGATCCCTTTCCTATTTCTTGAACTAAATCCTTTATGAGTTCTTTTAGAGAAAATCTCTCTGTAAATCCTTCATGTGCTTGTTTCTTATAAAGATTATTATATTTTCCCTTATTATTAAATGATAGTTTTGTTGAGTACACAATTTTAAATATATTTTTTTTAACATTTTATAAAAGCTGTTGCACTCTCTTCTGGCTTCCATTATTGTTTGTGAAACCTGTTGTTACTCTAATTATCATTCTTTTATAGGTCATCTGTCTTTTTCTTTCTGCTTTTCAGATCATCTATTTATATTTGATGCCCAACAGATTCACTGTGATGACAAGGTATGAATTTATTTTTGATCATATGTGGGATATATTGTGCTTCCTGGATCTGTGTATTCATGATTTGCATCAGTTCTGAAAATTCTCATTCATTATCTTTTAAAATATTGCTTCTTTCCATTCTCTCCAATTCCCGCTTTTGGGACTCTAAACAGATGGATGCAAGACATTCTCATTCTATTATTTTTCATGTATCACAACTCTATTGTATTTCTTTCCCCTTCTTTCACTTTGCGACTCTCTGGATAAATTCTTGGGATACATATTTTAGTTTAATTCTACTTTTAACTGTATCTCATATACTGATTAGCCCATCCATTGAGATTTTTTCCAGATTTTACAAAAATACTTTTTATACATATTTTACACATCTCCATTAAATTTTATTTAAATATTATGCTTTCTATTAGTTCATTAATTTCTATTAGTTCATTTATTTCTCACCTGTACTATGCCGGTGGTTTCCTGTTGTATATTTTTCCTTACAATTGCATTTTTTTTTAAAATATATTTTATTGATTTTTTACAGAGAAGAAGGGAGAGGGATAGAGAGTCAGAAACATCGATGAGAGAGATTGATCAGCTGCCTCCTGCACCCCCACAGTGGGGATGTGCCCGCAACCAAGGCACATGCCCTTGACCGGAATCGAACCCGGGACCCTTCAGTCCGCAGGCCGACGCTCTATCCAATGAGCCAAACCGGTTTGGCATAAAATTGCATTTTGTTCCTGCAAACATTCTATACACAGCTGCTCTGTGTTTGGTATTTGATATTTACAATATTTGCTATCTTTGTGGAGGGTGGTGGCAGGGGTATTCTCTAAATTTGTTGTTTCTTCTGATTCTCACTCATGGTGTGTTTTTGCCTTCTTGTGCACTTGGAGGTTTTTATTTGAAGGTTATGTTTGACTTTTAATCCATGGAAGTCCTGTAAAACTAACTTGGGCAAACTTTCTACCACTGGTGTTGCCTCTGATTCAACAGATGTGGAACCCCAAGGTGTGGCTAGCTTTTCTCTCCAGCAGGATAGTTGGCCTTCTTGGCTCAGGGCTCCCAATGAGCAAGACGGGCGCTTCCCAGCCTCTAAGGCCTATGCCTGGAACCGGGACGGCATCAGTCCCACCACAACCTATTGGTTAAGGCCAGCCCATAACCAGGGGGACGGGAAGTCCTTTCCCCTCTAGATGGGAGGAATGGCGTGGCTGCCTCGCCGTGGGGCTGGGACCTCTCCCTCACCATCAGCCTGGACACTGTCTTCATGTCTCTCTTACGCTGGATCTCCTGTTTCCTGGATCACATGTCTTTTTCTTTCTTTGTTTATTCCCTTGTTTTGCTGAAGGACATCTTCCAGCCCGCCCCCCTCTCCCCTCTTTATAGTCATTCCAGGCTGTTGCTACATTTTATTTTATTTTTTAAAATATATTTTTGTTGATTCCAGAGAGGAAAGGAGAGGGAGAGATAGAAACATCAGTGATGAGAGAGAATCATTGATTGGCTGCCTCCTGCACGCCCCCTACTGGGGACCGAGCCCACAACCCAGGGATGTGCCCTTGACCAGAATCAAACCTGGGACCCTTCAGTCTGCAGGACGACGCTCTATCCACTGAGCCAAACCAGCTAGGGCCAGGCTGTTGCTGCATCTTAGGTTGTCATTCCATCTTGCTTAGTCAATACTCTCCTATCTGCTTTCTATATTCCAAAAATTTGTTGAAATGTATTGCCCCTCTACTGTTCTCTTTGCTTCTGTGGTTCTATACATTAAGAAAATTCCCGCCCTAACTGGTTTGGCTCAGTGGATGGAGCGTCAGCCTGCGGACTCAAGGGTCCCAGGTTCGAGTCTGGTCAAGGGCATGTACCTTGGTTGCGGGCACATCCCCAGTGGGGAGTGTGCAGGAGGCAGCTGATCCATGTTTCTCTCTCATTGATGTTTCTAACTCTCTATCCCTCTCCCTTCCTCTCTGTAAAAAATCAATAAAATATATATTTTAAAAAAAAGAAAAAGAAAATTCCCATATTTTTATTTTGGTAATCAATATATAAATTTTAAACTAAATACTCTTCATCAATGTTGAATGGAACCTTGTAAATCTTTTTAACTTTCATAAGTTGGCCTTCCCCCATTTTAGGAAAGCTTTATTTAATTTTGTCTTTGATTGCCTTTCACCCAGTTCATGTTTCTTTTTCAGGGACACCTGTAACTTTCTGACTTGATCGCTACCCTCTGTTTCTCTTCCTATTACTTTATCTTCATTTTTTAAAACTTATATTCAGTATTCTGGGAGGGACTTCCAAATATATCTGAGTAATGGAATGTTAATTTGAGGATGACTGAAAACTAATTTCTAAGGAGACAGTGAGCCAGAAGGTCAAAGGCCTACCCTTACGATTTACATGAATGCCTTTGTGATTGTCTGTGGTTACAGCGATGTCTTAATATGTTTTATGAGTTAATAATGGCAAGGGTTATAAATAGCTGGGCCTAAAAGTAACTGTTGGGGTCAAGATGTGAAACTAGATTAAACACTAGTTTAATCTTTTCTCAGACTCTGCAGAACCTGCCTTGTTTGAGTTACTTATATCTAGATTACCAGGTAGGGAGAAGGGGCACAGCAATTACTTCAGGAAGTATCTGAGGAAACGTAACTGCCTATGCTCCCATCCTTATATGACGAGTATCCTCCTGCGATGAAAGACATTGTGGCATAGACACCGGGCTGAATCATCTCCAAACACACCAAATCATAATGGCTTTTCACTGTACTGATTTGGTTTTCCCTCCATTCAACTGTGCCCGTTAGAGCCTTCACTGGGAGTTAACATTCTGCCATTGAATTTTAGTTTCAATTTTGTCTTATTTCAATCTCACGTTCATCCTGGCCTATTATCTTTTTATCTCAACTCTCTCCTGACAGATTTCTTTATTTCTTTGAGGATGCTGAATAAGTCTCTGGAATTTTCTTTTGGATCTTGACATGGCAAGATAATTGAGTGTGGTAACTTACTATGGGGGCTTAGTAGCTATAAATCAGTTAAACGAATAGTTGAAACTATAGTACTTTTGGGGCAAAATAATAGGTATTTTGTCTTCGGACCATACCCCTCCTTTATGAAAACTCTACCCACACCCTCTTCTTTGCAGGGATTAAGCCCCTAAAGGCCATATTTACAAGATATGACCCTGCCTCACCTCATACCTCATCATATCTGGTGAAGAGGGTTGATACATGAAGGAATTGGGGTTGAAAGTCTTTAGTTAGTTTGAGGTATTGCTTGAGTTTGGGTTGTATAACTGTGGTGTATCAGGGCAGCCAAGTCTATGAACATGGAGAGAATGCAATTTGTGGAGAAGGGCCAGAATATGTGCAAAGAGAGAGAGTGATAAAATATACGAGAGGGAGGGAGCGATAGAGCAAGAGTGAGAATGAGAAAGAACTTCCTGGTTCTAGTTCCTCTTAAGGTCCAAGTGCACTTCCTCTCTTTGTCCTCTGAGCCACACCCATGTGCCAACAACATTTTCCCCTCCGTTTGCAGTAGGAGCCTTGGACCACGAAGACAACCTTGGTTAAGACATCCCTTCCCAGTCATAATAAGCACATCATATCATTGTGAGTAAGAGGATGAAGACCATGTGGCACATTTTGTTCCTGTAGTGGGAGGACTTGTATCCGGCTCATCCCAAAGTAATATCCGATGATTAAGAACAAAGTGAAAAGGTGTAGGGGTGGGTAGGGTGGAAGGACAGAGACCACATCCTCCTTCTACCGCGGTGCAAATTATTTTCTGATCCATCAGAAGGTTGACCCTGCCATTCCTAGGTCTTGCTGAGATCATGCAGGTTTTGGGTACTCATACATCACTATGAGTACCAAAAGCTCGGAAAGCTTAGCCAATTCTTGATTGTGGAGTTAAAGGTAAGAGAAGGCGATCACAGCTTCTAGGTGGTCAGTGCCACAACCATAGTCTGAAGTGGAGGGGCATATCCAGGGCCTGCTTGTCTTTCATGTTCAACATTAGCCAGAGAAGCCTCGAGCTGCAGGTCTGTAGAATAGAAGTGGGCAGCCCAGCAGGCATGGCTCAGTGGTTGAGCATCGACCTATGAACCAGGAGGTCATGGTTTGATTCCCAGTCAGGGCACATAGCTGGATTGCAGGCTCAACTCCCAGTGTGGGGCATGCAGAAAGCAGCCAATCAATGATTCTCTCTCATCATTGATGTTTCTATCTCTCTCTCCCTCTCCCTTTCTCTCTGAAATCAATCAATCAATATATTGCTACATTTGGATGGATGCTATGACCTTGAAGGAACAGCGGGTTGCCTTTACTTTACTGAATGAGATTCACCTAGGTGGAAATCAAGCCTGTGGGACTGATGGCAGGTTGATAGAGACCAGAGGACCCTATCTAAGGTGGCTCTTTTTTAAAAAATATATATTTATTTTATTGATTTCAGGCAGGGAGAGAGAGAGGGAGATAGAAACATCAATGACAAGAGAGAATCATTGATCGGCTGCCTCCTGTATGCCCCCACTGGGAACCGACTCTACAACCCGGGCACGTGCCCGAACAGTGACCTCCTGGTTCATAGGTCGATGCTCAACCACTGAGCCACGCTGGTTGGGCGAATCTCTGCCTTTTAATTGGTGTCTTTAGATCATTTAGACCATTTCTTCTTTTTTATAAATGTGTCTCTCAGAACTGCTTCATCCCATAAGTTTTTTTATGCTGTCTTTTCATTTTCATGTGGTTCAGTGTATTTTAAAATTTCCTCTGAGACGTCCTCTTTGACACATGGATTATTTAGACATGTGTTATTTAGTTTCCAACTGTTTGGAGATTTTGCTGTTGTCTTTCTGTTATTAATTTTTAGTTTGATTCTACTGTGGTTGGAGAACACATTCTATTTGATTTCACTTCTTCCAAAACTGTCGAGGTTGTTTTATGACCCAGGATGTGGTCTAACTTGCTATATGTTTTGTGGGCACTTGAAAAGAATGTGTAATCTGCTGATGTCAGGGAAGAGTTCCATAAATGTCAATTGTCAATTAGATCGTGTTGGTTAACGGTATTATTCAATTCTTCTGTATGCTTGCTGATTTTCTGTCTATCAATTGTTGAGAGAGGGAGGTTGAAGTCTCCAATATAATGGTCAATTTGTCTATTTCTTCTTTCAGTTACATGTCAGTTTTTAATTCACATATTTTGTAGCTCTGTCCTTTGGTGCACACACGTCTAGAATTGTTATTTCATCTTGGTAGATTAACCCTTTCATCATCTCTGTTTCTGGAAATGTGCTTTGAAGTCTACTTTACATGATATTAATAGAGCCACTTCTGCTTTCTTTTAATATTTCCATGATATATCTTTTTCCATATTTTTACTTTCAATCTGCCTATAGTGTTATATCTGAAGTGAGTTTCTTTTCTTTTTTTTTTTTAATGTATTGACTTTTAGAGAGAGGATTTAGAGGGAGAGAGAGAAAGAAACAATAATGTGAGAAACATTGATTGGTTGCCTCCCCCACGCATCCCTACTGGGGCCGGTGATCAAACCTGCAACCCAGGTATGTGCCCTTGACGGGGAATCCAATGCAAGATCCTTCAGTACACAGGCCGATGTTCTAGCCACTGAGCAACACTGGCCAGCGTTCATTTTAGGATTTTTTTTTTCCATTTCACTGCTTTCTTTTGTCTGTCTTCTTGTAGGTTACTTGAACATCTTTTAGAATTTTATTTTTCTTTTACTTATAGTGTTTTTTTTTAGTATATCTCTTTATAGAGTTTATTTTAGTAGTTACTTTAGTTATTACATGATGTATTACATATATCTTGTCACAGTCTATTTAGTGTTGTCATTTTGCCAATTGGAATAAAGTATAGAAACCTCCCCTCCCCTTATGTCTTTTTACCCTTCCCATTTTTAGTACAATTCTCTTAAATATTTTCTCTATATACATTTAGACCCATTTCAGGCAGTGTTATAATTTTGCTTCAACCATCAATTTAGAAAACTTAAGAGGAGGAGGAAATCCTATTTAATTTACTCATTTATTTGTTTATCATGTTCTCCCTTCCTTCCTGATGTTCCAAGAATCCTTCTTTTGTAGTATCCTTTCTGTTAGAAAACGTCCTTTAGTCATTTTTTAAAGGGTAGGCCTGTTGGTAACAAATTCTTAGTTCTTCATCCGAGAATGTCTTGATAGTCCCTCATTCCTGAAGGATATTTTTGCTGAATATAGAATCCTGGGCTGACGGTTATTTCAGCTCATGGAAAATATGCCACTCCCTTCTGGCCTCCATGGTTCCTGATGAGAAATTCACTCCCAGGTGAGCTGTTTTCCCCTATAGGAAAGATGTCGTTTCTCTCTCACTGTTTTCAAGACTTTTTCTCTGTCTAACTTTCAGAAGTTGGATTCTGGTGTGTCTTGGTGTGGGTTTCTTTGAGCTTTCCCATTTGGAGTTCACTCAGCTTCTTGAATCTGTAAGTTTATGTCTTTTGCCAAATTTTACGAAATTTTCAGCCATTATTTCTTCAAGCACTTTTCAACCCTTTCCTCTTTCTTCTCTCCTTCTGGGACCCCAATGACAGGAGTGTTAGAGCTTTCACTGTAGTCCAACAGGTCCCTGAAACTCTGTTCATTTTCTGTTTTTAGTTTATTTTCTCTCTGCTGTCCAGTTGGATCATTTCTATTATTCTATCTTCCAGTTCACTGTGTTTTCCTCTATCCCCATCCATTGAGTTTTAAAATTTTCTGGTATTAATATGTCTCAGTTCTAGATTCCCTTTTGCTTCTTTATGCCTTCTATTTCTTTGCTGAAACTTTCTATTTTTCTGATGAGGGTTCCTACTTTTTAATTTGTCCCCAGCATGTTTGTTGAAGCATTTCTCTCACGGTTGCTTTAAAATCTTTGTCAGATAGTGTTAACATGTCTGTCATCTGTGCGAGCATCTACCAATTTTCTCTTTCATTCAGTTGGAGAACTTCCTTGTTTTTTATGCAAGTGACTTTCTACAGAAATCTGTTCATTTGGTACCTGTGTTATGGTACTCTAGGCCAGCGGTTCTCAACCTGTGGGTCGCCAACCTGTGGGTCGAGACCCCTTTGGGGGTCGAACAACCCTTTCACAGGGGTCGCCTAAGACCATTGGAAAACACAAATATAATTACATATTGTTTTTGTGATTAATCACTATGCTTTAATTATGTTGAATTTGTAACAATGAAAATACATCCTGCCTATCAGATATTTACATGACGATTCATAGCAGTAGCAAAATTACAGTTATGAAGTAGCAACGAAAATAATTTTATGGTTGGGGGTCACCACAACATGAGGAACTGTATTAAAGGGTCGCGGCATTAGGAAGGTTGAGAACCACTGCCCTAGACCCTTCTGCTGTAACTGGCTGTCTCTGACACCGCTCAGGCAGGGTTGGCACTCTTTCCTTACTGACAGGTGGAGGTGGAAGTCCAAGTTTTCCACATCATCTCCACCCTCTGACCCGAGGGAAGGTGGGGGATGCTCCTCTCGGTGGGGAGGAAAGTCCCGACCCTGTATTCAGTCTTTCCTTGACACCAGGCCAGTGGGTTAGGGGAAGGGAAGTCAGTTGCTTCCTTACAGACTGACAAGGACTCTTCACTTGGTCTTTGCTGGCATGTGAACCACCGTTGTTTTGATATCTTTGGCTGTAGTAAAGTGACTATTGTCCAACAGTTTTATGTATTGCTAAGCTTCCCTTTTCCTGGTCCTTTAGCTCCTGGAGCTACAAGCTTCTTTGGTCAATACTCAAGAAAGAGCAAGTCCATGTCTTGCCATTTTCAGCAAAAGTCCCGTGATTCTCTCTGATCGGGCTGCCATAGATCACGGGCCCATCCCTGAAGAGTCATTTTGGCTAGGGAGACAGGAACATACTGATTGGCACGCCCCGAGATTAAACCCCGAATTAAATCTCTTGGCTGAGAATGGGAGAAGGAAAGATGGTTCCCCAAAGGAAATGCAAGGTTTCAGTCCCAGAAAAGATGCTGGGCAGTGCACTCCAGATGTTCATAGACCGAGGAAGAATCTTAACCTAAGGCCTAGATGGATCATCAGAGCCCCCAAGCCTGTTGCTAGGAGACAAACCGCAAGAGCCAGGTTCAGAATCAAGTTTCATGACTGGGCAAGATCTCTAGCACTGGTTACTCGCACATGGCATCCCTAGGAATGGAAATGGCAGACAGCCAACTGGGATTTAAGGGAGTTGTGTCACCAGAGAAACCCCAAGCCTGGCAAACAGGGACCTCCAATGGCTCGGTTCTGAGAGAATCCCAACTCTATGCCAGCAGGAAGTGGGATATTTGAGCAGAACACCTCCCGAGAGGGGAATTCTCTTTAAACTCCGCTCAGGCCTGGCTGTGGAGGACACGGGACGAGACAAATCCAGGCAGCTGCCAAAATCAAGGGCAATCAGACTTACTAAGAGACATCTGGCCCTGACTGGTTTGGCTCAGTGGATAGAGCATCGGCCTGCGGACTCAAGGGTCCCGGGTTCGATTCCGGTCAAGGGCATGTACCTTGGTTGCAGGCACATCCCCAGTGGGGAGTGTGCAGGAGGCGGCTGATCAATGTTTCTCTCTCATCGATGTTTCTAGCTCTCTATCCCTCTCCCTTCCTCTCTGTAAAAAAAATCAATAAAATATATTTTTTTTAAAAAAGAGAGACATCTGATTTCACTAAAGGGCAAGGAGTCCTTCGGCCTGTGGTATCTTCCAGATTGTGACCATTGTCTGTTATTTTTCCCTTCCCTACTTATAAAAAATACATATGTTTAAAGATTTTTTAAATAAAAATAATGAGTGTTGTAACACCAAATAATGCAAAAAGTGATAAAGTGAAACCTTAGTCTGTGCTCACACACCCTCCCCTGTTGGGTCCCTCTGTCCCTGGGAGAGTTACACCACTGAGTTAGGTACTTATTCTTCAGAGGTTTTCCTACACACATATTTACTGTGCACAAGAGTAAAATTGAAAAATTGGTCAGTTCCACCCCACCCCCATCAATTATGAGATCCATTCCCCAGAAGCAATAATTTTCAACCAATTCTCTTTTTAGCCTTTCTGATAGCTCTTTCATAACGCCAGGAAATATGCTAATATCTTTGTGCCTAACTCATCACGTTTAAACCGTATCTCCCAACTCCCGCGATGAAAGACAACGAATTTAGCTTGTTTTCACTGCTTCCCTTCTTTCCCTCATCCCTGCCAGTCACACATCTCTGTACTCCTTCATTCTTCACTTGTAGGGCTTTACATAATATATTTAAACATCTATTCCCTGACTTCTCTTTGATTATTGCCTAGAGAAGAATGACTATTTTATTCTTGTACTTGATTGATATTTGGGCTGGGTATAATTTCCCCCTCAATATTAGTTAGGATTAAGTTTAACTGAAAATAAAAGACCAAAAATAACAGTGGTGCAAGCAAATTGAAGTTCATTTCGTTCTCATGGAAATGACTGCAGGGGACCAGGCTCCTCTCAGTTTTCTACTCTGCGCCACATAAGATGCGGTGCTTGTCCTCATGGCTTAAGATGATGGCTGCATAGTGTCGGCAGCCTGGGTGGAGGAAGGTGCAAAGAAGGAAGGGACAGCCGGAACTTAGTCATGTGGCCACACTTAGCTTCAAGGGAGGCTGGGGACGTAACCTGGATTCTGGATGGCTCTGCGCCTGGCTAACACCCCAAGGTTCTCTTACTAAGGAAGAATAAGGGCACAGATGCGGGGACAACCAGTGGTGTCGCCCATTCCTCCACCCTTTGCAGGCTCTGCTCCACCTCCAGATTGCATCAGGGGTTGCTGACGAGATGTCTGATGACAATCTGATTTTCATTCCTTTGTAGGCAATCTGTTCTTTCCCATGGAAGATTTTTTTAAAGATATATTTTTATTGATTTCAGAGAGGAAGAGAGAGATGGAAACATCAATGATGAGAGAGAATCATTGATCGGCTGCCTCCTGCACGCCCCACACTGGGGATGGAGCCCACAGCCCGGGCATGTGCCCTGACTGGGAATTGAACCCTGACCTCCTGGTTCATAGGTCGTCACTAATCAAGCAGGAGGCTTCCTTGGGATTAGTACACACACATGGGAAGGAGGCCCTCTTCATGCTAGGGTTGCTAGCTGAGATGATGCAGGCACAGGGCTGTGGGTGGCCAGCTTCCCTCAATGTGAAGAGTCTCTTTGCAGAGCAGAGCAAGGCAGAGATGAGCAGAGATAAGCCATGGGCAGAGATGCAGTTCTGGTGTCCTTGAGTCCTAATAGAGAGCTCCATAGAACTTTAATGAGACATTAATAGACTAAGCAAACCATCTCCAGTGCCCCTCTCCTTGACCTTCCTTCCCTCTGAGCATGGCCAGGCACCTCCTCATCTACGCTCTTAGGAGGGATTGACACCATCCCTTGCCTGCACTATGGTGTCAAGTCTGAACTCACTCGCCTGGCAAGTGAGACCTTTGCAATCTGACCCCAACTCTCCAGTCTCCTGTCTTCCCAGGCAGCCGCTGTGTCAGCCAGAAAAAACACAACACTCACAGTTCCCTGCACTTGCCCTGTTGTTTTCCGCTGCTGCCTCTCTGGAATGCTCTTCTTCCGCCACCCTGTGCATCCCAGTCCACCTGCCAAGACTGTCATCAGTGGCACCTCCTTCAAAGCCTTTCTGCCCAACTCAAGCGGAGTCCCACCTCCTCCTCTGCAGCAGTCACCTCCATTGTACGCCCATCGCACTGAATTACAATTGTTTTGCTCAGCTGACCTTCCTCTACTAGACAGAGTTCCTTAAGGCCAGAGAGCTGGTCTTCACCCACCTCTGTATCCCTGTCTCCCAACACCCACAGGAGATTGTCAACTAGCATGTGATGACTGAGGGGAGGGGGGTCTAATGAAGAGGCTCATTTCCTGATGTGTGAAATGATGGAAAGGGATTCTTCTGACCCCACACCCCCACGTTCCAGGTTTCAGAAGAGAGGCAAGTCTTATGATTGCTCACCAGGAGCCCCTCTGTACCAAGAGGGTGGAGAGTGAGAAGGCAGTGTGGATGCCACCTGATTGGGCTGTGTCTGCAGGGGTGTCTGGCTCAGTTGGTGATGGGACCATATTGCCTTAGAGAACTCTGACTCTCCCTGAGATTTGCAAAGTTTTGAGCAGCCCTGCCCCCTCTCTCACTTTCCACCTCCCAGAAGTGATCGAAAGAAATAATAAGGTCAAAGAAAGGAGGTTCTTGGAAATCTCCTGACTCTCCATTCAGGTGGCAGGACAGATTCATCCCCGGGAGGTACGGGGTGAGCTTGGGGGGAACCAGAGAAGGGGGGTCTGGGGACAGTCTCTCTGTTGCATGCACAAACATCCTCTGGCTGTGCCTCTGTTGCTGCATGAAGCTTCCCACACCAGTGAGAGGCAGCATGGCCGAGCGTCTGGAATCCAGACTGGCTGTGCGACCTGAGGCAAGTCACCTAACTTCTCTGTGCCATGATTTCTTCATCTCTACAGTAGGGATGGTAATAGTACTTACCTCATAGGGTAGCTGTGAGGAATAAATGGATTTGTATAAACCCATGTACACACGTGCTATGTAAACGCTTGCTTAGACTATATTAGAATTTCATGTGTTGAAATCCAATCTTGGATCCAAGAAGCCCTTTTGTCCCTATTGAAGAGACCCCCTCAAATGGCTTGTCAGTGGAGTGTGTGTTTGGGGGGTGGTAGTGGAAATGATCATGGAACTTCTTGGAGGATAAAATATATATAGTGAAATGCCTCAAGTGTCCACCAGAGGGCACCCAATTCTCCCGAAAGAGCCCGCTCCATAATGGAGAGCCTACCAGGGGTCCTCAAACTACGGCCCGCGGGCCACATGCAAATACAAATATTGTATTTGTTCCCGTTTTGTTTTTTTACTTCAAAATAAGATATGTGCAGTGTGCATAGGAATTTGTTCATAGTTTTTTTTTAAACAATAGTCTGGCCCTCCAACAGTCTGAGGGACAGTGAACTGGCCCCCTGTTTAAAAAGTTTGAGGACCCCTGGTAGGCCCTAGGGACTGACTGCCTTCATTTACTTCCACTTGGGTGTCTGTGTCAACTGCAGGTCACTCAGAACCAGACCATAACTGTGTAATCATGGCTGAAGGAGCTGCTCAGCGTCTCCAAACTCAGGCTGTGTGCACCCCAATAAACACCACCTCTCCATCCTCAGAGACCCAGAGACCCCCAACCGTTAGCACTGTGCTTGACCCTGCTACCCTAGGACTGTCTGGATATTTGGGAAAGGGAGTGTGGCCCAGTTCTGTGGGGGCCCAGGTAGGGCAGAAACACTTCTGAACCCCTCCCCCTTCACACCACCCCCTCCCAGAGGGAGCCAGGGTCAGAGGAAAGAGCGCTGGACTTGATAGGAGAGCTGAGTTCTCTGCCTGCCACCGTCCTCCCCTGTGGTCACCTGCCTGTGTCTCAGTTTCCTCTCCTGTGAGTGGGGGAGAACAAGGCCACGAGTGGCAGACTAGCTCCTGCAGGAGATGGGATCCAAGCTTAGGAAGCTGGAAGGACAGGGGTCCTGCCAGCTGCAGGCGGGAATCAAAAATAGTTCCTACAATTGCCTAACAGTTCAGCTGGAGCAGGAACAGAGCTGCCCCCCAGCTCACAGGAATGTGTGTCCCTCCCCCAACATGGGCACCGGGGCTCTGCCTGCTCCCTGCCCCCTCTCTGCAGCCCTCCTCCCCCTGCAGAGGACACGCCCAGGGCTCCTCAATCTTGGTGGCCCTCTACCACTTACAAGAACCTCCCTTCTCTGACCTTATTGTTACTAAGGGATGTGAGGAGGCTATGAAGTCTGCATTGTATTTAATTGGGAGAGTAGATAAGAACTTATGTAGATTAAGGGCGGGGGGAGTTGGGAGGAAAAGGTGTTGGGTGTGGATGTTGGAGGCACAAGCCACTGCAGATAACATTTTATGAAGGCCAACATATGCTTGTGCTTTTAAGATAAGAACGAAGAGTGGAATCATTGAGTGAAAACACAAATAATTATTTCAAATTTATTTTAACTCTAAGAGATATCTCAGCTCCTTGTAAATATATATAAGCAATTCTAAAGGATACTCGAGAACACTGAAGTCCTCCCCCACTCTTTGTCCAACTCCTGCGAGGTGACACCATTCACACTTCAGTAAGGAAGGTTCAAGATCTCCCATATGCACTGGCAGACACATACCCTCAGGTGTATGTTTGTATATGATGGGGGAACAGCGGATCATAATGACAACCCTTTCTTCCTCTTTTTAAAAATCAAATAAATCGTTGTAAGGAAAACACGCATTCATGGTAAAAACAACAGCAACAACTAATCAAATAACATTCGGAAAGAGAAACAGAGTCCGGACCCAGGGGCCCGAGTGCCTGTTCCTGCCGCCCACCGTCTCCATGTCTGCGTTGTGGTCACGGTGATGAGAGCCGGGCCCACTCCCTGTGAGGGCCCAGAGGAGAGGCCCTGAGACCCCCGGCGCTGCAATGCTGGAGGGGAGACCCCGAGTGGCTGGTGCAGATGGGGGGAAGCTATCATCCCAGACCACGCCATTACGGTCTGTGATTCTGGAAGGACAGGGGCTCCAAGGGCCTGGGGAAGGTCTGGCCTCTTGGGTGGGACCCGAAGCAAAGACTTGCAGGTCCTCGGCCTGCCTGGAGGTCTGGCCTTAACAAGCCCAGCAAAGGGAAGGGCCTGTCGTGCCCGGACATGGCTACCCCCGTCCCGGGCAGCTCTACTGGACTGAGCTGCACTCCATGAAGCTGGGGAGGAACGGCTCTCCTCACGCCCTCCCACAGTGGTCCGAGGGCCCACAGGCTCCCTCCAGACACTCCAACGCCAGCGTCTCCCCCAGCCCCCAGCTGAGAAATTCCAGCGGCGACCAGCCAGCTGAGAGAAGCCGGGGCTTAGCCTGTGTGGGCAAAGGAAGGTCACAGGCCATTTAAGGTGACTCGGGAGTTGGAATGAGATCATGTGCAGGGTCCTGGGGAAGGGGACCCCAGGCCCCCAGTGAAGGGGACCCCAGGCTAGCAAACCCAAGGGACTGAGGAAGGAGACAGATGTCCGTCTGTCGGGTCAGCCGGGACCAGCCTGTGAGCTTCAGGTGCCAGTTCAGGTGGGCGCCCTTCCGACAGGTAAGCCTGGGCTTCTGATGTTTCAGGGCGTGAGCTCTGGCGGCCGGGGCCTCGCTCCCTGAGCCGGTCCCAAGGGCAGTGACCCAGGAAGCCCTCCCAGCCCAGCTGTGACCAGGACCTGACCTGTCGGTCCTTCAGGCCAGAAATCCTTCTGGAAGCCTCCGTGGATGGAGTCACATCATCCATCTGTTCCAAGTGCCCGCCCCCCTCCCCCCCCAGCCTGGCTCAGATGGAGGCTCCTCTGGGGTCACAGGGAGGGCATCCTCTGTGGCCTCAGGGGGAGCAGGGCCCTGCCACCCGGGACTTGCATGCGGGTGAGAAGGCAAAGCAGGTGACAACACAGGAAAACACGAGTTCTGGGCGGGAAGAACAGGAGCTGGGAGTCAGGTGTCTTGATTTCTTCTGTAAAAGGAGGCAGTGGTGTGGCGATGTGGGCTGTTAGAAGGCTTAGAAACCTAAAGTCTTGAAGGTCCCTGAGCCCCTCCCCAGAGCTCGGGGACTCTGGCTGTTCCCTAAGCCTCTCCCCAATGCCAGGACCCCGTGCCCTCCCTCCTGCGTCCCAGCTGGGTTTTCTCACCAGCGGGTGACCAGCTGGGAGCCCTGCAGCCCCTGGGGAAGCAGGGAGGCCTCCCCGCCGCTCGGGCAGAGGCAACCGAGGGCGGGCGTCTCTGGTCTTGGGCTCCGGCCCTCGGTCACTGGGCCAGCGGGAGGGCGGCTCTGCCCGCCAAGGCCCTGTGAACACCCCTCCCCGCAGGGGTGAGAGCGGGCGCTGAAGGCGATGCCTGGGGCCGGTGCCGGTTTGCGCCTCCTCGACCTTTCTCTTGGTCAGCCTGGGACATCTGCCCTTTTAGAACTTTCTGGTCCATTTAGCCAGGTTTCTCCGTGTGCCTGAGGTGGGACTCCCCGCAGCTCCAGGACCCCTCGCTGGGAAAGGGGGTCAGGCATGTGATACTGTCATGATCTTGTGTTCTGTCCACGGAGTGCCCAGCGCTGGAGCCGGCGCGAGATCCCTGCTGGTCAGAAAGAACTGGAACCTGCGCGGAGGGGTGGTGAGCGGCAGAGCCCAGCACCCTGAAATCCTCAGTGCATCCAAACGAACATTCAAGAGGTGAGATAAAGAGGTTTGGATGTGTAAACCCTAAGAGAGGTTAACTCCCACAGACTGTCCCGGAAAGAATAATTTGAAGATGAGCTCAGGAAAGATAAAGCATTTTTAAAAAGAGAGAGAGAGAGAGAAAGACATGAGGTAAATAAAAAGTAGAGGGCAAAGAAATGAGTATTGTGCCCTGGTCGGGTGGCTCAGTGGTTGGAGTGGCTTCCCATACACCAAAAGGTTTCGGGTTTGATCCCCGTTGGGCGCCTGCGGGAGGCAATGGATCAATGTTTCTCTCACATTGATGTTTCTCTCTCTCTCTCTCTCTCTCTCTCTCTCTCTCTCTCTCTCTCTCTCTCTCCCCCCTCTTTCTAAAAACAATAACAAGCTGGAGAACACACCTCAGGTGATCTCAGTGTGGGAGTAGGCAATGGCCATGCTCTTGAGAGAGGATGACAGTGGCAGCTTGTTCAGTGCCGACCACACTTTCTGTAAATCCATGCAATGGAACAGATGATGAATCTGTTAAGATAGATGACGTAGTCATGGATATGTAGTATATCTTTTTTGAACCTAGTAGTATATCTTGCATAGATGATAGATAGATATCCAAGCTATACTATTATGTGGAG
This sequence comes from Myotis lucifugus, assembly GCF_000147115.1. Lineage (NCBI taxonomy): Eukaryota > Metazoa > Chordata > Mammalia > Chiroptera > Vespertilionidae > Myotis > Myotis lucifugus. The sequence continues at coordinate 372,910 of NW_005871302.1, forward strand.
AGCGGCTACAGCGTTTGGACAGGGTCAAGCCTCAGACTAATGAGAGGGCACAGTCCTCTCATGGCCACGTGCAAGTCCCAGCTTGGAGGGCAGAGCCCTCCCAGCACAATTGTAGCCAACAGCTGTAGTTGTAAGCTTGAACCTGTGGTCCGAACACGTGGCCCCACGTGCCTGAGTCATGTGGGCTTGATAGAGTTCAGGTGTATGTAGTTGAGTAGGATCGAAACCCATGAAAATGTTGTAAACAGCTTGACCACGCCCTTACTTTGCCTCGTGGAATCTGGCTATAAAACAAAGACACGGCTTGTAGTCTGTGGCGCTGCCTCTAGCTCTCCATCAGAGAGGGCAGCGTCCCACCCAGACCCAGCTTTCTTCTCTTGTCTGTCTTTTCTCAATCCTTCACCACCCCCTCTCAGGGTCACCCACCGAACCTGGCTGAGTTGGCGCGGCACATAAGGCCCCAACGTGGGGCTGAGTGTGCCATGGCTGTGCCGGCTCGCCACACTATTAGGTGCAAACAGAAGCAAAATAAATAAAAGGGGAGTTGAGGAAGAAAGTTCACAGAATGCTTGCTGTTTTAAGATATATTTTCATATGTAGTTTGGAAAATCATCTGGTGATGCCGCCAGCACAGGATTCAGCAATTGCACTCCCAGCCAAGTGAAAACACGCATTCACAAAAGGTTTGATAAACACGCATTCACAAAAGGTTTGAAAATCATTCATTCTGGGGGGTGAAAGTTTAGGAGCATGTTGTATGTCCTCCCCACATTGTCTGTCTTATATTTTCATAACAAAAATGAAAATCCTATACAACAAGTGGTTACATTATGAAGATCATGAATAGCAAATGGAAACTTGAGATAAATTTTCCAGAGACATAATCACACATGATGCAAAAATGGCTTCTTCTCAGGTAGCAATCGGGTGGAAGTGCTTAGCTCCAGGAATGAAAACAAAAATAAAATACCAAAGCAGCAATTCGGATCAAATCGTCTCATAAAATGGGAGAGTGAAAAAGCAGTATTTCTAAACTGTCTATAATATTTTATATAGTGTCATTTGCAATAGAAAAGTGTAGTAAGTTTAACAATTTACATATTTTCAATAGTAACAAAAATGTGGGAGACGATAGACCAAAAACTTGCATTTCTTTGGGTGGCCCAAATCTCCCAGCACCAGGTAAACACAGCCTTGGGCTTAACTCTTTTGTCAAGATTCCTTTCAGTAATATGATTAATCTTCATTATCTTTTATATTACCTTTTGGTGCATATCAAGATACATGTGGCATATACTTAGGATTTAAAGTGTAATATTAAAAATAAATGAATCAAACACAAATTAAGACCCAAACAATACCAATAATTTTCCATCTACCTGTGTTCCCTTTCCCTGTCCAGCTCCCTTGGTCTCTCCCAGAATTTGCCATTATCCTGAGCTGTGAGTCTATTACTGTAATCCTTTGTTTAAAAATTTTAAGTCCAATGTCCATATACTCTTATCCCAGGTACTATTTAGTTGTGCTTCTTTTTGAGTTTCGTAACTCTTTTCAAGGCTCCTTGGGATTCTAGTCTACTGGGCTCAAGACAGGATGTCTCTGACTTAATTTCCTCCAGGGGGAGGTGTGGGGAGAAGAGTCTGGACCCACAGTTCTTGAGACTGGAAGCCATAAAGTCACTGTAGCTAATTTCATAATTGGCATTAAATCTTTCCAACCTGTTTGGCAGGATGGTTTGTGAGTTGTCAGCACCCTGGACAGATCAGGGTCATCTCAAGCATTCTGCAACTTTTTTTATTTTTTAAATATATTTTTATTGATTTCAGAGAGGAAGAGAAAGGGAGAGATAGAAACATCAATGATGAGAAAAAATCATTGGCTGCCTCCTGAACGGCCCCCCCTACTCCACCCCCGGGCACTGGGATCGAGTCTGCAAATTGGGCATGTGCCCTTGATGGGAATCGAACCCGGGACCCTTCAGTCTGCAGGCCGATGCTCTACCCACTGAGCAAAACTGGTTAGGGCAAGTGTTCTGCTGCTTTATAAAAATACAGAAGAAAATATTTTTATTTTCTTTCAGTGCTCACTCTAGAAATAACAGACTTTTAAGTCTACTTTTTAAATTGATTTTAGAGAGAGAGAGGACAGGAGAGACAGACTGATTTGTTGTTCCACTTATTCATGCATTCATTGGTTGATTCTTTTTTTTATATTTTAGGAACTTGTGGAGATATGAGGTATTTTTTTAAATATATTTTATTGATTTTTTACAGAGAGGAAGGAAGAGGGATAGAGAGTTAGAAACATCAATGAGAGAGAAACATGGATCAGCTGCCTCCTGCACACCCCGCACTGGGGATGTGCCCGCAACCAAGGTACATGCCCTTGACCTGAATTGAACCTGGGACCCTTCAGTCCGCAGGCCGACGCTCTATCCACTGAGCCAAACTGGTTACGGCATCATTGGTTGATTCTTGTATGTGCCCTGACTGGGGATCGAACCCGAACCTTGGCGTCGTTGTACCAATTTACAATCCCACCAGCAATGCGTGAAAGACCTACTGATCTATCCGTTTCCAATACTTCATGTTATCAGTCTTTTTAATTTTAGCCTTCAGACAGAAATAGATTTTGAGAATTAAGAAGGGGATATAAGTTACTGGGTTAATGAAAATAATTATGAGCAACACATATAATTATGTACTGATATTCTTGGAAATGTGGATGAAATGGGCAATTTTCTCAGAATAGAAATGACAAAAATCCACTAGAGAAGAAAGGAAAACAGTAATATTTTGATTATTATTGAAGAAATAAAAAGTATTACCCAGGATGACAGAAGGCAGATCTGTGAGTGCGTCTGCTGGGTTGGAGGGTCTGGAAGTGAGTGGTGAAGGTTGGTAATGACTGGACCCCTGGGGCCACGTCTTTGGTAAAACTTCTCAGAGCGAGAGCGTGTGCAGCCAGGCCTGACACCCACTGCGTTGGGTCTAATCATTTCATGTTTAGTCATTTAGCCTAAAAAATCAGATGTAGACACTGCTTCAAGGATTTTTTTTTTATTGCTGTGTTATGGTTTATTTAAAAGGTTATACATCGAAACCGCCTCTTCTCCAGTGGGATGTTATGCAGACTTTAAAAATCATGTTCGAGTGTCCCGACTAAGGAGTTTTTTGAGATACCAGCTGTCTCTCGGCCAATTTTTTGCATTGAGTTGACAGAGTAATTTGAGTTAACGAGCTTCTTAACGAGCTCGGTCTCGGGACAAATTAAACTCGTAAGTCAAGGCCCCACTGTACTTTAAAAATCATGTTTGTCTTATTTTCTAATTTTCCAACAATGAACAATGCGTTATTTTTAACGGGGGTGAAGGATGTAAACAAACAAACAAACAGTGTTATGTTGTCCTTTTAAAAGAGCTACAAGGAGAAACTGACAACCGGAAAGGGAACGTGGTCCCCACCTCCTCCCCCGCGCACGGGGCCCTAAAGCATCCTGCCTTCAGCATCCCTGCCCCCGCCCCTCCTGTCCTCAGCCCTTGGGCACTCGGGCCGTGCTGCCCTCTCCATCCTCCCCTCGGTCCGGGCCTCCTTTTCCAGACGTTCATCTCGGGACACGCCCTGTACCCACTGAGATGGAGGGAGTGAGGGGTCCAGCCTGTGGGGAGAGGCCGTCCAGGGTTGGGGCGCCCTGGGGTGCCCGTGTTGGAGGAGGGACCCGCATTCGTGTGCATGGCGCGCGCGGGGACTCCAGCAGCCCCCTCGGCGCGCTCCCGGCGCCGGGGTCACCGAGCCGTCCCTCCCGCATCCCAGCGGCGGACGCGGTCAGTAGAGTCCCTCCTGCCCCGCCGGGGCCCGCGCCCCCGCGTCCCCGGTCCTCGAGCTCCGCCCCGCGGCCGCCCGGCGGGCTGCACCCGAGCCGCGGACCCGGGCGGCGCGGCTCTGCCCCCGGGGCTCCTGCGCCGCCCGCCTCCCATCCCGGCCCCCCGCGCCGGTGCCGGAGCAGCGATGGGGACGCCGGGGGCAGGGACCCACTTCTGCTGCCTCTACCTTTGTCTTTGCAGCCTGACCTCCCGCCCTTCCAGAAGTTTCTGGCCCCTTGAGCCAGTTTCTCTGTGTGTCTGGGGCGGACGGGGCAGCCACGTCCCATAGTCCGAGGCTCCTTAACGGGGAGGAGGGTCCATCAGCTGACCGGGTGGGGATGCTGTGTCCCCGCTCAGGGACTGCGGCGGGGAGGACCAGGAAGATGAGGGGTGCCGCCCCTCCTCCTGGACCAATGCCTGGGCCCCCCCATGTTTTGGGAAGGTGCTTTGTACCCTTCTTTTCTTGGCTAAAGCGCTGCACCCACACTGGAGCTCTGCTTCCCTCCGGGGAGCCCCCGCTGGCCCCCTCTTCACTCCCTCCCTGTCCCTTTAAATGCCAGCTTCCCTGTCAGCCGTCACCCAGGAAAATCTGTTTTCACCACTTTAATGTCCAACCGTGTGGATGTTCGAAACCCTGCTCCCTGACTGGTCCAGCGTTCTTCCCCCTCTCGGTTGATCATAAATACACACACCCACCCCCAAAGCCACTCTTCATTCAGAAAACTCAGGGAGTTGGGGGTTATACGAATTTCCAGCCTTTTCACCCCTTGCAGACTAGGCGACCCCCTCAGCTCTTTAATAGCTAAAATTTTAAACACACAATCTCTCTCTCTCTCTCTCTCTCTCTCTCTCTCTCTCTCTCTCTCTCTCTCTCTCTGGTGCTGTTTGGGGTTGGAGGGCCCGCAGTAGGTGAGGTGAGAACTGAATGCCCCCCCCGGCCCCGCCCCCTGCCACCATTGTTGGGCTCAGGGATTTCCTCGGCTCTTCAAGCTCTGACCTCAGCTCCCCCAGGGAAGCAGGTCCCTGGCTTTCCAAACAGGTGTGGCCCGTCTCCTGCCTTTCCCAAGCCAACTCGAGAGAGATGTGGGGCCGCTAAGCCCACAGTCCTCCCCTTGGCCCCAGGCCTGCCATATCCCCCAACCGGAGCCAGGAGTCCAGGTCTGTGCTCGGCCGCCCCAGGGGCCCTGGTGGGCAGACCTCCTGTGTGTCCTTGGACTGGACTGAGCTGGGCTCAAGAATAGGGCTGTGGGAACCCTAATCAGAGGACGCGGATGATCAAGGCCAGTTTGCCACACGCGTGCGGGCAGGCGAGGACGCGGCAGTATTGTGAGGAGAGAGGCCCGTTGCCCTCTGCAGGCGAGGGCAAAGACGACCTGATTATGTTGATGTAGCCCGAGGTCACCAACTGGCCGAGGCCTCTTCTGTTGGAGCGTGTACGTAAGTTGCCACTGACCAGCCAGTTTGGGGGCTGCTTTTGTGCGGCTGCCTTCCACTTGGATGGCCCCTGTGGTAGCAATGGCTACTCGGCCTACAGTTAAGTCTCTCCTATGCATGCCTACGACTTCTCACGTCTCTATCTAATACCCGGCGTCCAAGGAGCTGTGTTCCCAACAAGGGCCCACCTGCCCGGCTGGTGTGGCTCAGTGGTTGAGCGTCGACCTATGAACCAGGAGGTCACAGTTCAATTCCCGGTCTGGTTGTGGACTCGATCCCCACTGTGGGGCGTGCAGCAGGCAGCTGATCAATGATTCTCACCATCGATATTTCTATCTCTCTCTCCCTTTCTCTCTGAAATCAATAAAATATATTTTTAAAAAATAGGGCTCACTATTCCTGCCTTAGACTAGACTTGAGCACGCACCACCCCCTCCCACCTCCCAGCGGCTGAGAGGTGGCCACCACCCACCCACAGCTGCTTGGGGCCCTTCACGCTCTGTCCACAGAGCAGTGACCCACCCTGACCAGGTGGGAGGGTTTCTAAGAAGTCATCGGGCCTCCAGCAGGAAAGCCCCTCACAGCTGGGCCCCAGCAAGAGCAAAACCCATCTGACCATTTCCCGCTGTTGAGTTGGCGCCCGGGCTGGGAGACGATGCTGGTCTAGATGGCACAAGCCACAGAGGGCTTGGCTCCTGTGGGCAGAGGTGTTGCTAGTCTTCCATCGCTGTTTGAAAAAGAACTGTGCAATTCTGTCTGCTTGAAACCCGAATTCTTAAAATACATGGAAGTTGAACCCAGGCTGGTGGGTCAGGCTGTGTGTTGCTCTGAGTGGAAAGAAGTGTGTGTGTGGGGGGGGGGGGGGGGGAGAGTGGAGGAAGGCTGAGAACCTTTTTTCTAAAAAAAATCCTGAATGTGTGCAGGCTCTGGCTTTGCTGGGATGGGTGGGGGTTATTTCTGGTACGTGGTGTCAGGGCAAGTGTGTTGGTTTTTGTGGAGAGCGGCTACAGCGTTTGGACAGGTTCAAGCCTCAGACTAATGAGAGGGCACAGTCCTCTCATGGCCATGTGCAAGTCCCAGCTTGGAGGGCAGAGCCCTCCCAGCACAATGATAGCCAACAGCTATGGTCCTGAGCTTGAACCTATGGTCTGAACACGTGGCCCCACGTGCCTGAGTCATGTGGGCTTGATAGAGTTCAGGTGCATGTAGTTGAGTAGGATCGAAACCCACGAGAATGTTGTAACCACGCCCTTACTTTGCCTCGTGGAATCTGGCTATAAAATAGAGACGGCTTGGAGTCCGTGGTGCTGTCTCTCCATCAGAGAGGGCAGCGTCCCACTCAGACCCAGCTTTCTTCTCTTGTCTGTCTTTTCTCAACCCTTCACCGCCCCCCTCTCAGGGTCACCCTGGGCCGTGCTGGTGCGGCATAGGTTCTGACTTTAACACTCTGGAAACTGTGGAAATGTGGCCCTCTACCCCGCCCCAGGGTTGGGGAAAGGGAAGAAAAGAACTAGCGCCCTGGCCGGTTTGGCTCAGTGGATAGAGCGTCGGCCTGCAGACTCAAGGGTCCCAGGTTCGATTCCGGTCAAGGGCATGTACCTTGGTTGCGGGCACATCCCCAGTAGGGAGTGTGCAGGAGGCAGCTGATCGATGTTTCTCTCTCATCGATGTTTCTAACTCTCTATCCCTCTCCCTTCCTCTCTGTAAAAAATCAGTAAAATATATTTTTTTTAAAAAGAACTAGGATTAGAAGGACCTGGTAACTCAGGAGTCCCCCCTGTTCTTGCCAAACCCCAGAGAAAGCACAGCTTGCTCTTAGGACATCCATCAAACCAAAGCGGGGCCTGGGGCCTGCTGCTGCCGTGGGGTGGGGTCCGGGGCTGAGACAACTAATGAATTCAGGAGCCTGGGCCCCTCCCCTTAGTCTCCTCTAAGATACAACAGAGGCCGGATGTAGGAACGAAGAGTCTGAACAGAGAGAGAAAGCACTTGACCAAGACCACATCGTTTTGAAATAGCGGCTGGGCTCAGCCTAGGTGGTGGGGGAGTGGGAGAAACCGCAGCTTGCCCTGTTCGCCAGTCCCTTCTCCTCGTCCCTCCCACCTCTCCTTAAACACACACGGATCTGGGGGGTGGAGGTGGAGGCACAGACCTGACCCAGGATGCGGGGTGTGGGGGTCAGCACTCTATGCCAGAGGGCGACAGGGACCAGGGTTTTCTGCTGGTTGAGTTTTGACTTTTCCTTTATATGGGGTGCGGTTACGGTGTTTTGGCCAGGATCAAGCCTTGGACTAATGAAAGGACAGGGTCCTCTCATTGCCAAGTGCAAGTCCCAGCACAATCATAGCCAACAGCTGTGGTTGTAAGCTTGAACCTGTGGTCCGAACACGTGGCCCCACGTGCCTTGTGCTAGAGTTCAGGTGCATGTAGTGAAGTGAGGTTGGAGCTCACGAGAATGCTGTAAACAACGTGATCACGCCCCTACTGTGCCTCGTGGCATCTACTATAAAATAAAGACACGGCTTGTGGGCGCTGGCGCTGTCTCCTCATCAAGGAGCAGCGTCCCACCGAGACCCAGCTTTCATTCTCTTATCTGTCTTAATCCTTTCACCACCCCCGCCCCCTCAGTTTACCTTTGGCCGCAACACCTTTAGGCAGCAACACCTTTAGGCATTCCGAAGCAATAGATATGTTTGAAGCAGTACAAGGTATCATTTTTCTCTTTTAAAATCTCATCCTGAGCCCTAGCTGGTTTGACTCAGTAGATCATCGGCCTTCGGACTGAAGGGTCCCGGGTTCGATGCCAGTCAACGGCACGTGCCTGGGTTGCGGGCTTGACCCCCAGTAGGGGATGTGCAGGAGGCAGCCGATTGATGATTCTCATCATTCATGTTTCTATCTCTCCCTCCCCCTTCCTTTCTGAAATCAATAAAAATATTTTTTTAAAAACAACCTCACCCTGAAAGCCAGCATTGCAATGGGGGTGCCCGGGGCTCCGAGGCTACTGCAATAGTAACCTCCAGGCAGGTCAGGGGCAGCCTAGAAATTCTGTTTCTTTGTTATGGGGTGAGGCCACAACATTAGTAACAAACAGAATTTCCAGAGGAGGAGGCCCAGAAATCAGGATTTTAAAAAGATTCCCAGGTGATTCTAATGTGCCGCCAAGGTTGAGAACCACTGGCCTAGAGACAGAAGCAGTACGCAGGCTGTGAGGATTCAGGGAAAGAGACAACATCCGACTCGGCGGCGGTCCCTGAGCAGATTGCCTCTCGTTCGCGCTCCTCGCCCGGCGTCCTCTGCAACCGTCTGACAAACCCGATATGGCTGAGATGGAGAAATTCGATAAGTCGAAATTGAAGAAGACAGAAACGCAAGAGAAAAATCCACTGCCTTCCAAAGAAACGATTCAGCCCTAACTGGTTTGGCTCGGTGGATAGAGCATCGGCCTGCGGACTGAAGGGTCCCAGGTTCGATTCCGGTCAAGGGCATATACCTTGGTTGCGGGCACATCCCCAGTAGGGCTGTGCAGGAGGCAGCTGATTGAGGTTTCTCTCTCTTTGATGTTTCTAATTCTCTATCCCTCTTCCTTCCACTCTGTAAAAAAATCAATAAAAAAAAAAAGAAACGATTCAACAGGAGAAGCAAGCAGGCGAATCGTAATGAGGCACGCGCTGCCAGTATGCACTGTACATTCCACCAGCATTGCCTTATTTTACTTCGTTTAGCTGTTTAACTCTGTAAGATGCAAAGAGGTTGGATCAGTTTAAGTGACTGTGCTGCCCCTTTTCACATCAGAACTACTGACAAGGAAGGCCGCACCTGCCGCTCCATCTGCCTGGCTGGCTGGCGGGGAAGGGGGACAACTTGCATGTTGGTGAAGGAATGAGCTGGGTGGGACGAGGGTGAAATCTAGAGTTAAAACCAAGCTGGTCCAAGGGGTCCCTCGGGCTGTGAAATGCAGTTTAATCAGAGTGCCTTTTTTTTCAAATGATTTTAATTATTGGAATGCACAATTATTTTAATATGCAAATAAAAAGTTTAAAAAAAAAAGACAACATCCACCTTTTAGCCCAGGTGAGTGGGTAGCTGTGGGCCCCTGCTGAGCTGGAGCGCGTGTGTTTAAGTGAATGGTCACAGGCCAACGTTTGGGACAGTCTTTATTGAGCTTGGAATGCAGCAGTTCACCTTGGTGAGAGGCAGACTGTGTGGAAATGAGCAGCGACAGTGGCGGACGCCCAGGTCCGGGCCGCATCGGGGATCCTGCTCGCCTGCAAGCAGTACTTGGGCACACGCACACACACTCACGCACACCCTCACACACTCACTCACTCCGGGTGGCTCGGAGCGGGGAGCCCTGCCTGCTCAGTCTGCTCCCGCCCCTTGGAGAGGCCTCGTCTGGCTGGGGGTGGGGGAAATCCTGAAGGAAACCACTAGAGACCAGGGCGGAAGAAGCCGGGAGCGGCAGGGGTTTTGCAGTCTGGGAGAAGGGGATCCAGGAGGATGAGAGAGATGGCGAGGGACCGAGCAAGGGGAGCCGCGGGGCCAGGGCACGGGAGATCTGGAGGGGGGCTTGGGAGGGACGGGGTGGGAGAAAATGGCAGGTGTCTCCTCTCCTTCACTCACCCCAACCACACAGCTGGGGCCAGAGCCCTGGGCATAAAGCCTGGGGGGCATCCAGGGGTCCCCTGTGTCCTAGGAAGGCACTGAAACAGGGGAAAGATCCTGGAGAGTCTAGAGTCTCCCCCAAGTCCCCCAACAGGGAAGAAAGGGGGTGACAGAGCAAGAAGCGTCTTACATGCCGGTTATGGGGGCAACGAGCCTGGGGAAGCACGAACCCTGTTCTCACCCAAACACGGGCTGGGCGACGGCTGAGAGGCAGCCCCTCTGGCCGGCAGAGGGGAGCGGGCCAGAGGGGGAGGGGGGGCGGCTGGCCTCGCCCGTGTGTCCGTGGTGGGAATGGAGGCAGGAGGGAGGAGGATGAGCCTCCTGCCCCCAGGGCCGGGGCTACCAGAGCACGGCCCCGTCGAGGTTCCCGTAGCCCGGCTCGGCCCGCAGCCGCCAGTACGTGTTGTTGGTCACCCACCACTCCTTTCCGCTGCCATCTGTCTGCCGCCTGGGGGAAGAGAGCCATGGAACGAGAAGAGTGAACATCCAGGAGGAAGGCCGGCTGGAGACGCTGCCTCCCAGTGCGGCCCCTCTCAAAGCGGGAAGGGGCCAGAGGGGAGGACAGGGGAGCCACGACCGCAGGGCGAGGGCCCAGGACCTGAAGAAGCGAGCCTGGTGGACAATGTTGTTCTCCTCCATCACCCTGCGTCTGTCTCGCTGAAGCTGCTCGATCCTCCTCTTCTGGGCCTCGGCGGCCTGGATGTTCCCCTCCTCCAGGTACCTGAGCGTCCAGACCGCCATCAGGGGAACGGTCCCCTCCGGGCCCCCAAACCCGAGGCCCTGAGGCAGCGGAGGGCGGGGAGGACGCAGCCCCAGCTCTCCTCGGGAGACCCACATGGGGGAGGGAGGAGCCTGCCCGCACTGACCTCTGGTCGGGCCGGAGCCGAGTGTCGGTGGAAGGCAGCGACCGTTTCAGCTCTGCCGTCAGCTCATTCAGCTCCAAGGCAAACTGGGTGAAGCCGAAGTTTCGCTCATGGTCTGGGGGCATGGAGTCTGGGGGGAAGGCAGGGGCTGGGGCAGGTGGACTTCCATAGCTGCCCTCACCCTGCCCAGTCCTCCCCCATCGCCCCACTTACTGGGTTTCCAGATGCACTGACCACCAGGCAGGGGGCCCCGGTACAGCCCCTCGTTCCACTTCCCGAAGAGCCGGTGGAGGACGCGGCCGCTCCGGCTGAACACGGCGCCCTGCACCTCGTGGATGTTGGAGCTCCAGTACTTGGCCTGGGTGGGGTGGGGTGGGGGCGGGTGGCTTAGGGAGGGGTTCCCTCCGCTTCCCCCAGCGTGAGCCGCGGGGGGGCGGGGGGCGGCCCGGAGGGGCAGGGGCGCGTGCCCACCTTGCAGAAGGTGATCTTGCAGTGACAGGAGCTGTCCTTCGTGTTCCGGATGAGGACCTCCCCATAGTGCTCGATCCAGCGCTGGCCACTCAGGATGTTGTGAATGCAGGACGTCACCTTGTTCCACTCAAAGTGGTCCCCAAACCTGAGGGAGACGGAGCACGGGAGGGCAGCGGGCCGGCCCCGAGCCGGCGCCCCGGCTCTTTGGGGGCAGGTCACATGGGTCTGTGCAAGAAACCCTGGGGTCCTGGCTCTGACTCTGCCGTGAAGGGTGACTTACTTACAAAGCAGAGCGGCCTGCCCAGAAAATATTCAACTAACACATCTCCACTCATTAAGCTCCTGTGCCTAAGTCAAGCATGTCAAACTCGTGGTTGGTGGGCCGCAAAACAAGGCATGCGCCCCCCCCCGCCCCCCCCCCCCGCCATGAGTTTGACATGCTTGGTCATAGAGATTTAAAAAAAAGACACGGGCTGTGCCCTTGAATGCCAGGGACGGTGTTGGCTCTGTTCTATTACCCTGTTTACCCCCCACTTCTATCAGTTACTCATTACTCTTACTTTATTTAAAATATATATGTTATTTCAGAGAGGAAGGGAGAGGGAGAGATAGAAACAGACCAAGCCCGCAGCCCGGACATGTACCCTGACCGGGAATCGAACCGTGACTTCCTGCCAGGCTGCTCTTACTTTATAGAAGAGGGAGCTCGAGGCTCCGAGGCGTCAAGTCCGTTTTGTCACTTGCATAACGATTAAGTGAGAACCAGGGCTCTCAACCAGAACTCTCCCTCCCGCTCCCCACACTGGCCTCTGGCTGACTCCTGGCTGCGGGCCCCACCTGTAAAATGAGCTGGATGAGGATGTTTCAAATGTGGTTTGTGACCAGTTCTGAGCTCATTTAGGTGTGTGTGTGCGTGTGTGTGTGTGTGTGTGTACATGCGTGTGCGCATGTGTGTGTTCTGGCTTGAAGTCTCCAATGCATTTCTTACTGTGAGTCATGGTCAAAAAAGTGTGAAAGCCACTGCATCAGATGACGGCGATGAGCCCTCCCAGCTCCCAAGCTAGGCTGCCTCCCCTTCTCTATTGGAAACTGCTGCAAATACAGGGGCAAAACGCACAGTCACCGGCCCACCCCAGGCAGCTGCAGGCCAGACCTTTCTCTCCAGCGGGCGGAGGATGGCCTGTGGCCGGGCCTGGCTGCCCAGCGCTGGGAACACTCACCTGGGCAGACTCACGTTCACTGTCCCCACAGGCACAATCTCCAGGGATTTCCCCCAGAACTTGTTCTTCCACTTCATGTCTGGAGTTGGGTTGGGGAGGGAGAGGGACAGCAATGAGAAGACCAGAGTGTCCAGCCCCTCCCCCATCCGCCCTGCACCCTCCCCCCCAGGTCCACCCTCCCATGCCCCCCCTCACCTTGCCAGAAAACGAAGTTCTCAGACTCTGCATGGCACGCCGAGATGGGGGGGTGGTGGGAGACCTTGGGGAGCAAGGAGTTCTCTTGAGGCTGCCCTTGAGGCCCCCGAAAGTCCCTGACCCTCCACCCCCTGATTCCCCTGTGAACCAGAAGAGCAGTTAGTTCCAGGTCTCTTTCCCTGTGATCCTTGGCCACCACCCAAATTCCATCATTTTCTCTTCGTCCACGAAGCTATGTTGTCTCTTCTCCCTCGCTCCCCGCTGGAGTCCTCTCACCACCCTATGGTGCCCTCCAGACCCCTGCTGAGGCCTATAAAGTTCTCTCGCAGGGACAGGTGGGGACTCCACGGTGCCCTGCTGACAGCCAACCCTCCCAGGAGGACCCCTTCCCTCCCCTTCTCCCCAGCGCTGATGTCATCCTGCAGCCTCCACACTACCTGGAGAACCCTGACCTGTGCCCACACCTGGACCCTTGGACTCCGGTATCCCCAGCCTGCTGTCCTGCCTCTCTGCCCATCGCTGTCACCTGAAGCTCCTGCCAAGACTCCCGGCCGCTCTGCTCTGTGGTGGCCTGTCAGCCAGGGCTTCCCCTCCTTCCCACGCAGCTGCGACTCCCCCACCCTCCCAGGCCTCTCACCTGGCCACCTGCGGCCACTCACAACTCCCAGCACCTGCAGACCCCTCGGTGCTGCCCGGCTCCCTGCTCTCTAGACCCCACCCCTGTGTGTCACACAGCACCTGCTGAGCAACCTCAAATCCTACAGCGCGTCTGCACCGGGGACCTCAGCATCACCCAGTCCTCTGAGGGCCTCCACCCAAGCCTCCCCTTCAAGCCACATTCACCCCATAATCAGAGGGAGAACACAGCAGGCGACTCCTTCCACCAATTTACAGGCTCCCACCCCGACCCTCTGCCAGGCAAGGGCCCCTCTCCTCCTCACGCTGCCTCCCGCCCCTTCCTGCGGGCCCCCCACTCCTCCCATCGCCCCTCTCTCTGCACTGCAGTCTTTCCCGCTATATCTCTCTTTCTCTCTGAATAGAAATATGTCCTATTTCTTCCACCTGAAGCAAGAGTAAACCTGGCCTCTCTAGTCAGGTGCATCTTTGCTCGCGCCGGCGGAAAGCGAGCACAGGCCGCAGCTGCCCCTCGGAGGGCCGAGGCGGGGGTCACTTTCTGCTGGACACACGGCTGGGCTGTGGGAGCTCATCACCATGTTTTCAAAAACACTTAAAATCTAAACAAACACACAAAATTGCCTCAACCCTTTATCTCCCGCTCTGGCTGCCACCGTCTTTCCTTCCTCTTTTCCTTCATGGTAAAATGTTTTTGAAATAAGCCTGCACTTCTCTCTCTCTTTTACTTCCACTTTACACTCACTGTAACCCAGCCGCACCCCCAACCTGTGTCTGAGATCTCCCTCACCAGGAAGCTAATGACACCCCCCAAGTCCCGTGCCCCCCCCCTGCACCTCAGGGCTCCTCTCCCCTCCCCCCCTACTCCCAGACCCTTTCTGGCAGCAGTCGGGGACTTCGCCTGCCATCTAAGGGGTGACTTTTCTGAGGACCTCCAAGCCCAGATGCCCCAGGGCCTACGGGACGTCTCCCCTTGGAAGTCAAGCCCCGTGAACCAGGAGTCTCCCTAATTCAGTTACCTCCCTCCCATACGCTCCATCTCGCTAACTGGCCACGCCACACACACACACACACGCACACACACACACACACCAAATGCCCCAATCCGAATTCCAGACCAGACCCCCTCAGACTTCTCCCTCTCATCAGCCGCCTTCCCTGCTCCCCATGCGTAAGAACATCCTGTTGACCGCTGAGTCCTGTCAAGGGCAAGACATAAATAGCTCTTAACCCCCCCACCCCGGCCACCCAATCCAGCTGCCACGGCCTAAGTGCAGGTCCTCATCAGCTCCAGGGAAAGGGCCGAAATGCCCTCCTAATGGCTGCCCTGACCGTACACCTCTGCCTGGATGCTCTTGACAAAGCGTAATTCTGAGCACGTCACTCTACCACTTAAAACCCTCTCCAGAGCCTTCAGGACTTAGAAACAACCAACCCCTCCTTACCTTCACCACCTACAGGGCTCCTTGGGTCTGGCCAGCCTTGTCTCCCAGCCCCGTCCCTAACGCCTCCTAAACGTGCTCCATCCGTTTCTCTGTTGTCTGGAACATCCCGTCCTACCCACTCCCGTGTACTCCTGGCGAACTCCAATTCACCCTTCAAGATGTAGCTCAAGATCACCCCCTAGAGTCGGGGTGGGGAACCTTTTTTCTGCCAAAGGCCGTTTGGATATTTCTAACATCACTCGATTAATATAATTCACTTAATATAAATTATGTTGCTATGAAAAAAGCTCCTAGATTTATTGAATTTCAAGTCCCACCTGTGGTTGCCTTGGCAGGGCCAAACCAAATGATTTTGCGGGCCTTATACCTCCCGCGGGCCGGACGTTCCCCACCCCTGCCTAGAGCCTGCCTTCCCAGGCAGGGGTGCTGAGTAACCTCCTGTGAGCTCCCGTGATCCCAGCTCTAGAGTGTGGCACAGTAGCCCCTTGTTTCAGTCCATCTCCCACGCTCAGAGGGGGCTCCTTTGAGGAGAGCCCTCTGTGCCGCCATCATGTGGCCCAGTGGCTGGCACCGAGCCCATGCCCGTGCCCTCTCCCAGGCCCTGGCCTCTCTGAAGCTCAGGTGCTTCCCGGCCCCGACCCCCCGTGAGGACAGCCCCCTTCTCCCGGGGCTCACACCTGCTCACTGATGAAGCGGAAGCCTCGGTCTGGCCGCTCACACTCGTAGGTCTCCCCCAGGACGGGGTTGAAGGGTTTGCAGCCTGCGCGGTGGTACGTGGAGGAGTAGGCAGAGACGGCAAAGGCTGCGATGTACACCTGCAGGGGGAAGGGCGGGGAGAAGCCACT
Source organism: Myotis lucifugus (assembly GCF_000147115.1). NCBI lineage: Eukaryota > Metazoa > Chordata > Mammalia > Chiroptera > Vespertilionidae > Myotis > Myotis lucifugus. The sequence goes on from NW_005871302.1 coordinate 388,543, forward strand.
GGGGTGGTGGGATCGGAGCAAGGGCTGGGTCCTGGGGTGGAGCTTCGGCAGCAAGAGGACAGCGCAGCCAGGGTTTCTGGGAGGCGGGGGCCCGCGGGGTGGGGAAGAGGCAGCCTGGCGGGGGCCAGGGGCCGGGTGGGGGTACCATGCGCTCGCAGGGGTCGGCGATGCGGCTGGCCCTGGTCCAGGAGGCTGCTGTACTCGAGCTCCTCACAGAGCCGCTGCAGAGTGTTGAGCGGCTCATTGAGCTGCACGGGCATCGACACCTTGGACAGGTCCTTGCCGATGTTGTTACGCAGAATGTTCCACAGGCTCACGTCAACCCCAGGCCCACTGGCCGCCGGCAGGCAGCGGCGACGGGGCGGCCCCAGAGCTCTCCCTGGAACACACACCCCTGGGGCCCAGCCCAGCCATGTCACTCGCTGGCACCCAGACACGGCAGGCCCGCAGCCCGGCCCGCAGCCCGGCCCACAGCCCACTGCCTCCCACCCCAAGTCCCAGCCTGGACTCACTAGTGGGGCAAGGCGGCTGGGAATCTAATTCTTTTATTTTTTTAATGTATTTTTATTGATTTCAGAGAGGAAGGCAGAGGGTGATAGAAACATCAATGATGAGAATTATCGATCAGCCGCCTCCCGCACGCTCCCCCACTGGGGATCGAGTCCACAATTCAGGCATGCGCCCCTGACTGGAACCAAACCCAGGACCCCTTGGTCTGCAGGTCGACGCAGGATCTAATTCTTGACATGCTCTGGGGGGACCCTGTACCCCAGAAACCCTTTGAGTCCCCACCCCTGCCTTCTGTTCCTTTCATAAACGTAGAAGCTGATGTCAGGGTGTAGATTATTCAGCCCCTTTTACAGATGAGGACACAGGCTCCAGCAAGTCCAAAGCCTCACTGCTGAGAAGTGGCAACGTGGGGTCTTCTCCGTCTCTACAGGCCCTACCTGGCCCTTTTCAGAAAACTAGAATGGAGACTCGCCCCAGACCGGAGCCCGTCCCACCTCGGGAGCCACTCCTGGAACATTCCAGAGCTTACGGCTTAGCCTCCCTCACCTCCTGGGTCACCTCTGGAGCCAGCACCCAAAGACACCAGTCACCACAAGGGACAGCCTCCCCGAGGGGCCTGGGCTGTGGCCACCTCCGCCCCTCCCTGCCCAAACCCCTGGCGGGCACCTTTCTGATAGCGCTCAGCTCCCCTGAGGTCCAGCACCTCCTCGGACAGGCTGGTGGTGATTTCACTGACGCTCGACTCCTCCTCCTCTGAGCCCTGGGCCGGGACAGATGACAGGCCGGGCAGACTGGGCCTCCCCCGGGCAGCTGGGCAGTGCCCAGGGCCTGGCAAGACTCTGCCCAGCTAGCCCTTTGGTGGGAAGGGGAAGAGAATATATTTGGGGAGGTCTGAGCCCTAAGACACTGCCCGAAGGCCCGGCGTACCTGAGGGAGGGCCTGGCCGTATGAGTGGGGCGGGAGGTTGTGGGGGGGACGTGAGGGGGAGAAACTCAGGGACTTGGCAAGACACAAAGGGAATGGAAACTGGGATCACTAAGATTCGAGGGTGTAGGGTGGGGGTCAAGGGAGCCCCGGGTCTGAAATGGGGTCACAAGAAGATGGCTGGGGTGGAGCTGAGGCAGCAATTTCAGGGGAACCCAATGGGGATAAAGTGCGTCAAGCTGGACGAAGGTCCCAGCAGAGATCTGTGATCAGGGCCACTCAAACCCAGCCGGGCTGTCCGTGTCCCCAGAATAGCAGAAAGGACTGGGACTCCGTAGGTTCTAGTGTCTCTGCATCCCACCCCTATACCCGCAGGGCCCCCAGCTCTGCCTGCCAGCTTCCGCCTCCCTCACCTCGTTCTCAGAAGAGCTGGCGGAGAGAAGCACCTCGCAGGCATCGAAGAACTCCGTGTGGGAATCCGCGAGGGACAGGACGCTGCTCTGGGACAGCTGGGGCGTCAGCTCTCGCCCCTTCATGTACAGAGCTTCTTGCTGTGGGAGCGGACGGAGGTCAGCGGGGCCGGGAGAGGCAGGCAGGGCCCCCCAGCCTGCCAGCTCCCCTCGGAGGGAAGCATAACCGGGACTGAGTGTGAAACCTGTCGAGCAGGAGAAGACGGGGCGAGCGTAGTGGAGTGAACCCCAGCCTGGGGGTGAGGAGACACGGGTCCCACAATAACTGTTCACGCTTCCTGGGCACCGGCTCTGAGCCCGGCTCCAGGCCTTTGTGTGTATGAACTCCATCAGTCCTGACACGCACCCTCTGAGGTTAAGTGTCCTTATGACCCCCACTTTGCAGACTATTAACACTGAGGCCCAGGGTCACAAAGTTGGCAGGCGGAGGAGCCAAACTCAAACCCATGGAGGCCCCAGAGTCTTGGCTCGGAACGCCTAACTCCCAGCTCACTGGTCCACAAGGGGGCGAGCGTGGGCCCCTCCATGGGACTCTTTGCGCCTCCGTTTCCTCATCTACGCCTTGAGGGAAGGAATCACTGCCTCACAGGCCTCTGAACTAAATGAAAGCATTCTGCACACTGTTAAGTAATGGCCAAGAGGTGGCTGCTGCCAGTGTTTTACGTGAAAGGGTGGGAGCTAGGATTTCTGGGCCGTGGCAGGTCTGAAATCCAACGGTGCCTTCATCCTGCTAGAACAGAGGGCCCAGGAGGAACGGTCCCCATCGGCCACCGGCTCCTACCTCCTCGGGGTTGAGGGAGCTAAAGGAGTCCGCCGTGGTGTCCGAGGAGATGGACAGTGAATGGAGGCGCCTCGGGCCAGCGGAGGCCTCGGAGAGCTGCAGGGAGAGGGTGAGGAGACAGGGTCCCAGGAGGATACGGCCTCTGCCTCGCGCCCTCCAGGCCCAGATCTCTGACCACCCCCAGGCCTGCAGACCTCCATCTCGAGCCCCCTCCCCCCACCGGCCACCCTGTCCCCAAGCCTCACCCCCATTCTGGACAGCTCGGAGCCCTGGTGCAGATCCCTCAGGTGGTCCCGTTCAGCGGTGAGGGCGGCCAGGACACTGCTGAGGGAGCTGTGCACTGGGAGGGCAGGGGCAGGCCGTCAGCGCCTCCTCCTCCCCCCTGCTCCCACCACCCGCCAGCGCACACTCACCCTTTTGGGCCAGGGCCCAGAAACTGCGCTGCAGGTGGGCATAGTCTGGGGGTGGCAGCCCCCGGGGTCCTGAGTGGTCCCGGGACTCCAGGTACCGGGATAGGTTGGGAACAGAGCCGTGGAGACGACCCACCTGTGGGGGAAGGAGAGGGGTTGAGGGGGTGGCGTCCTTCGGAGGGTCCCACCCGGGAACTGGGGTCTACACGCCCCTCACCCGCCCGATGGTGTCGTCCTTGGCGAAGCTCTGTGTGCACCACATGCGGCTGGTCCGTTTGCCCTTCTTGGGTCTCTCCGTCGTCACCGAGGCCTAGCAAGTCAACGTGAGGGAGGTTCCCTCTCAGGGTGGGAGCGGGGGCAGCAGCCATCGAGCCGGGAGAGAGGCAGGGGGCCATGGAGAGGGCACAGGGAAAGCGACCTCCCAGAGAAAGGAGCCCGACGCCCTGGCAGACGGGAGGAAGGGTCGCTCCAAAGGGACAGAGCGACAGCCCCGAGGCAGCTGGTCATAGGAAGAGAGTAAGGGGGCCGGTGCGTGCCTCTCTGAAAACAGCAGTGATGTAAGGGGGCTGGGGACCTGTCCCGGGAAGTGATGGGATGGACGTGGCAAGCAGGCGAGAGCCCCCCCACCCCACCCTGGCAGGAGCCTGCGCCCGCCCTCCCTGGACCTCACCTGGTGCGTGGGGATCACAGGGGCCGAGGGGATGCGGTGCAGGGACTCCAGGCTCTGGAGGAGTCGGTGTAGTTCCTGCAGCTTCCCCTGACACTCCGAGAGCTCTGCGGGGAGAATGAATGAGCAAGTCCTCCCGACACTGGCTGGGTAGCCCGGAGTCTGTCCCCCAGCTTTCCTTCCTCCTCCCCCGGCAGCCAGGGAAATCCTGAGAGTCTTCCTCCCCCTGACCCCGAATCCTGAGCCCACAGAAGCTCCCAGTTCCCACCCTTGGTCTGGCCCCACCCTGGATTCCCCGGGAAAGCGGCACCCAATCCCCACGGTCGCCACATCACACCCTCCCTCTGCTGCCTCACGCTCTCTCCGGCCTCACTTGGTTTGCACTCCCCTCTCCCGGGCCAACCTCACAGCCCCACTCCAGGAACCCGATTCTAGAGCCCACTCCCCGCATTGGCACTGCATCTTCTCTCTCATGAGGTCTGGCCCTGTGTCCTGCCTGCCCAGGAGCCAGGAGCCCCACCACCCGCTGTAGGACTGGGACTCCCCGGACAGGGCCTGAGGGGACCCAGTCAGCTTGGAGGCAGAGGCTGTCTCCCCCATCAGACTGGGGCTCCCTGAGGCACGAGGATAACATGTTAACATTTCTCCTTCTTGTGACTGCTGATGCCATGTCAACGTGACAGTGTGGGCCCTACCCACCGAGACGCGGCGCCAGGGGCCCCTCACCGTGAGAGCAGCGGTCTAGGCCATCACTGCCCCTCAACCAGGAGGACACCTTCTCCCGAGGTCCAACCCCAGGTAGAGCTGAGGCACTGACCACTGTGGGAAGCTGGGCACCGGGAACCTGTGGGCGAGTCAAGGGTCAGGAAGGACGGTGCCCACCTCCCTGGGTCTCCCTGTTCCCTGAGGCCGCCACACCTGAATCCCCGCGGCTCCTGCCCCAGGGCCCACCTTACCTTCCGGTGAGAGTTGCTGGGCAGCAGGCCGCGGGGCATGTCCAGGCGCTGGGCCAGGCGATGGGCACGCAGCTGGGCTACCCAGCTCTGGAACAGGTCCTGGGATTTGATCTGCAGACGTGATGGGAGGGGGAGGGACACATGAAAGGAGGAGTGCTTTCCAGGGCAGGAAGTTGGGGCTCCGGTCCCCAGGCAAGCACGCTCTCTCGATTTACGTCCAGCTTCTGCAAAGGCCCCCGGCAGGAGATGGAACCCAGCTTCCCCAATGTCCGAGCTCTGAGCTCTGTTTGTTCCTCTAACAACCAGCAGGGGCGGTTTGCCATTGGCTATTGGACACGATGGGAGCTCCCTTCTTATCAAACTCAGGGACGGACCCTCAGCCCCTGTCCACTCTCCTGGGGGCCCCAGTGCCTCTGCCAGGCTGGGGACCAAGCCACCAACAGGCTCCCAGGGATGTCACCTTGAGGTGGTAGATGTTGTCTTCGGTGTCAAGGTCAATGCGCTGGGCCTTTTTGTTGATGGACATGACAGACAGTCGGACATCGATGGAGCCATGCAGCTTCCCCTTGGTGATCTGGGGTTGGGGGGGTGGGTAGTAGGGGGAAGGGGATGTTTTTAGACCCCTGGGCCACAGAGCCATCATGTCCCTGAGGCCACTTGAGACCAAGCAGCAGGTTCACCCTCATAACCAAGTCACAGTACCAGCAGGGACCTCGCTGTCGTCCTTCTGTGCACAGAACTCACAAGTCACATTCTGAGCTCCAGGGAGTCACAGAGCAGGGAAAACTACCCGCCCCCTCTCGGGGGTCCGCAAGGCTGAGGCATAGAGGGCCCGGGCTGCTTGGCCTTCAGCTCCTTCTTCCCAGCACGAGGACAGGACAAGGAGGAGGAGGATCAAGCTCCCCTCTCTTGGGCACTTTTGTGCCAGGCCTGTCCTGAGGGCCCTCACCAAGATGACAATGACCTCACACATGGGTGATCGCACTCTCCCGTCTTAGAGAGGAGGGAGCTGAGGCCCAGGGAAGACACCTGCTCAAGACCCCGCACCCAGGAATAGTGGGCCTGGGACTCGGGCCCTGCTCTGGGTGCGTCCGGAAGCCCCCTGCCTGCCCAGGGCATTTTGGGACCCGATTCCCTCATCACCCCCAGCCAGGCCCTGACTCACATCTTGCCGAGTGGTCGCATAGCGAAGGATCCCGTCCTCGAGCACGAAGTATCTCTGTGACGTCACCCAGGAGGAACAGGACCCAGGTGACCAAGAGGAAGGGTGTGGGGAGAGAGCAACTGCACACACGGATCTTTCTTCCCCTTCTACACACACACACACACACACACACACACACACACACACGCACACGCACACGCACACACGCACACACGCACACAGCATACCGAGCCGCCTCCAGCATCCCCCCAAGCTGCCCTGCATCTGGCCCTGCCCTCTGCCCTGGAACCTACCTTGTGCCAGCCCTTCAGAGGCCACTTCCTCTTCTTGAGCAGGTGGCCCTCCTGCCTCTCGGGCATGATACCCTCTGCGCCTCGCCGGCCCCGAGGCTCCTCCACCACCTCCCACAGCTCAGAGGCCTGCAGTCCAGGACAGAGTCGGGGGACGGGGGGGGGGGGGGGGGGTGTGCTGGTGAGGGCCCTTTAGGCCAAATAAAGCCCACCCCCTGCCTGCCTCCCACCCTCAGACCTGCTGGGCGCTGCTGGACTTTGCGGACTGAGTGCTCTCGGACAGCGAGGGGGGACCCCGCTCTTGGAAGTCCATGGAGAAGGAGCGGCCACTCCCTGCTGAGGACTCAGAGCCGGGGGGAAGGGGAAGGATGTCGCCTTGTCCTGAGGGGGCCCTTGAAGCAAGAGAGAGAGACTCATTAGCTGGGTTCCTGCTAGCGCCTGCTCCACCGCCACCCTGTCCTGTACCCTCTAGGACCACACTTCACCAGCACCTCTTCTGCTCCCGTCCCACCTCTCCTGGTCGGTCCTCCCCCACCCCGGGTGGGTCTCCCTGCCTCCACCTTCCTGTCTCCACCTTCCCGCAGCCACTGAGATAGTGCAGAGAGGCAGGCAGTGCCCAGAGAAAACCAGGAACAGTCCACCCAGCCCCACCCTGAGCACACATTCCTGGGCTCCAGGAAACACTGGGAGCTTTCTCTGAAGTCTTCCTTGGGAGGATCGGAGTGAGGCAGAGGAGTGGAGGGAGAGGCTCCAGAAAAGGCCAGAGGAGTTCAGAGCTTAGACAAGCAAGATCTCAGCCAGCTCCTCCCCTTCAGGACCCCGCACCGCCACCACCATGGCCGGGAGACTCCTCTACCATGACCTCCTCCCCAATGCAGAGTCCCCCAACCTCTTCACCCCAGTTCCCCACTAACTGGTCCCCATATCCTCTAGTTCTTGGGCTCCCATTTTCTGCATGGGGAAACTGAGGCCCGAGACAGCCCCCATTGTTCCCTGTGCCTCCTCCCCTCCAACAGCCCCCTAGGATGCCCACCCCAGATGCTCAGTGTCCCCCAAAGCCTCTCTATCACCCCAGTCCTTGGGGGTCCTGACAAGTACCACCCACCCAGAGAGCAGGGGACCGAGCGGATGGAGATGGTGAGGACGTGGGGGGCGGAGAAGAGCTGGCCAAGAGCATGCCGAGGTCCGCACAGGTCCCCGCAGCGGTGCCCACTGGCGCCCTTGGCACCAGCTCAGGCCATCCTGGCTGCACCGGGAGATCAATAATGCATGAGGCTCTGTGTGTGTGAGACGGGGGAGGGGACTGGAGGGGCAAGGTTGGCCCGAGGCTGGGGAAACCGCTCAGATCTTCTGTGAAGCCTGTAAGCACCTGAGGAGTTGAGGCAACAGGGAACAGGGACAGGTAGGGCAAGGGTGGCCGGGGCAGGGGTGACTGGGGCAGGGGTGACCGGGAGGTGGGGGCAGAGGGGCCCAGGCTGCCAGAGCCTGACCCGGGGGGAAATGCCCGCATTCAGCCATTGAAAGTTCCCAAACTCTCCCAGTGATGGGGTGTCCCTGTGCCCTTTCCCTGGCCCCGTGGGATCCTGGCCCCGCACTGCTGGCGGCGGAGGGAGAGGCTCTGTCATTGGAGGGTGTGGGGTCGAGGTGAATCAGGTGAGTGTGCCCCGTCTCCACCTCCATGCCGGTCCCCTTCTCCGGAGGAGCAGACCCGCCAGCTGCAGGTGGGAGGCAGGTCAGCTGACTCGGCCCCTTACCGCAGGGTCCATGGGCGCCAGTGCTCCTTGGCCCGCACGCAGCTCTGCCTCTGAGTCACCGTCTCCAAGTCGCCCGCTCCCTCCTCATGGAGCCAAGTGGCACCGGCTGCTGCAGGAACCAGGAAGGAAGGAGACCGAGGAGCCTCCCCTCTCGCCGGATCTCCCCACCTTCCCCTCCCCCGCTCTTCCTCCCGCCAAGCTCTGGGCAGCTGCTCAGCTCTGCCCCCCTGCTCCCGGGAGGACTCAGGGCTGAGTGACTCCCCAGAGCTGAGGCCTGGGAACAGGGGCAGGGACCCCGCTGGGCACAGCTCCCAGGGATTAGAGAGGACCGGGGAGCTGCTGGCCTCACGCCAGTGTTGGGAGAGGGTTTACTCAGACTCGAGTTGGCCTTGACCCGTTAGTACCCACGTCCATTTTTTTTATTATTAACTCCTGCCTCTCGTTTTACATCTGAAAATAGATTGCAAAGTTTGGAGCCAGCAAAGGTATCGGGTTGATGGGGAGGGATGGATGCCCCTTTTAGACAGTGCCAAGAGCGTAGTCAGCAGGGCAGTCAGGGCTCCAAAGAGCCAGCGGATGACCCCCCAGAGGCTGCCACTGGTGCCATGGGCTGGGGGACTCCAAGCACCTCTGCAGCGAGACAAAGCCCGCAGCCTGCTGTCCCTGCACCAGGAGCAGGGCAGGGGCGGGGACCAGCTGGCCATTAAGGGCTGGCTGGAGCCCACTTGAGTCCCCTCCCTTCTGAGCACCTCTGCCCTGCTGGAGTGCTCAATTCTAATTAAAAATCAGCTCTTGAGAAAGGTCTAAACTCCACTGAAATGAATGTGAAACTGACTGACAGCTGTAAGTGCAGCGAAGCCTTTCTGGAAAGTGGGTTTTTAAAGGTGGGGCCTCGGGCTCTGCCAGCAGGTCAAGGATGCAATGTGGGGAGAAATACTTTAGGCCACTTCCCCGCCCACCTGGTGCCCACAGGGCCTTGGCTGACCCCTCGTGGTGTTACACCTCTCAGAACCTCAACGGCGCCCTCGTTGCACCTGTGGTTCTGGGAGTCGGGGCAGCTCTGGCACCCGTGAGCCTCAAGGGCCTTTTAACGCATTTCACATTGATTGAGCATCCTGGGTGTCCGGAGCAGAGCTGGGCTCTGGGCAGTTGGTCCTAGACCAGGCCACAGAGAAGCTGCTGCAGAGCGCCGCTGCCAGCGTGGTGCCTGCCCAGGCCCCGGGGAGCCGGGGCGCTGTTCCAAGTCCAGGAGGAATGCTCAACAGCCACTCTCCCCACTCACCCTTGCGTCCACCCAGCGCATGTGCCAAGGGCAAGGGTTGGCTTCTAGTTAACCATCCTCTCTCCTTCATTAGGCACTTTTGTTCCCCAAGACTTGGATGACACTTTCTACTTAAGAGCCCTCAAAGCCCCTCATCTTCGCAGAATGCTGGTTGCCCCCCAGCTCCTTTGCTCAGAACCACCTGAGACATGGTAGCTGCTGGGCAGAGCTGGTGGCTGCCTCCCAAGGACAAGCCTGTGGGGATGCCACTTGTGGGTGTGGGGACAGGGAAGTGACAGGCGTGGACACGGGAGAGGAAGGATTTTCTAGGAAGGGAAGTGAGAGTCAGAGATGAGCCTGAGGGTAAGTGGACAGGAAGGTAAGTTTGTAAACAGCAAAACAGACTAAGGAAAATGCATTTATTTTTGTCATAAAGCAGTGTTCCCAGCCTTTCCACAACACGGCACACCCGCGGACGGAGAATTCACATCCAAGCCCACCCGGGACCTCAGAGGAAGCTCTAGAATCCAGAGCACGTCTCAGAGCAGAGCCTGGTTCAAGTCCTGTTCTGCCACTTCCCAGCCGCATGACCTTGGTCAGGCGCTGTAACTTCTCTGCCCCAGGAATAGAACTAACACCTAGAAAGGGTTAGCATGCAGCCTGGCACAGCAGGCTCTCCACAGAACCCATTCTTAGAACAATTACTCAGCTGAGCTACTCTGACAGCGAGGGTCAGGCTGGGGAGGCATGTCCAAGGGACAGTGAACAGGAGGCAGAGGGCAGTATCCTCATCTGCTCAGCCGCTCTGCCTTGAACCTGGAGCTGACACTCTGCTCTTATCAGGTCGAAGGTTGGAGAAACGAAGGACAAAGGCGGTGATTAAAAGCCTCCATTCTGAAATGAAATCCTTCATCGGAGGAGGTCGTCGTCAGTAGAAGCCAGGGAACACGTGCCACTCCCACCCCGAGTTCACCCACATTCCCGAGGACAGCACGGCCGGTGGGGCAGGTGTGTTTACGGCCGGCCGGCTATGAGTCCGGAACAGAGTCGGGAGGACCGGGCTGCCCAGTGGCTGGCTTGACAGAGTCCCCCTGATGCTGCTGTCTGACGTACTGATCCAACAGGGCCGTCAGGTGGAGGGGCTGGTGCTGAAGCAGGGCGTGGGTCTGGGCCGTGAGGAGCGTGAGCCCTCCTACCAGCTCCCCCTGCACCAGGTCCAGGCTGGGAAGCTTGGAGTAGTTGATGAATCCTTGCCTGCTGAGGATGGTGTCATCAATGCAGCCACCTGGAAAAACACAGGGTCAGGGGGCTCCCCACAATGCCTTTCCTCTCCGAAACAACATCCAACCCTAGGAATTGCTCTCCATTTCCCTTCTCCACCTCCCATCTGGCTCCCACTTGTGCCCCACCCCACTCACACTGTGTTTGGGACAGATCCCCTCGCCTCCTTCCTAACTCTTCGCTAGAAAATTCTTACATAAATCATCCACCTGGTCTGACCCCCACTAAATCACTGTTCCCTAAACTTTCTTGAAGAACCATGGAGTGTGTGAGTGTGTGTGTGTGTGTGTGTGTGTGTGTGTGTATGGGGGGGGGGGTTATAAACTGATTCCTGCCCCTTCCCACAGAGACCTATGAATCAGTATCCTAGATAGAAATAGTACCTCTAGGGATTCTTAGTACCAGGGGAGCCTGGGAAACGTTGCTGCCTGTTCCTCAGCACCCTATACTTGGGCTATCTGTTCTAATTATCTTTGTGGGTTTTAGCACCTAGTAAAGACTCAAGGTGTCTGAACTTCCTCCCCCGGTAGAGTCCTCTCTGCCTTCCCTAACCTTCCCCCATGCATAAGCGATGCAGGCAGTGAGCCAACACAGGTGTTAGAAGACACAGGCAGCCCTCGACAAATGGTGCTGCTGAGGCCCCATCTGTGAGAGGATGTCTTCTCCAAAGATGTCCACGGTCTCACGCACTCATGCCTAGCAGCTGGCGTTCGGCGGCTGTCGCACCCGCTCCCTTCACCCCACCCCCAACAGGCAGGGGAGCTTGCTCACCTAACAGTGGCAGGAAGGGCACACCCTTCAAGATTCGCACCATCTCCTTGACTTTGGGCTCTTTGCTGACCAGCAGCAGGTTGTGCCCCACAAAAAGGGGCAGCAGGTTTCGGTACTTGGAATCCTCCAGGAAGGGCTTCAGGATCTGGAACCGCAGGAAAGAAGGGTTCATTGGGGACGAGTGGGAGGAAGAGCTGCCCACCTGGGTCACAGGCCACATCAGCTAAGGGTGAAACCAGAGGGTCTCCTCAGCCACTAATCGCAGAGTAGGCACCAGAAGAGAGAGCTGCTAGTGGAGGGGAGGAGTCGGAAGTGCCCTCTGGGGAGAGGTGCTGGGTCTGTGTGGGCAGGGGAAGGGGAACACGGGCAGGGTCCATGGTAGACGGCTCCCTACCTGGTTAGGGAAGGCCTTCACCAAGATATTGTGTTTCCGCAGCCGGTGTTGCATAAACAGCTTGTCCTCCGCACCCAGAGGCACATTCTGGCAGACGGCTATCATTCGGTTGTTTTGGAAAACTGCTGCTACCTCCCGACGGAGGAGCCGGATGAGGCCTGTCTCCTGAAATCAGGAAGGGACAGCCAGGGGGACATAAGCTGCTGCTTCTCTGTCCCCCTCGGCTCCCGCAGGGATGCGTGCTGGGCTTCCCACGAGGCCCAAATGCGGGGAAAGACCAGGTACAGGCAGGATAGTCGGGCCCTTGACTCCCAGAGACATGCTCCACCTCCCATTCTACCCTTTCATTTTCATTAGAGGATCGGTCAATAGAGCAGTGTTTTTCCAACCTGAGAACTGATTCCCCCAATCTGGTCAGCAGTCTGACCCAGTCAACGTTATTTGACCTAGAAGTCTTGGTGCTGTTTGCAGAATTCCATGAAAATGTTAATACATGTAAGGCAAAATAATGGAAGATTCACTACTGTGCTAAATCTAGATTCTAGATTGGCCCTGTAGAATACAGCAGCCACTAGTCCAGTGATGGTGAACCTTTTGAGTTCGGCGTGTCAGTATTTTGAAAAACCCTAACTTAACTCTGGTGCCGTGTCACATCTAGAAATTTTTTGATCTTTGCAACCATAGTAAAACAAAGGTGTATATTTTTGATATTTATTTTATATATTTAAATGCCATTTAACAAAGAAAAATCAACCAAAAAAATGAGTTCGCGTGTCACCTCTGACATGCGTGTCATAGGTTCGCCATCACTGCACTAGTCAAATGTGGCTATTTCTATTTAAATTAATTAAAATTAAATACCATTAAAAATTCAGATCCTCAGTCACACTGACCTCATTTCAAGGGCACGAGAGTCAAACTCACCCACTGGTCTTTCTGTTCTTTTTAAAAACAGAAAACCTCTATCATTCTTCTAGGAAAACATGAAAGCTTCAAGTCCTTCAAGACAGGACAGAGATACTCTCCCCAATACCCCGCCACCACACACTTGGACAGCATGGAGCTGGGAATGAGGGAAGTTCAGGAGACCCGTCCAATCCACAGAGGCCAAAGGGCCAAAGCCAAATCAAGTGACCATTTCACTTTAAAGCATCTGGGCCATGGGCCAAAGCGAGGAAGTAATGGTGTGGATGACTGTGTCTTGGAACCTCACGTCACTATGGTCGCGGATATAAGACCACTTTCACCTCCACGCCACCGCCAGGTGACATGCCCCCGTCTTCTTACCTCCTGGACGCGCTTGGGAGGAGGTGTCACGCACCTCGGATTGATCGCGGGTTTCGGGGGGATATACTTCGTCACAGCCATCAGCTTCTGCCGCTCAAAGTGCATCACGCGCCAGTGGCGGGTCACAGCCTTGGAGCCGTGGCGGACCGTCTGGAGGGCGGGCAGCCGGCCTGGAAGGGGAAGGAGCAGGGCAGTGAGATGCTGCCTCTTGGAGGCCTCAGTCTGCCCTGGGTGGAGAAAGGGGCCACCCTCGGGGCAGAGACGACCATGGCTCCCAGAGCTGAACCTAGCGCCAAAGTGGGATGAAGAATTTCCCGCTAGAAATCCTGAATCCCCAAACCTTCTCTCCTAATGGCTGACCTTAGTTCAGTTGCTTGATCCTTTGAGGCTCCCATTTCTCCAGTACTTAGTTATTATTATTTTCCAGCCCTTTATGCACAGATGGGGGGGGGGGGGGGATGAGAACCAAAGAGAAAGTATTTTGAGCACCAACCAACATCAGCAGCACTTCTTAGAAATACCAGTCCTCAGGCCCCATTGTAGACCCACTGCATCTGTGGAGCCCGCAATGTGTGAATAAGCCCGCCAGGTGATGCGTGCTGAAGGGTGAAGTCCACTGCTCTGACCACTGCTCTGAAGGCCTTCTCCCATGATTTCAAGAAAGAGATGGAGGGAAAGTTACACTGCCCTCAGAGCTCCCCCAAACAAGTCTCCATTCCCTCTGCTCGTCCTGTTTGCAGGCATCGCCAGAGAGCACCCCTCAGAAGACAGGGGAACTACTCGAAAGTCCTGAGCCCAAGTGACCCCTTCATCCTCAATAAAAGAATCCAGGCTAGAGCTTCCCGCTTTCAGTCCTTCCCAAGACTGGGATGAGATCGCAGGGAAAGGTTCAACCAGAAGGGAGCCCTAACAGTCAGAGAGCACGGAGAGTTCTTGGGGTGAGAGGTGGTATTGCCAGGGACCACAAATCTAACTATCAAGAGCGCAGGCTCTGGACCCAGATGCATCCAGATTTTAATCTTTCTTCTGCCACTCAAGCTGTGACCTTGACCAGTCACTTGACTGGTCTAAACTTGACTGGTTTCATCGTAGGTAAAGAGGGGATGAGAATGCTTTTTCATCAGGTGCTTTAAGATTTAAATAACACCATGTAAAGCATTTATCACTGTACCAGGCCTATAGAGTGTGCTCAGTCATTTATTAAATACCTATGGCATGCCTAAGAATGTCAGGCATTATGACACCTGTTGCTTAGGCTGGTTCTGTAAAGTCTAATAGAGAGACAAATAAATAAATGCGAAACTACAGGGCCAAAGAGAGGGTGCAAGGTACAGATTTAACAGGGGAAACCTGCTTTGCAGAGGGTGGTAAGGGCAGGCTTAAGGAAGTGACATTTAGGCTGAGATCTTAAGGAGACGTAATGCCAAGGTTGGGACCGGGGGTGGGTGGTCAGCAGGAAACTGGAGGCGAGCAAAACCTAGGTGATGGATTACGGAAACCCAGAGAATGCAGGGGGGCGTAGATAATCAATACTGTGGCATGGCTGCCGCTGTCGCTGCTTGCGGTCATTACTGGAATCTGGAGCCACCGGGAATTGGACTGGGGAAGGAGGCGGGCGACCCAGCTGGGGGGTCCCCGGGAGCTGCCTGCAGTCAGAGGTTACGGGGTGGAGGGGACCAGTAGCAGAGGAGGGGAGACAGGGATCAGAGAGCACCGGCCGTAACACGCCGTGAGGGCCTGGGCCGCTCCTTACCCGCCTGGGGCAGGAGGCCGCCTCGCAGAATCCCAGCTACGGCCGCAGCCATTGCCTTCGGAGGAACGGACGGGAGCCGAGTGAAACGGAAAGAGCGAAGGATTGTGGGATACCTGGGGCCGGAAGCCGTGGGAGGATCCGCCGGCTGGAGCAGTAATCCGCATGCGCCGCGAGCCCTCCCCTCTCTCCCCACCCGCCACGCCCGACCTGGCGTCGGTCTCCTAGCAACAGCGCTAAACGGCTGAACCGCTCTCTGCATCCGCACGCGCTAAAACCTCCCAGAGATTTCGGCCAGCAAAACCCCTCTACAACCCGCAAACTCCAGACCCTCCACTTCGGTTTACTTTTGTCTTCTGTCCCATTTCAGTAATTTGCCCTGAATCAACCCCTTTCCCTTGTCCCCCAAGTCTCTGAGCTTCTCTCTCTTCATACCACCCTGGATCCCGCCATCCCCAAGGGCTATCCAAACTCTGCTCTTCGTTCCAATCCGCCCCAGGCCAGCAGCCTTTAGATCATGCCTGGAGGTGAGTAGGGAGATGGGTGGTAGGTAGAACAGTTGGATAACAGTAGGGTCAGGCCTCCGAGAATAAGGAATTGTAACAATGGAACCGATCTTTTCACAGCTCAGCTTGCCGAGAGTCCAGAGAAAGGGGAAGTGTGCATTACCGAAGCCCTTATCACTAAGCGGAACTTGACCTTCCCTGAGGATGAGGATCTGTCAGAGAAGATGTGCGTGCAGGGAGAGATAAGGGTGCTGGAATATTGAAATCCCCCGGGAAGACCAGTCCCTTGAGCTGTACTGACTTGTCAGCTAATCTCTGTCCCTCTCTTACTCCACACATTCAATCAGTGGTAATGTCCAATTGATTTCCTCTCCTTCAAGATCATTCTATTTCTTTCCCACTCAACTGCCTTAGATAAAGCTGTCATCACCTCTCAAACTCCTAATTAGTCTCCCAAGACCCCAGTCCAGGCTCCCCCTACTGTTGCCAAAGTGATCCTTTTAAATGAGAATTCTGATCAGTCCCTCCATGATATAATCTTCCAAAATAAAATCTAAACACCTTATCATGAATTGACCTCTGCTGCCCATCCAGCCTTCTTTCTTGCCACTCTCCACAGGTGTGCAATTCCTCGAAGACCCCATGTTCTCACACCTCAGTGCCTTACTACTAAGAGTGGTCTGGTGCTGGGGAGAGGGGAGGGGGGCAGCCGCACCCACATCACCTGGGCGCTTGTTAGAAATGAAAAATCTCCGCCCCACCCCAGACCTACTGAATGAGAATCTGCATTTTTCACAAGACCCCCAGGGGATTTACGGGCACATTCAAGTTTGAGAAAGGCTGAATAAGCACATACTATTCTTTCTGTTTGAAATGCTTTCTCCTCACCCCCGTCTCACCTTCTTGGCTAATTCCTACTCATATGTCACTTAGCCATCCACTCCTCCTTAAAAATCTATTCCCCCCCCCCCATCTTCCCTGCTAAGAGACCACAGAAGTGTCTCTCTGTTACACCACCCCACTGACTGTTCTCCCAGGTTCCACACTATTGCTGAACTACAGACTGTCCGCCTGGACCGGGAGGGGATCACCACTATCAAGAATCTAGAGGGCCTCCAGAACCTTCACAGCCTCTATCTGCAAGCGGTAAATTCTTGCCCCCTCTCCTTCCTCTCCACTTGCTTCCTGTGGACCAAGTCTGTTTAATCTGAAAGGAGCCAACCAGGTCGCCTTGCCCACTCCCTGGAGTTCAGGCAGGCAGACCTTCATTGAAACTGTTCCCAGATGAAGCAGAGTCTCCTGGATGGAAAGACCAGTTTCCCAAAAGAGATCTTTTTTTTATTTTTATTGATTTTTTACAGAGAGGAAGGGAGAGAGAGAGATAGTTAGAAACATCGATGAGAGAGAAACATCGATCAGCTGCCTCCTGCACATCCCCCACTGGGGATGTGCCCGCAACCCAGGTACATGCCCTTGACCGGAATCGAACCTGGGACCTTTCAGTCCGCAGGCCGATGCTCTATCCACTGAGCCAAACCGGCTTCGGCCCAAAAGAGATCTTGAGCGTGTTCTTGAGTCCGTTTTTTTGTCAGACACTTCTGCTGCTCTAGTTCCTCTTGGTGTCGACCCTAAATCTTTCATGTTCTATAGCTCAAGCTCTTTTTCTGTTTTGAAGAAGAGGAAGGAGCCAAGAAGATTCCTCTGTGTCCTTCAGAAACTTGAAGGCTGGGGGTGGGGTGGGGGGAGTTTGACCTTCAGCCTCCCCCAGATTGAATATATCCAGCTCCCTGAACCTTTCCCCACAGAAACCATGCAAATCAAAGTAAGATATGTTCATTGCTCTCTTCATATATGCAAGCCCCCACCAAGACCCTTTCCATTTCCCCGAGTCCCCTTGGTTTCCTTCTCTGATTTCCAGGTCACTCTTTGGCTGTGGGGTGAGCAGGGTAAACCTTAATCAATTGTAGCCAGCCCCAAATTTACACCCTGAACCACCCACCTGGAGAAAGCAAGTCATCCCAAGGTTGTGACAAACAGTTCAGTGGCTGGGTCATCATCGTTCCCAGTTGCCAGATCTCCAGTTGCGAGAGTCGACATGGTCCTGGGGTTGTGTCCCTTTAAAGGGTCCCTCACCCAGCTGACCTCAGGTTGGTCCCCCACCTTGGTTTCTTCCTGCAGAATAAGATCCAGCGAATTGAGAACCTGGCCTGCGTCCCCACCTTACGGTATGGGGTGCCAGGGCTCAGGTGGGGGTGGGGTGGGGAACGAAGAAGGGGGAGGGTGAAGGGGAGGAAACCTGGGAACATCCCCAAAGAACTGGCTCAGATCTCTCCAAGCCTGGCTTCTTGTCAGCTGAGGACCCAGCACGCCTAGCTGTTTCCCTCACCCCAAAAGGCCATGTGTCCCCACTTGTCGTCCGGCTGCCTAGGCTGGGGCCGGAGCACCTCATGCCCTCTTCCTCTCCTGCAGCTGTTCTGTAATTCAGCTCTTTCTCTGAACCCCTCCCTTCCCCTGCAGCTTCCTGTCTCTGGCAGGAAACCGAATCCGGCAGGTGGAGAACCTCCGTGACCTCCCGTACCTCCAGTTTCTGGACCTTTCGGAGAACCTGATAGCAAAGCTGGAGCTGGGTAGGATGCCCTCACCCTGGCTCATGAAATAAGTCCCGTGCGGGGATGAAATAAGTCCGGTGCGGGGCCCTCCCTCCTCCCTGCCCCATCTCCCTGTGCCTGCGTTAACCGCGCACCCTCCAGGGGTCGGGCTGTGCAGAGGCAGTGGCTTTGGGCTGGAAGGTGGGTATGAGAACCTCATTCCCCCGACTCTGGTTCGAGCAGATGAATTTCCCCAGAGCCTTCTCATCCCTCAACCTGATTTGGAACAGCTGCACCCAACCAGGATGGCTACAGGTGAGGGCAACTGAAGGCGAGAAGGAAGGGGTGATGGCTTGAGCTCCTCCTCCCAACTCCACGGGGGCTCCCTCTCGGCCTGCACATCTGGAGTCTGGCCCATGGCCCCTTCCCCTCCCCCGCCCCAGCTCAAGTCAGCCCCTTTTTCCCTTTCACCCCCATCACTCCACAGGGAACCAGCCCTTAGCAATCTGGGGGCTTCCTGCTCCTGAGCCACCATCCTGCCCCGTGTGGGTGCTGTTGCTCTGTGCGCAGTGTCCCAGGCTCCACACGCAGGGGTGCCCTCCAGCCTAGCCTCTGCCTGCTGCCCTGCAGGAAGCTGGTGACAGGAGCCCTGCCCCTGCTCATGGACCTGGACAGGCAGCCCGTGTCGGAGCGCTGGGACTCGGATGAGGAGGACAGAGCCTCGGATGAAGAGTTCCCAGAGCTGAGTGGCCCGTTCCGCACAGAGCGAGGTGACCCTGCTTCCCAAGGCTCGCAGCCTCCCCAGAGCTCACCCCTGCCCTGGGGGGTCTGGGAAAGTAGCCCCAGGCCCATCTGGGCCAGAGGACAGTACAGCCAGGGCCAGATGTCAGCCTGGGCACACAGGTGACCCCTCCCCACCCCCCAGCCTCAGGCTCCTCCCGGTTGGGAATGGCAGTTTGCTCAGATCAGCCAGAGACCAGCTCCCTCACCCCGGGGCCTTCCTGCTGGGCCCGGGCTCCATCCGACACCGTGTCCTGGCCCTCACAGGCTTCCTCCAGGAGCTGGAGCAGGACATGAGCAGGCACAAGGCGCACAGGCAGCAGGCAGCCCAGGCGGAGCACCAGCTGAGGCTAGAGACCCAGCCCGTCCTCACGGAGCTGCCCCAGCTGCCCGGGAGGCCCATGGCTGGGGACCGCCCCTCCGCTGCCACTCCCCGGCCGGGGAAGGAGCCACCCCCGGAGCCTGCCTCCTTGCCACAAGCCTCCTCTGCCACCAAGAAGCTGTGCCCCCTGGTTTCCAGGGGCCCCCAAAGCACCGTGCAGGCAAGGAGGGGGGTCAGAGCAGCTCCGGCCCCCAAGGCCGCGCTGGCTGGGGCCCCCAGCACAACCAAAACCATGACCAGGAGAATCAAGAAGTGAAGTACAGCCCTCGGCTGTCAGCGAAGCCGCGGGAAGGAGGGCTGGACAAGAACAGGGGAGACCCCCTCCCAGAGCCCTCCTGTGGCGGGAGCCTGTCCCAATAAAGTGTCTCCAGGCCCTGAACGTGTCCACGTCACTGGGGGCAGCTCGAGGGAAAATCAGCAAAACACATAAGAAATAAAACATATTTATGAAGATGAGGCTGAGCCAGCCACTCAGAACAAGGGGCGTGGAGGACCTGCTCGGATCCCACTGCCCCCGGGGTCCAGGCCCACCCCCAGCCCCGAGTCCCAGGCCAGGCCCACCCCCAGGCCCCGCGCCCCAGGCCAGGCCAGGAGGAGCTGTGGAGCTCAGACGTATGCCTGGCTCTCCCGCTCCACAAAGGCCTGGAAGAGGCCACCCAGCTCCTGGGGGGGTGGGGCCCCGGCCAGCAGCCCCCTCACAGCCTCCAGGCCTTCCTGCTCCAGATCCCGCTGCTTCTGCCGCAGCTGCTGCCCCAGGTCCTGCCGGGAGAGGCAGAGGTGAGTCCCCGGCGCAGGCTTTGCCCCCCATGAAGGGGGACATGTCGTCTTTGGTCTCACGGAGCAGGAGGAAGGGACAAAGGCCCCGACATGCCCCTGGGCAGCTGGCTCTGAAGGGAGAGAGCCCTCTCCCCCCCCTGGAGCCTCTCCACTCCCAAGCCCCCCCTATTCCCAGAACCCAGCGGGCGTGGGGGCCATGAGTGGTCCCCCCAGAAGGCCCTGCTCCCTGGGGGTCACCTGCTCCCGCTCCATCAGCCCCAGGGCCTCCTGGTGTCCTCGGTAGAGAGCGTGCTGGCGATCCACCCGAGTCTGGAAGCGGGGCGCGGTCCGGACGGGGTCCTGTGCTCCAAAGGTGGGGGACAGCACCTGGGGGGCCTGGGCCGCCCCCGCCCCGAAGATGAAAGGTTTGAACACTGACCTGAGGGGGCGCAGATGGAGGGATGGAGGACGGCCACGTCCCTCGCGAACCCGGCCCCGCACACTCCGCCTCGGTCCCCAGCCCGGGCCGCACCTGGAAGGGTCTGGCGTGGCCGTGAGGAAGTGGACGCAGGGCCGCGAGGGGTCCCGGGGCAGGACGGACACCATGCTGGCCGTGGTGCGGAAGCCCCCGGAGTCCATGCAGATGCCCGTCTGCTGGTCCCTGAGGATGCCCATCATCGCCTCGGCCGTGATGCCCCCTGCCGAGCGGGACAGGGTCAGGGGCCCCCAAAGCTACGGGACGGGGGAGAGGCTGGCCGTCACCCCTTCACCCCGTCACCCTCTGACCTTGCAGCTGCTGCAGCAGCTCCCGCCCGGCCCGGAAGCGGGCCTTGGCCGCCTCCATGCGCACCGGCTGCTGCGTCAGCGAGAAGACCTGAGCGAAGTCGAAGGGGCCCCGGCCATCCCACCAGCCCTGGGCCTGGGCGTGGGCCCGAAGCGCCGGGTGTTCGGCTGAGATGTCGGTGCCGATGCTCAGCTGGTTGGAGATGTTGCGGGCGCCCTCTGCGGAGGAGAAGGGGGTGGGGGAGGGGGGGGCTCGTTCATGATTGAGCACCTACTCCAGGGATGGCGAACCTTTTGAGCTCGGCGTGCCAGCATTTTGAAAAACCCTAACTTAACGCTGGTGCCGTGTCACATCTAGAAATTTTTTGATCTTTGCAACCATAGTAAAACAAAGACTTATATTTTTGATATTTATTTTATATATTTAAATGCCATTGAACAAAGAAAAATCAACCAAAAAAATGAGTTCGCGTGTCACCTCTGACACGGGTGTCATAGGGTTCACCATCACTGAGTCCTACTCTGTGCCAGGCGCTCGGCTGGGCGCTGAGAGCACAATGGTGAAGAGGGAGACAGAACCATCACAGGAAGAACTGAGTCTGCCATCTGTGGTGAGTGTGGTGAAGAGGCACCCTCCCCAGAGCAGCCAGAGGGAAACCTGATATAAGGGGGAAACCTGACCATCAGGGAGTCCAGGAAGGCTCCTCGGAGGAAGCAGCAGGCTGGAGCACAAGAGGACTGAACCACGTGAAGGGGGAGGATAGGTTCCCCCTCGGGGCTCGTTTTCCATCTCTTTGGATGGCCCCACCACCCGAGAGGCCTGCGCCTGGATTGGCCCTTCCCTGCAGCCACCACCTTTCCCACCCCCTCCCAAGGCGGGCAAAGGCAGGCCCCAGCACCGGCCGCTCACCCTGGATCCTCTGTGCGGCCCACAGCCGCCCCGCCGTCTCCAGCACCCAGGCCTCGGTTCTGTCAGCCAGCAGGAAGGTGTTGTGGTAGCAGAACGGCGTGGGGTCCTCCCGGCAGCTGCCCCCCTGCCCATAGCGCTCCAGCAAGCCTGTGATCACGTGCACAGCCTCCTGGGCTGAGCTGCTGCGTTCTAAAGCCAGCCTGGCACAGAAAGAGGTCCGGGGGACAGGAGGGTGAAAGGCGGCGGAAGCTCCAGGGGACAGGCGGGTGATGGGGCACCGTGGCTGGTGGCGGGAGCTCCCGGGGACAGAAGAGGCCCAGGGAGGGTTGGTGTCAGGCCCGAGTCCCCTAGAAAACCTGCCAACACTGCAGCGATGCCGGTGGTTGTCAGGCTGCCTCTGAGGGGCCATGCAAAGGCCCAACACACAGTCTCGGAGACGTGCCCTGAGCCCACCACCTCTTCAATCAGAGCTGCTCCGCTTTCATTGGGTTAATAAATCGGGATGAGATTTCATTAGAAAGACGTTTCGCCTCTATTGATTCGGGGCCAGGGGAGGCCCAGAGGTGGCCACCTGGGAGAGCTTCCAACCAGATTGTGGAGATGGGGCCCGGGGAGGGAGGGGCAGGGCGGCCTCCTGGTGGTGACGCAGAAAGGAAGGGGCCCTTTGTGGACCAGGCTTGGAGGAGGGGAGGAAGGCCTGGGCCAGTCCTCGGTCCCCAGACTTCTGGTGTGTTGAGGGGACGAGGAAGGGCAGGGGCCGCACCTGAGTAGATCCATGCCCAGCAGGGCCTCCCCCTCCCCAACTGGCTCCTTGGTCCACACGGCCTCGTTGCCAATGCAGACGCCATGCTCGTTGGCGCCCATCTCCGCCCCCCACAGCCAGGAAGGGCGGCTTAGGATCACAGCATGGGTCTTCGCCACCTGCTCCACCTCGATGTAGGTGCACTGCAGGCCGGGGGGGGGGGGGGGGGGACGCGGAGAGAGGGAGAGTCCGATCAGAAAGGGGAAGGTTCCTACCAAGTGGCAGTCACCTTCCTCAGCCCTTAGAGCAGCGGTTCTCAACCTGTGGGTCGCGACCCCTTTGGCGGTCGAACGACCCTTTCACAGGGGTCGCCTAAGACCATCCTGCCTATCAGATATTTACATGACGATTCATAACAGTGGCAACATTACAGTTATGAAGTAGCAACGAAAATAATTTTATGGTTGGGGGTCACCACAACATGAGGAACTGTATTAACGGGTCGCGGCATTAGGAAGGTTGAGAACCACTGCCTTAGAGGAAGG
Organism: Myotis lucifugus; assembly: GCF_000147115.1. Lineage (NCBI taxonomy): Eukaryota > Metazoa > Chordata > Mammalia > Chiroptera > Vespertilionidae > Myotis > Myotis lucifugus. The sequence continues at coordinate 411,206 of NW_005871302.1, forward strand.
CCATATTATTCCCATTTTACAGAGGAGGACAATGAGGACGACAGAGGCTAACTAATAGGCTAAGTCCAGGCTGGTAGATGTGAAGCTCATGCTCTTTCCACATCTGGAGGCCTCCCAGGTGTGGGGAGCAGAGAGGAGAAAGGTCTTGACTGAGAAGAAGGCCTACCTCTGCCACCACCCGGCGCCCCAGAGGCCTAACCCACCTGGAGCCAGCTGCCAGGGGCATGAGCGCCCGCCGGGACAAACACCACCTCCTGCACCTCATCCCGGGGCCGGTCTGAGTTCTTGGCAAAGATGACAGCTGGGATGGCCGAGGCCGGGGGCACCGAGACAAAGCAGTCACAGGAACATGGGGCGTCAGGGCTCCACGATGCCATCTGGGGAGATGGGGAGACGAGTGTGTCCCTCGTGTCTCCACTATCCCAGCCTGGAATCAGTGCTAGGGAGCCCCTCTCCCAACACGTGAAAACAGACACGCAGGGAAGGCAGTGCCGTCGGGTTCTGGACACCCCGCACCCCGCGCACACTCCATGAGCAATGTGACCCGGAGGCACCCACTCTCTCCCCACGCTCCAGGCTCAGGAATCAGCAGGCCAGCCCGCTCCTCGGGCCCTGCCCTTCTGAGAGTCCTGGCCCATCTCCCTTGTTGCCCTGAGCCTCTCCAAGTGTCCCACACCCCTCTTCTGTCCCCCCCTTCTGGCTTCCCAGTCGTGTGTGCTCCTCACCCTCTCTCCCTGCTCGATCCCCAGCTTAGTTCCGGGAGCCAGGGCCTCCATTTAGGGTCAGGTCTGCCCGTTGGACCGAGGTTCCCAGGTGACCTGGAAGGCCTTGCCCCCCGGGGCGGAGCTGGAACGGAGCGCCTGCAGTTCCTCGGTCTTCCACCAGGGTGCGCGCTAGCACCGCTTCTTGGGGAAGAGCGGCCTCCCTAGTCTGGCTTGGCTGCCTGCCCTTCCCCGCGCGCAGCTTTCAAGCAGGAAAAGGCTGAGAATCAGCCCGCAACTCCAGTAGGGTCACCGTGGGGAGCAGGAGCTGGGAGCGGAAAGGAGCCACGTGAAAAGAGAGGAAAGAAAAGCCGGGCGGGTTTATTAGAAAGCTGGGACTGCTGGGGCATCTGGAATTAAAGAACTTGTGCCCTGGTTTGAATTCCGAAGGCACGATCCCAGGCTGGTGCCCCACCCGCCAGTCCCTGGCTGATGTGGCTCAGTTGGTTGAGCTTTGTCCCATGCACCGAGAAGTCACTGGATCCATTTCCGGTGAGGGCACATGCCCAGGTTGTGGGCTCCATCCCCGGTGGGGGACATGCAGGAGCCAGCTGATGCCCCTTCCTCTCTCTGAAAAAAAAAAAATGTTTTTAAAAAGAAAGAAAAATTATTTTTTATTTTTAAAATATATTTTTATTGATTTCAGAGAGGAAGGGAGAGGGAGAGAGTGATAAAAACATAAATGATGAGAGAGAATCATTGATCGGCTGCCTCCTTCACGACCCACACTGGGGATCGAACCCAGGCATGTGCCCTGACCGGGAATCAAACTGTGACCTCCTGGTTCACAGGTCGAGGCTCAACCACTGAGACACACCGGCTGGGCGAAAAGGTATTTTTTTTTAAAAAAAAGAATGGCTCGGCCAGGAGATGTAGGGAACACATAAGTTAATGCCTTTTTGAAGGGCACCTATACATAAAACCCATCCAACCCCCCAAAAAATGATTCTGCTCCCCCCCCCCAAAGTGCTTTGAAAGAAAATTTGGAAATTTCTACTCCAAAGATATGGTGTCTTTACACACAATGAAGCTGAAACAGGAGAAATCTTGAGTGTTCTGCTTGCTGGGTCATTTTCCTCTATAAGCGATCTCCATCATATCCAGCATTTAAGCGAATGCATCTCACACCGTTTTGCTCTGTGAAGTCCTTCAGGAATGGGGGAGACACTACAGATGGTCTATTTCTCCCACACCCACCAGCCACACAATCAGGGCTGCTGCTCCATCGGTTACTCCTAGAGTGGGAATGAAGGCAGAGGCTGAGGCTTTTCCCGGAGGCAGGCTGTAGGCGGGTGTGCTTGGTGATGGCTGGAGGAGACCTGGCAGATAAGGCTGTTGGGGGCCTGAAACCTGAGATGTTTCCTAAATGCCTTCAGGTATCCCAAGAAGATGCCCGTGTCTCCAGGAAGGGGACTGCCACTTGAACAGAAGAGTGGCCTAGAAGCTGGGCTGGAGTAGGGAGGAGCATACCTGGAACTCTGCAGACTGGCATCTGATCTTGCTTTTGTGGGGTCACTTTGGGCAGGTCTCTTACCCTGCGAGGGCCTCCGTGGTTCTCAACCACAGGTGGGGAGAGGGAGGGTTAATTTTTTTATTTGTATTTATTGATTGATATTAGAGAGAGGAAGGGGGAGAGAGAAAGATCGACTTGTTGTTCCACTTATTCATTCATTCATTGACTTTTGTTTGTGTCCAAACTGGGGATTGAACCTGCAACCTTGGTGTATCAGGACGACACTCCAACCAACTGAGCTACCCAGCCAGGGTGGCTATTTTTCAGCCACACATCTCCCACTGCACAACACGACACTTTAATTCTCTGCTATCAAAGTGTCGGCAGACTGCCAGCATCAGCATCATCTGACAGCTTGTGAAAATTGTCGAGTCTTGGGCCCCACCTCAGACCTACTGCATCAGAAGCTGTACGTTCACCAGACTTCAGGTATGAAGTCTGAGAAGTGCTGCTCTCATACAGCCCCAAGGGGCATACCTGGGTGGGGTTTGGGGAAGGAAATCGCGGTATCTTGAAAAAGTCCACGGGTGATCCGAATAGTCTACTGATTGGGAACAGCAGGACTGTTTAGTTCCTGAGATTCTTTTCAAACCTGAGCAGCCAGGCTTCCTGGGCTGACGTGGAGGTGAAGGCTGCTTCGGGTGCAGCGTCAGGGAGGGGTGGTAAGGTTGCCATTGCGTGGCATTCCAGAAACAAACTTCAAGGCTGTGGGCTAACAGGAGCGCCCAAGCGGCCCGCCGGAAAGCTGGTTCACCGTCTGCACGTCCCCAGCTTCCCGCTAGGGGGCAGGCACAGGCAGGAGGAGACGCGGAGTCGGCGCGGCACAGCCCCAGGCGGCAGTTCCCAGGCTGCCTGCTCCTGTCACTTTCCATTCCAGATTTCACTCACCCACCTCGGAATTCCACTCCCACGTCCTAGGAGAGGAGCTGGCGGCTCAGAGAAGTCGCCCAGAGGGTCAGTCCAGATGTTCTGATTTCCCTCCCGCCCAGCTCCTCCGGGATCGTCCTGCCAGGGGCTCCTGACCTGAAAGGTCAGAGGTGGCCAGCCTTGGGCTCCATCAGGGGGGGCCAGGCCAGCCAGGCAGCATTGCTGTCAAGGCAAACGAGCCGAGGGAGCGTCAGAGCCCCACCAAAGGCCCCCGCTAAGAATGCAGGTCAGCGGGAGGAGCTGCACGGGGAGGAGGGGCAGCCAGCCCTGCCCAGACAGGCCCAGCCGGCCCCACAGCTGCCCTCCTGTCCCCGGGGACAGCGGGGACAGCGCTGGGGGGACAGGAGAGGACTCACCAGGTTCCTGGGGTCTAACTCCCCCAGAACCAGGAGGACAAAAGAGCACCCCAAGGAGTGGGGTGGGCATGAGGTCACAGGAAAACACACCTGTTTCTTGTCCTCCGAGACGTCTAACGCAGCAGCAGATGGGAACAAACTTTTGCCCCCCCAAACACCAGTGTGGTTTCCTGTCTGACCCCCACCCCAAGGTGGATTTTGTGAGCCCAGACCCAAACCTGTGATAGGATGGGCCAACCTGGGTACTAGATTTAGTTCTGAAAAATTGGATTAGGGTTAGAGCGGGGGGAAATAGAAATCCCACTAGATAAAAAAGAATAATTTTGGCACACACAAAAAAAGTGAGGATGGGAAGGTGAAAAAACACAATAATCTGCCCAGCCGGTATGGCTCAGTGGTTGAGTATCAACCTATGAACTAGGAGGTCACGGTTCAATCCCCAGTCAGGGCATATGCCTGGATTGAGGGCTGGATCCTCAGTGTGGGGTGTGCAGGAGGCAGCCGATCAGTGATTCGTTCTCATCATTGATGGTTTGTTCTCTCTCCCTCCCTCTCCCTTCTTCTCTGAAAACAATAAAAAATATATATATTTAAAAAAAGAACACAATAATCTATCTGCCCCCTTGGAGCCCAAAACTGATCCTTCATCCACCTTCCTGGCTTTGGGGCTCTGGAGTTGAGGTTTTATACTCATTTGACATTAATAGGCACCAACTACATGCCAGGCATTGGGCAGCCTGGGAAAGTGTGCACAGATGGGCAGTTCTGCATATCCGAAGGCGCCCCGTGGGTCCGGCGAGGGCGCATTCGTGCACAGCGTGGTTGTGTAACTGGCAGGTCTCTATCTGGGAGTTGCAGCAGGAGCCTTTCCCTCATACCTTCCAGCTGGGCGGGAGCCCATCAGATATCTTGGCTGCCTTTCATCGCCTTGTTCCTGATAGGGATCATCCTGGGTGAAGAAATCGCTGTCAGTCACCCCCACCTCACTCACAGCCAGAAGGACCGACTGACACACACACCCCCGTGTGGGGTGAGGGTGCCAAGAGGCTGGCGGTCTCTGGGAAGGCAGGGAACCAGCAGCGTTCTTGGCAGGGGAGGGGAAAGAGGGGGCTTGTGTGTGGAGGAGGAAGGAAACATCTAGAACTTCCTCATCTGCACAGGTTCCACCGGGGAGGGACAGCCGGCAGAACTATCAACCCAGTGGGAGCTCCTCCCTCCTGAACCAGCCACCTCCAGGGCAGGATCGGACCCTTCCATCAGCCCAGCTCTGCCCCAAACACAGGGGGAGAGGTGAGGCCGCCCAGGGCTGTGAGATCAAAGAGCAGTGTCCACCCCACCCTGCAGCAGCCTGGTCCTCACGGCTGCGGGACACGGAGTCCAGGAGGAAACGGACCGCCAGGGCGAGAAGACAAATGAAGCAATGATGTGGTTGATGACTTTATTACGGCATAAAAAACACAGGCTGTTTCTTCCTCTTCTCCCTCCCCCCCAACAAAGTGGGTTCACAGCAGTTAATAAAGAAAAAAAATCCTACATTTCTCCTCTAGGGGGCTGCCTAGAAGGGGGCAGACAGAAAACCTAACCAAAGCCCTCACCGGACACCTCAGAGCTGGGGGCCTCCACAAGGGGAACAGCCCTGTCCCCCCACCACCACCACTCATTCGGGAGTTCCCCTTGGAATGGTCACTGGGAACAGCTGTCCTGGTAGCACAGGGAGGTGGCGGCTGGTTTCGATGGGTGGAGGAGAAAGGCATCTCACACCCACGTGCCCTCCCTTTCTCCCCCTCTCTCCTCCTGGCCAGGCAACCTGCAGGCACTGCCAACTCTCTCCTGCCCCCAAGCCTCTCGGCAAGGAAAGGGACCTCTGGCGGGGTCAGCAGGAGGTCGGGATCAGAGGGAACAGAAAGAAAGAACATTATTTCTTAAACTACCCCGGGCCCATGAGTCCCGCTGGGAGAGTCACCCAATCCCTTGTAAGGACTCCCTTCTACACACACACAGATTCCCACCCAGATCCCAGCCCCATTTCCCTTTGAGCTCCTTGGACCGGGCTCCAGCATCCCCAAGGGAGGAAGAGACACGGTAGGCCTAAAGCCCAGGACCTTGGACGGGGTGAACAAGGTAGGGTCTCCCTTGGCTGGAGACCACAGGCTCAGTAGAGAAACACACACACACACACACACACACACACACACACACTCACACACTCACGTACACATACACACAACATGCACAAACACATGCCCTAATATTAAATAAAATACCCTTTGCTTATAACTTAAAAATCAATACACAACTAATCCTCCAAAAAGGCTCTGGGTGGAAAGAGGGGAGGTCGGGGCGGGGGGGGAGGAGGAACCTTACAGCCTCCATATCAAGCCTGGGAAAGCCCACTAGCTCCACACTTCCCTCATCGCCTCCCTCCCCTTTGCCTCTGCTGGACTCCTCCCTCCCTTCCCACTCGGGGATCACAACCAGAAGGTATTTCTAGCATCTAAAGAAGGAAAGGGGACAGCTTCCTAGACATCACAGAAGGCAGCCCCTTCCAGTGGGAGAGCCACTGCCTCCCACGGACAGGGATGGGAGCCTCCCATCACACCTTCTACAGGAGGGGCCTGGGAACTGCTGGGGGTCCCTCTGCTGGGGCACCCCACCGAACCCCAACAAGCCCGGTAACCCTGTCCCTTCCATCCCCAGGGGGGAAGGCGGCCGATGGGGCACCTAGGAGGAGGAACTACATTAATTCTAGAGCGGGGGCTTCTGGCTGCCTGGAAAGCTCACATGGGGTGGGGCTGGGGGGGACGGATGGGGAATGGGGACGACTGAACTTTACTTTTCATCAAGACCGAGAGTAAGGACCGAATCCGAGCTTGGAGCGGAAGGGGTTTGTTTCCTCCATTCCCCCGTTCAATTGCTTCCTCTCGTCTTAGAAGGGGCCCTCCTTGCCCAGGCCCCACCTCTATCCGGCTCTCTGCTCCACCCCGCAGTTAGGGCTGGGAAGCTGTCCCGGATTCTGGCCCTCTGCCCCCTTCCTTCATGGCTCCATCAGGCTGGGTCTGGGAGGGTTAACAAGGAGGCGCCTCAAAGGAGTTATTTTTACAGCAACAGCCTCCTCGCCTGATGGAGACCCCGCCCTGAAGGGGACCCCCGGCCTCCCCTACCCCATCGCAGCTCTCCCTCCGGAAACCCTAGGGAGAGAACCAGGAGGGGATGAAAGGGGCCAGGCCACGGGGCGGATCCGGAGGCGCTTTTATGTCCCGGTTCCCAGGCGCTAAGGACGCGTCCGGACAGGTCCCCCCAGCGCAGGGGCGGCCCCCCTCCTCTATGTTCCCGGGATGCCCGTCTTCTCCGGCGGGCCCCCTCCGCCCTGCAGCCGCGGTGGGGACACCCCACCGCATCCCTCCAGCTGGGGGACGTGAGGAAACAGCGAGGAAACCGAGAACAGTGGGGCCTGCGCAGCTCCCCCCACACACACACCCGGCCAGCCAAACAGGCAAACGCGTCCTGTCCAGCCACAGAGACTAAAGCACCCCTAGTGTCCCCTCTCCCCGACCCCACACCGCTTCCACCCCTCGCAATAAATAACCACCTGCTCCTCGCTCAAGCCGCCCCGGGACACCAGGCCAGGGGGTTCTCTTCTGATGCCCGGGGGGGCCGCGGGGAGGCGGTGGGAGGAGCTCAGTTGGAGGGAGCTCCGCCGCCCTCCGCCTCCCGCTTGCCTTTGCCCCCCGGGGGCTCCACCGCGCCGCCAGCCTTGCCCTCGCCCGCGGCCGCCCCCCGCCGCCTCCTCCTTGGCGCCCTCGTGGGTTTTCATGTGCTTGGCCAGGTGGTCGCTGCGCATGAAGACGCGGCTGCAGACGGCGCAGGGGAACTTCTTGGTGCCCGTGTGGGTCTGGAGGTGGCGCTGCAGCTCGTCGGAGCGCGTGAAGCGCTTGCCGCAGAACAGCCAGTTGCACACGAAGGGCCGGTCGCCGCTGTGCCAGCGCAGGTGCGCCTTCAGGTGCGACGTCTTGGCGTAGGCTTTGCCGCAGCCGGGGATGTGGCAATTGTGCAAATGCTTCTTCTTGCCCCCGTCGGGCCCGCACGCAGCCCCCAGTCGCTCCGCCTCCAGGCAGTTGGGGCAGCGGCACACGGTCTGACCTGAGCTGCGGGGCACGGACCGCCGGGAGCCTTTGGGCCGCGTCGCCCCGTCCAGACCGGAATCCAGCCCCTGGGACTCCGGCGCCACCGCTTCTAAGGCCTTGGCCCCGTCGGGGGGCCCCAGGAGGTGCTGCCCTCCGGCGGCTGGGAGGAGGTGGTGTGGGTGTGGGTGGGGCGGCGGGGCGCAGAGCTGATGGTCTCCAACGTAGCCCCCCAGGCCGGCCTGCAGCGCCCCCGGGTGGCCAGGGGAGGTCAGCGCGCCCTGCGTGTGGGGGAGGTCCATCCAGGTGGCCCCCGCATGAAGGTCCCACCAGGAGCCATCCTCGGTGCCCGGGTGCGTCGGCCGGAACCACGACTCGTAATGGTGGGACATGTCTGGCTGCAGGAGCTTGGAAAAGGGTCCCGGGGCCAAGGGGTTGTCGCTTTCCAGGTCCTCACAGGTTACGCGGGAGGAGGCCCCCGGGAGCTCATAGCCCTGCGAGAAGTCCACCTCGGGGCCCAGCGGGAGGCTCTGCAGCTCTCCAGGCTGCAGCGGGGAGGGGTAGTCCCCCGCCTCCGGGCTCGTGTGGCCCTGGTATGTCTGGAGGGGCTGCAGGTCGAGGCGCGGAGGGGAGGCGTGGGGCGCGTCCGTGTGCTGGCTGCCCAGAGAGCCGCAGACAGCGGTTAGCATTGCCGGGGTGCGGGATGCGGTGGGGGACAGGGACGGTCAGGGGCTCCTCAGGTGAGACCTAAAGGAGGCAAAGGAGAGGTGAAGTGAGCAAAATCACCAGCGCGCCTTCAGTCCCAACCTAGTCCCCTCCCTGCGAAGTGCCCCTCCCTCCCTCTCCACGCCCCCAGGTGAAAAAGAGAAACGCCCCTCAGGTTGGGGGATTAAAGATCAGTTAAGAGCATTTGAGAGAACTAGGAAGACTTGAGGGTGTGAAGGTCTCGGCCAAGGGCAGAGGAGGATGGAAGTCTCCCTTCCCCTACGTTCTCTCTCCTAGAGGACCCAGCTTATCCTGGGAGTTGGGCTGGTCCCCGGCTGGTAGGGAGGATACTCCTACAGGACAGTGCTCACACCGGCCGACCCCAGCTGCCCCCTGCAGACCTGCTGCCAGCCCAAGTGGAGGATCTAGCCCCATCGCAGCTTTCCCACTTTAACTCAGGATACAGGTGGGGAGAGGGAGGTGGCCTGTTTCTGAAACCCAAAGCTTGAGGTTATCTGACTTCCCAAAGCCCAAAGCAGATTCTGGGATTTTGGAAAAGAAAAAAAAACAACAACCTGAATTCCATCTCTAAGGCATGTTCCTTGAGGAAGAGCATTTCACTGCCCAACCTCATTCTCCCCAGCTCCATGCCTGGCCCTCACGCTTTCCCTCCGGCAAGGACTTCACCTCCCTGGGGTTCAGTGCAGTGAAAGTTAAGCCCCCTCCCCGGTCCTGACCCACACTGGTGCCAGCCCGCTCTCTCCGGCTGCACTGGTGCCAGCCCGCTCTCTCCGGCTGCTACCCATGCCCTCCTGCCGTGGAGCGGAGACCCAGATGTGAAGCGGGGAGGCGTGAAGAGTTGACCATCAAGCTCACTCCTGCCCTAGCCAGTTTGGCTCAGTGAATAGAGCCTGGGCCAATAGAGCCTGGGCCTGTGGACTGCTGGGTCCCGGGTTCCATTCCGGTCAAGGGCATATGCCCCAGTTGCAGGTGTGCAGGAGGCAGCGGGTCAATGATTCTCTCTCATCATTGATGTTTCTAACTCTCCCTATCCCTTCCGCTCTGAAATCAATAACAATATCCTTAATATATATATATTAAAAAACAACAAGAAAAAAGGGAAATATGAAAAATAAAATAAAAAACAAAAGGCCGACACTCCTTAAGGGATGCAGGGTCGGAGTGGGGGAAAGCAGAATCACAAAAATTAAGAGGAAGCCTTGCCCAAAGGGTTTTTAATAACGGGTGTATTCTAGGCGTGGATCATTTTTATTTTATTTATTTTTTTAAAGAATAAAACTAGTAAGTTCTTTACTTCAAATAACTAAGAAGCTAATTTAATCATTTTTAAAAATGAGCTTCAAAGGAATCGAACCTTCTACCTTCTGGTGTATGGGATGATGCTCCAACTAACTGAGCTACACTGGCCAAGGCTAGGCATGGATCATTTATAGGAGTCCCACAGATAATTCTAATATGCAGCCAAATGTTGAGAACTACCGCTCAGACTAACACTCTTGAAAAAGAGGAAACTGAGGCAGTATTTGGAGAAGTGACTTGAACAAAGACATTCATTTATTCATTCAATCAACAGCTATGGCCCTAGCCAGTTTGGCTCAGTGGATAGGGCGTCAACCTGCGGATTGAAGGGTCCCAGGTTTGATTCCAGTCAAGGGCATATACCTCCGTTGCAGGCTCAATCCCCAGCCCTGGTCCGGGTGCTTGCGGGAGGCAACCAATCGATGTGTCTCTCTCACATCAATGTTTCTCTCTCTGTCTCTCCCTCTCCCTTCCACTCTCTCTAAAAAAAGCAATGAAAAAATGTCCTCTGGTGAGGACTGAAACACACACACACCCACAAAGTATGTACTGTATGTGTCTCTGTGAACCAGGTCTCTCCACTCTCCCTGAACCACTGGGAACCTGAAGACCTGCACCCCTTTCTTGACCATCTATCTGTGAGTTGAAGGTCCCCCTCTTCTCACCATCTCTCCCTAAGGCTCGGGAGCCCCAGGTGTGGGGTTCCTATCTGATTGGCAGAGGAGGCGCTCTGGTTTCGGGCAGGGACTTTCCACGGCGGGGCTCAGCTGACCTTACTACCTCCTGCCTCTGGGAGCAGGGAGGTGGCCGCAGGAGTCTGGCAGAGGGAGAGGGAGAGGGGCTGGGGCGCCTACTCAGGCTCCGGCGGCCTCACCACAAGAAAGGAACCGGGTGAAGCTGCAGGAGTGCAGCCTCAGGCCCAGGCGGGGCAGCCCAGGAGGGGCTGGGCGGGAGCAGTGAGGCCGGGGACCCTAATAGCTTTTGGCGCCTGGGAACGGCCCCAAAGGCGAGGGGGTGGGGAGGCTAACGACCCAGGCTCCACAGGGCGGCCCCTCCCGACCCAGGGCAGGCAGCCCAAGCCCGGGATGCACGGCCTGCCAGCGAGGCTTCGGGGTGGGAGACCGCAGGACGCACAGTCCCGGCTTCGCGCTCCCCAACGGGGGAAGGCGGCTAGGGACACCCGATCCCCTCTCCCCCGCTGCCTCTCGGATCACCGGCGCTCCGGTGGTCGGTCGGACTTCCCTACTCCCCGTCCTTAAGGTTCAAGTCCTCCGGTTGTCCCAGTCGCTCCAGTTTCCCCAGTTTCCAGTCTCCTCGGTCCCTCCAGTCTCTCCCGTCCGCCCAGTTTTCTCTCCGCTGGGGCTCTGAGCCCCTCGGATTCTGCTCCCCCGAAGCCCTGGGGGCGCGTTCCGGGCACGTCTTTCCGAGAGGACCCCGGGAGCGCGCACCCCTCGCCGCCCCGACCCGGGCTCCTACCTCGAGGCTGCGCTCGGACTCCGGGCACGGCTGGCGGACGCGCTACCGACGGGCGCTCCAGGGCCCGGTGCGCCGGCGGCTCTCCAGCGGCGAGGGGCAGCGGCCAAGGGCGAGCAGGGGCCGCGACCCAAGCCGGCGGAGGAGGGGCGGAGGGCGGGCGGGAGCCAGCTAGCGAGCGAGCGAGCGAGCGAGGCCAGCTCCGCCCGTGACTCACCCGCGCGCTCTGCCTTCATCCCGGGCTCCGCGCTCCTTTTTCCCCGAAATCGCAGCCCCGCCCACCTCACCTGCGGCCGCCTTAACCCTTGCGGGCTCGGCGGGACGGGAGGCTCGGCTGGGCCGGGCCCGCGAGGAGGGGGCGGGCAGGGAATGGGGGAGGGATCGCTATCTAGGTCGCCTCCCGCCACCTCCCTCGCTCCTCCTCATCCCTCCAGGTCTCGGGCCAGGGGCCCGGGCGGAGTGTCTCCCGGGTTCCAAGACCCGCCCCGCGGGGAAGAAAGCTGCCCCGGAGCTGGTTTGGTTGGGCTGGGGACGCAGGACTCGCTCCGACCCTGGGGGGGTGGGGGGGACCAGAGAGGGGGCGGGCCCTGGGGTGAT
>NW_005871302.1:423247-425394 GCF_000147115.1 Myotis lucifugus
CCTCCTCCCCTGTCCCCCCCTCCACCCCCACTCCCACCTTCTCTCCACCACCACCTCCCTCCCGGTCCTGGGCTCCCGCTCGAGTTCCAGTTCTCCCCTCCGGCCACTCGCCTTTTCAGGGCGACCGCCCCCTCTTCTTTCCCATCAACTCCCCCCGAGGCCCATCTCTGCCTGCCCTCCCCCCGCCCCCATCTCCCAGGGCCCTCGGCGTTCAGTCTCCATCTTCCCTGAGGCTGCAACCTGGGCGCCGGCTAAACCCACCCCCAGATCGCCCACCGCCTCGCCCCGCGCGCCCGGCCCTGAAAGCCGCGGCAGGCGCCCGGACTGAGGGGACCCCTCGCCACCACCCCTTCCCGGTTCCCACCCACAGGTCGGAACCCCGGGTTCTTAACCTGGGGGAAGGGTCTAGGGGTCCTTAGATGAAAGCGAAGGCACAGACTCATGCAGCGTCTGCAGAACCTCAGGGCATTCGCCGCTCCCAACCGCCTCTCAAGGTCCGAGTGGATCGAGATGCCTGGCCAGCCCGGTGGGCAGCGCGGGACCCTCCTGCCCCCGCCCTCCACCCCCACCTGCGGGCGTCTGCACCCCGTTAGTCCGACGCTCCCTTCCCGGTTGGTGTCTCCTCTACCCGCCACGTTGACTTCCCAAGTGACCCTGGTCTTGTGGGGGATTCTGATCAATTTTCGTATTTTTGTTGTTGTTGTGCCCGTTGGCGGTCCCTGGGCGCGCTGCCATTGGCTTTTTATTAAAGGTTCGCGTCTCGCTTGTTCGTTGTGTTGACGGTCCTTTGCGCAGCCGGACGGGATTCGGGCGGATTCACTGTCGCTCCTGCCGCCGCGATGGCTGTCGTGCCCGCTGGTTTCCCAGCCCTGCATTCCCGCGTGGGACGCCCCCGAAGTGCCACTACCAAAGGGCTAAGCAAGCCACACGCCGCCTGGAAACCCCGCCTTTGTGGATGTGCTTTCCCAAGAAACACACGCGCTCTCACGTCCAGAGTCGCTGTCTGACTTATCTGTGCATCCACTTCTTTTCCGGGCCTCAGTTTCCTCACCAGAACAACCCCAGGGCGCGTTGGGGAGGGCTCCCTGGGGCTTAAAGGCACTGATGTAGTTACAATACTTAGCCCCGTGGGCGCCTGGTAAGCTCACCGAAAACGGAAGATATCATTGTTGTTGTTGTTAATAATTATTTAAAAAGTCGGCTCCCAGCAAATGGCTGTTGGATTAAGGGATATTCACCAAGGTCTTTGGACGAAATTCTAGCCCCAGCCTTGTACTTGCTCAGCTACAAGCCCTGGGTGAGAGCAGCTGTCCTTCCGAGTCAAAGGACCCGGGCTTGGGAAGCCAGGAAGGCGTCCCTCCACCCCCACCTCCCTCAGGTCAGGTTCTGATCCGTGGGGTTTCCTTCTTCCCCATACTCAGGCCCTGAAGTATAGATTGCCAAGAATTGCTCTGGACCTTGTGGCCACTAATACATCGACAACCCTCTCTATCCTCATGATTTTTGTATTTTAAAAAATATTTTTATTGATTTCAGAGAGGAAGGGAGAGAGAAATAGAAACATCAGTGATGAGAGAGAAACATTGATTGGCTGCCTCATACACACCCCACTCTGGGGATCGAGCCTGCAACCTGGGCATGTGCACCGAGACCAGGAATCCAACCATGACCTCCTGGTTCGTAGGTCGATGCTCAACCACTGAGCCACGCCGGCCAGGCTATCCTCATGTTTTTATTTCTGTTCACTCAACCTGCAAGTGTTGGCTATTTGGGTTTGCATCCCAGTTCACAGCCGTGACTAGAGCAGAGTTAGGGGCTCATGTCCCAGAGCCTGTGACTCAGATTCTTGGGGTAAGTCCCATTGGGCCCCTAGGCATTCCTTGCCTCCTCCTCCCTGCAGCGCTCTAGCCTTCTGGCTTTCCCCAACGCTACTGCTCTTGAGGAGCTAACACTTGCTCAGAGTTCCCTCCTCCATTTGTTTATGAGCAGCAGATTGTCTTATCTTTCTGGTTTCTGTTTCCCTGAAAAGCAATAGGGAAAGGGATCCAGTCCGCAGATGGTAGACATGCCACTTTCATGCCAGGCTCCCTTTCACCCCACCCCAACCGTGACCTGAACATACCTGGGTTCCCAGAAGCAAAGACCCC
>NW_005871302.1:425494-443372 GCF_000147115.1 Myotis lucifugus
CCCGCATCTGCCTGTGGCTTATCAGCATGAAAATGAACAGTCATGGCCCCGAAGGTGTGGGTCCATGGTTGAGCACTGGACCCATGAACCAAGAGTTTACAGGTCGGAATCCCAGTAGGGGCACATGCCTGGGTTGTGGGGCTCAATCTCCAGTGGGGGGCATGCAGGAGGCAGCCAATCAATGTTACAATCTCTCTATCCATCTCCCTCTCTAAAATCAATATAAACATTTCAAATATTAACAGTAAGGCAGTTGTTTTGGAAACTCAGCCATTCTGGCTTCCCGTCCTGCGAGGTTTCTGCTTCTGACTCAGGGCATTCACTATCTTCCTTCCAGATGACTTTCTACTTGCGTTCCTCTGACTCCAGCCCTTTCACTTCCTGCATGCCAGATGCTTTCCTACTGCACACGGCCCACAGTCTGAGGTTGACATAACTGCCCAGTGTTATCTCATCTCAAACTGAACAATGCTGCCCACCCCGCCTCCCACACAAACTGAGATCTGCCCAGGACGTGGGCCATTTCTGCCCTGCTCCCTTAGTCCCCCAAAGGGGTAGACAGATTTTGACACAAGGGTCCATTTCCCATTCCTGCCACTCCTATTCTCACACCTCATTGATAGTTGGCGATCCATTTGTACATGGAACAGCCTCATTAGCCCCCAATTGTATCATAACACATTTATTTATTGAGCATCTACTATATTCCAGGCGCTTTATCCAAATATCTTTAATTCTCATCAGCACGCAGCTAAGTAGTTATTATTATTCCCATTGTACAGATGGGGAGTTCTGCCAAGCATCAAAGAAGTCAAATGACCTGGCCAAGATTACACAGCTGTTAAGAGACCGAGAAGGAAATCAAGTCCAGATCTGTCAGGCTCCAGCGCCTGTGTTCTGCCTGCTATTCCATCCAGCCTCACTAGGGCACCAGTGATGGCTCTGGGAGTCTGGCTCCCCTTGATCCTGGAGGTGGAGGGGACAGCATTCTTAAGCTGATCCCTAGATCAAAGCTGCCTTGAGTTGTTGGGACAAGTCACAGCTACATCTGTGGTCCCTTCCAAACCTCAATAGTCTTTCTGTGGAGATTGCGCTATGAGAATATCGAAGCTGGACTGCCCATAACAATTGCCTCTTGCAAGTCCTCATTTCACTAGTAGGGAAACAACCCCAGAACAGAGAGGCAAGCAGCTCAAAGTCACACAGCAAGTCAGAAGCAGAGCAGGGACCCAAGCCCCATTCTCCTAATTCCTGGTCTAGTTGCTCACTCTCCTGTACTCCCCACACCACTCTCCAAGCTGCACTCGGAAGACTGCAAGCTGGTGACCTTGGACGCCAACATTTCTCCTTTCCTTTCTTCTTTCCACCCGCTGTCCCAGGTTCCTGGGAACCTGGATGAGTCCAGAGCTGGGGCCAAATGGTATCTTTTCCTTCATCCAGTGTTCATTCAGCAAACATTTACTGAGGGTCTACCCAGGGCCCAAGCACTAGGCTGGACACTAATTCTATCATAAATCCAAATATCGCTGGCATCCGCGTCCATTTCCAGCCTGAAAGGTGAATCTAGCTGAGGATCGTGCATCTGTATGTTGGGGGGGGGGGGGGGGGGGGTGTAATCTACAAAGGTGTGTGTGCACATCATGACTGTGTGTACTCATCTTGCCCTGGGTGCCTTTGAATGTGGGTTGTCTGTCCTCTTCCTCTATGACAAAGGGAGTTCCCCACAGGACATGCACCGTGATTTCTCCCCTGCTACTTCTGCAGGTGTTTATCAGGCATGAACTTCTGTGAGGTGAGTGTGCGCCTTGTCTATTAATATTTGCCCATCTTTTCTATCAGAATGAAGCCCCCGGTCATCTGTTAACTGGTGAATCCACTCCACTTCTCCCTCAGATCTCAGCCCAGCCCTCCAAAGACCTCCAAAGGAATTCTCTTTGGTTCTCCATACAGAGACCTTCAAGATCTCCCTCTTATCTTCCCCTCCCCGACTCAGAGAAAAATCAAGACTTCCAAACCCTTCTCAATGATCCCCATGGAAGTGGAGACCTCCATCCCCTGAACTGGACAGGGAACCTCTTACCAGTCCATGGAGCCCAGAGCTGGCAGCGGTGGTGAGGGGCAAGTGGGGGTGTTGGGAGAGCCAGGCTTTATAAAGGAGGCGACAGTCAGAGCAGAGGGGGAGGTGAGAGGTGTGGGCAGGGGTGCTGCCAAGTCCTCACGGCCTCCAAAGCTTTTAGGATAATCCAGGAAACAGTGGCCCCCGGCTCCCCTGGGGGAGTGGTAGGGGGTGAGATCTGAGTCTCTGAGGTGTGCCAGGAAAGGAGGATTTCTGCTCTGAGAGGCAGCTGGGGGTGGGGGTGGGGGTGGGGGAGTAAGACTTCCTTCCCTCTCCAGAGGCTGGACGGGCAGTGGGAGAGGGACCAAGTGGTTCTCGCGGGATGGAGGAAGTGAGAGCATCGCCAGGGGAGAGAGCTGGGTGGCTGGAACTCTCCAAATTCCTTCCCCCTCCTTTTGAGGGTTCCTCCATGGACTGGGTGGGAAAGAAAGAAGTACCACTTTTATGGCCTGGGACACACACACACACACACACACACACACACACACACACACAGAGTCGGTCCCTCCCTGCAGACTCCCCATCAGTGATGTTGGCTACTCCAGCAGGTCTCTCCTACTTCTGCTGGAGGCTCATTCCTCCTCCTCCCTTTTCTTCGTCCCCTACCCCACTTAGATCCCCAGGATGATCCACCGTAATCCACCTTTTGGATCTGGGATCTCTCATTGTCAAGTGGTTCTCTCCCCGATTTAGGATAGGGTGAGGCAGCTTGGGATAAACAAGAGGTCACCTAAGACCAGAGGCAGAACCCAGCCAAGGACTGTTATGGACAGTTCAGGGGTCCGGGAACTCCAGGGGAGTGAAGAGGCTGGGAGCAGAGCCTGGAAGGGGAGAAGGGGCCTGGAGGTGAATCTAGGTGGAGCCCCCACAGCCCCAACTATTTACATGGACTTAACTTGAGGGTAGTTGTAAGCTCAGGCATGTTGGCTAACAGGAGCATGTGCTGGAGCAGAGAAGGACAAAAGGCCAGGAAGGAGAAAGGAGAGGAAACAGGAATAAGACCAGCTCCCCATAGCTCCCTGAAGCTAGGAATTCTGACCCACATAGGAGAGTGGCCTGGAGACTTTTCATGTGCTCACGTCCCATTCTCAGCCATAGCTCAATGCCCTTGACACTGAGAACAGTAGCTGCTGTGCACACCCAGAACCCAGTAACCTAAGGCTTGTATGCTACCCCCCCCCCAAGTCCCCCACAGGGTGAGTCAGGCAGTCTTTGCCCTGAACTTTGTCCTGCTCCTCCCCCAGAAACCTCTAGACTGGGGATTCCCAGTCCCTTCATTAGCTTTTCAGTAATTACCCCCATAAAGGCCTCGACAGGTCCTTCCTCTACCCATCTCAGAGATGAGAACATTGAGGCCCTTAAGAAAGCTCAGAAGCTCTGCAGAGAGCCACCCATCAGGCAGGAGGGAGTAGAGCGGTGGGGGCTTAGGAGGCAGAGCTGCACCCCTTCCTTCAATCCTCAGCACAGTTAGGAGGACAGGGCCAGCACCACCCCCTGGGGGCACCCAGGCTCCAGGGAGGGGCTTCCCTGTCCCTCCCTACCTTCCAGCCCAGAAAGCCGGAGTGAGGGGGAAACAAGCAGCGGAGACCACACAGGTGGAGTAAATAATGTTAATACGGGAGCATTATCACCAGGGCATTTCCTCATGGATAAATGTCTCAAATACCAAAGGATGCCTCCAAATTATAGTTAATTACAGAGTTGATTTGCATAAATTATAAGGTGAGCATACAAATTCTTTCAATCGGTTCCATATGCTTAGGTAGCAGGTCCAGTTCAAAAGATGGGAGAACCTTGGGGTGAGGGGAGTTGGGGGGAGGACAGACAGCTCCTGGGCTGGCCCTGCTAGCCCACACCCCTTTCCCAGCTTTGGAGCCGTGAAGGGTAGATGGAGACCTGAGTGGTTTTCGGGGAGGGGAGTTACTAACAGAACCCAGACCCTATTTGGCAGGAGACCCCCCCTCTCCTCCTCCCTTTGTACCTCAGCACAGCGTGCTTCCCCACCACCAATGACAGGGCAGGGAAGCTGGGGGTGGGTACACATGGAGGGTGGGACTCTGGTGCTGGGTGAGTCTGCGGACCCCGCGGGGTTAATGATAGATTCAAGCCCCTCTCTCTTGCTCTCAGCTCTCCCTGGATCCACAGGCCCTCCTCCCCCCACTCCGGCTCACTCCAGAGCCAACCCTCCGATCCCAAGTTTGATGTTGCCGCTGCCTGCACCTTCCAGGTGGCTCCTCAGAGGCTCAGACTCCCAGACTTTTGTCTCCAGTGCCTGGGCCCATTTCCTCTGCCCTCGCCTCCCAGTCCCCCACCTCCTCTAGCTGCTAAGACTCTACTTCCTTCTCCAGCTCTCTAATTTGTCCCTCCCTCCCAGCCCCCATCCTTACCCAGATGTCTCCTACTCCTCTCCATCTTTCTCCTCCTTCCCAGCCTCCCTCCCCCAGAGATCCCAGGTCCCCCCTACACTCAGCTGTCTACTTTTAAAAATATATATTTATATTGATTTCAGACGGGAAGGGAGAGGGAGAGAGAGTCAGCAACATCAATGACGAGAGAATCATTGATCAGCTGCCTCCTGCACGCCCCACACTGGGGATTGAGCCCGAAACCCAGGCATGTGCCCTGACCTGGAATGGAACCATGATCTTTTGGTTCCCAGGTCGACACTCATGGGAAGGGGTTGGGAGGCCAGGCTGCATGTGTTCTATTGTTTAAAGAAAAATTTTTTTTTCAAAGACAGAAGCTACTGGATTAGCTTGGGAGAGTGGGCTAAGGTGCATGAGGGGAGGGTGAGAGCGTACCTTTGTCTTCAAATCCAAAAGTCATGGGGTGGGGGTGGTGAAAAAGCCTATGTAAATCCTAGAGAGATGCCAACTTGGTAACAGGAATTACTTCTCATTTGGATTATTTCTCAGATCTCCTATCAGGCCTATGTAAATCCTAGAGAGATGCCAACTTGGTAACAGGAATTACTTCTCATTTGGATTATTTCTCAGATCTCCTATCAGCTTTCTGCCACTTCTGGGCCCAGGAACCTAAACTGTCCTACAGACCAACAACAGGTTAATCGTCCTGAAGTGCCACGCCATCTTGGAACTCTCCACATCAAACACCTCATTGGCTCCCCAGTGGTAACCATAACATTCAAGACCCTCCTACTTGGCCTCCATCACCTTTGCAATCTTCATTTCCCTGGATCCTGGTACAAACCTTCCAGTCCCGGCCAGCCCTGGACTCGGTGTTCATCAAATATGCCCAGCCTTCCTACCCTTCCTCCGACTGTTTCCACCCTGCCACCCCATCTCTGCCTCAAAAAGGCTTTCCATCCTTCAAACTCCCATCCTGCAAGGCTGCTTCTCCATGAAGTTCTCTGAGCAGCAGTGCTGGAAGCCGGTCCATCCTTGCTGCTTGACACAGTCGCTGCAGGGAAGAAACATCTGCACAGCATATGTTTCAAGGGACCTGGCGTATATGGCATACTGTTCTTAATATGTTTGCTCCCCTTAGCGCTATGTGTTTTAACCAAGGTCACCTCTCCGAGAAAGGTTGTTTCCCCAGGTAGGGATTTTTCCCTGAAGTTAGGGAGGGGATAAAACCCCTTAACTAAGTTCCAGGCGGGTAGTTAATCACTTTAACTACAAACAATCACGCTTAAGCTACATAATCTTTACTCCCTGGAATGGAGATAAGAAATGCCCTAATCTTTGCAATAGAAATTGACAGGATTAAAATCAACTGGTATAGCCGAAACCGGTTTGGCTCAGTGGATAGAGCATCAGCCTGCGGACTGAGAGGTCCCGGGTTCAATTCCGGTCAAGGGTATGTACCTGGGTTGCGGGCACATCCCCGGTGGGGGATGTGCAGGAGGCAGCTGATCGATGTTTCTCTCTCATCGATGTTTCTAACTCTCTCTGTCTCCCTTCCTCTCTGTGAAAAATCAATAAAATATATTAAAAAAAAATAATAAAATCAACTGGTATAAATACAGATGTAACAAGACAATAAACACCAGAACTTCACTGGAGATCCTAGACAGAACTTGGCTGGAGAACTTGGCTAGAGATCCTAGCTAGGCTGCTGATCAACTGAAGGCTGTCTCCATGTCATTCCTTCTTCGCCGACTCCGTTCACACCTTTGGGGACCCCTGGACCTGTTGGGGTTGGACCCCAACATAGCAGCACATCACTGGCTTGCTCCTCCGAACTTCCTTAGTACTGACTGCCACATGACCTGTTTCCATGGAATTGCCTTCTTACTGGTATGTCCCTACCAGTGGGTCGGGGGGCTACTGGAGGGCAAGGATCATGTCCTTTTCATTCCACACAGTCATCAGCCCAGTGCCTTTTTTGAGAAGCGGGTGGAAAAGCCACAGCTGAGCAAATTAGAAAAATGTTTCCCTGAAATCAGAGTTTCTAGAGTCTCTTAGCTGAGGTGGGTAGTGGTGAAGGCAGAAGCATGGGTCAGGTGGGAAGACATAACAGAAGCCTTGAGACGCAAAGACCCATGGAGGAAATGAACCCAGCTTCCCTGCCACCCCTTCTCTGCCCACCCATCCCCTTATCCATCCCCCGCCACTGGCCCAGGTTGTGTGATGGATGGAGAGGGGTCCAGCAGGATGTCTGGGGCGTGCAGGGTTGGGGTGAGAGCCGGGGGAGGGTGAAGCACTCTGCCCTGTTAGCCTGTTCCGGTATCATGAGTTGGAAGTTTGGGACAAAAGGAGCAAGGGCCGTGAGTGGGAGCTGGGAGAAGGGGCTGATTACACTGGCGTCATGGAGAAAAGCAGAGGAAGAAAAGGCAGAATTTACTTTGACCCTCTGGGCGGTTAAAACGCTTCCTACCAGGGTTGCAGCATCCTCATCATGTCATGCCTCAGCTCAAAAGCATTCGATAGCTCCCCATTACCAACCGGAAAAAAATCCATGCTCTTTAGGCCTGGAATTGAAGCCCTCTATCCCGTCTGGGCCCAGCCTGCCTGTCCAGCCACATCCCTCACACTCTCCAGGTCCCAGCCACAGGGGGATCCTGCTCCATCCTTATTGTTCATACATGTTCACGCCCCATACTGTTCCTGGTCTGAAATGCTCTTCCTATTTCTCTGTCTGTGAGCTCCTATCGATCCTTTGAAGCCCAACTCATATGTCTCCCTCCTCTGTTAGGCCTTCCCCAGTTCTCCCAGGTACCTCCTCTGTGTTCCCATAGTCCTAACGTACAAAGGGCTTAACACTGTCTGATGGGTAATATGATAAGTTGTGTGTGTGTGAGATCATGAGCTCCTTGAAAGATTGGCATTGTCTCTGTTCATCTTTTTATTTATTTATCTTTATCTCTGTTCATCTTTGTGTCCCCCAGCATCTCGAACAGTAACTAGTACTGAGTGTGCAACACATATGCGTTGCACTGGATTAAATTGTGCCCTTTGCAGAGGAGAAGGAGCTGCCAGCGGCTGATGCAGAAGAGGCTGATTCTCTGTAAATCCCTTTGTCACACCGTCCAGATGGGCTCAAGATACTGCACCAGAAGCATGACCTAGTCTTCCTCTTTCACCCCCGACCGTGCCCAGCACCTTGTCAGGAACCCATGATCAGGTAGGGAGATGAGGCTCCCTGGGAGGCCCAGCATCCTGCAGCCAGGGTCACCCAGAAAACCTCCAGCTGGATCCCACAAGCGGGGGATTAGAGAGGGAGGGCTGGGTACCAGGGCCTGGCAGGCAACATTAGGTGGGTAGGGGGGAAGGCGGGCAGTGCCCTGGAAAGGGGGCCGGTCTCATTGTTGTGGTCTGTCTGGGAGATTCCTCCCCTTTTTAATTTGCTTCCTGATTGAGGGGTTGGCTCTGCCTGCCCAGCTCCCCCGTCATTATCTGCTGCCGGTGGCTCAGGTGCTGGCGAGCCTGGCGTGGCCCCTGGGTTATTACCTGGAGCTCTGGGGGTGGCAGAGGCTGCCCCTCTGGACGGGGTGGGGGCCTGTCTGGAATTTGCCCTGATCCTACCACCCACGGGGGCAGCCAGGATGCCTAGCAGGGTGGACATAGTCACAAGGTGGGGGGGGGGGGCTCCTTTTACGGGAGACAGCTGGTCCCAGGGGGACTTCAACATTTAGAAGCTTCATGTGTAACGTGGCCGTAATGTTGATTCGGGAACCTAAGACAGGTAAGACGCGGGTGCCAGAGCACCCAAAGCTGGAGCCATTCCCCAAAGGCTAGTGAAAGGTATTGAAGTTAGACATCAAGAAGGACTTCCCAGCCCTAGCCAGTTTGGCTCAGTGGATAGAGCGCTGGCCTGCAGACTGAAAGGTCCCGGGTTCGATTCTGGTCAAGGGCACATGCCCGGGTTGAGGGCTTGATCCCTTGTAGGGGGCCGGCAAGAGGCAGCTGATCAATGATTCTCTCTCATCATTGATGTTTCTACCTCTCTCCTTCTCCCTTCCTCTCTGAAATCAATAAAAATATATTTTTTTTTAAAAAAAGAAGGACTTCCCAGCCAAGTTGGGAATCAGGAAGGGAGAGAGCAGTGAAGCTTGGGGATTCCCACCCTGAGTTCTCCGCTCTGCAGCGTTAGGAAACCAAAAGCCATTAAGGGAAAGGCATGTCACTGATCCAAGAACCCGCGATGACAGAACCCGGACTCTAGGAACTTGCTGTGGCCCGGGCTCCTCCCTCGGTGCCCTGGGGCAGTAGACCTCAGACCTCTGCCCAGTGCCCTTGAGCACAGCCCAGACACCTACAGCGCAGGGCACTGATTCCCCAAAGTTCCTGCCCTTTGCCCGGTCCCTGATTGGGCCTGTGGACTTCAAGGACCAGAGATAATATCAAGACAAACAGGAAGGGCCCAATTAGAGACATAAAGTTTGTTGTTTTAGAGGGCGCCCAGCGCCAAGCAGCGGTGCCAGGTTGGCAGCCCTGGAGCCTGGCGGCGGCCTGCTCTCCATCCAACCAGCGGCCCCTTCTCAACCTCGCCCAGGGCCACGGCAGGAAGGCTCTCAGGAGAGGAAGGGAGGGAGGGTGGGGCTGATAGAGAAGGGGTTAAGCAAGAGGTTCTTTTCCTCCAGCAGCTGAACTTGTGTCACGTCACCTTTCATTCAGGCTGGGCATTTAGGTGCTGATTCAGCAAATATTTTTAAGTGCCTGCTCTGTTTCAGGCCTGTGCCAGGCACAGCGCTTCCCCCCGTAGCCAACACAGCACTCACGAGAAGGTAAGCTGCATGGAGCCAGGGATTTTTGTCATCGCTCCACTCCCAGTGCTTGGAATGGTGCCTGACACTCTATAAAGGTTTTATAAGTTTGTGAAATGCATGAATGGAAGGATGGATAGGGAGTAGGAAGAAAAAGAGGAAGGGAGGAAGGAGGGAGAGGAGGAGGGAGGAGCCCTTAGAATGCACATAGGAAGGTCCCGGTGATTTTTCAGTCCACTGGACTTCTTTTTTTCTTTAATCCTCACTCAAGAATTTCCCCCCTCCCCATTGATTTTTAGAGAGAGTGAAAGGAGGGAGGGAGAGAGAAACATTGATGTGAGAGACACTTCCATTGGTTGCCTCCTGCACATGCCCGGACTGGGGCTGGGAATCAAATCTGCAACCGAGGTACCTGCCCCTGACCTAGAATTGAACCCGTGACCCTTTGGTCCTTGGGCCAACGCTCTAACCACTGAGAAAACCGACCAGGACTCCACTGGATTTTAAAAACAAACAAACAAAAACATTTTTATTGATTTCAGAGAGGAAGAGAGAGGGGGAGAGAGATAGAAACATCAATGATGAAAGAGAATCATTGATCAGCTGCCTCCTGCACGTCATGACCCTTCAGTCCTTGGGCTGATGCTCTATCCACTGAGCCAAACCAGCTAGGGCTCCACTGGATTTCTTAATAAGAGCATTGATGAGCCACAGGTGCTGACTTCCCCGTCCTGTCCACCCCAAATGAATCTTAGAGTCTTGACACCAGTAGGTGGCCAATGGTCATTTTCTTGCCCAGAGGCCACCATGGCGGTCAGCTTCTAGGATGCTGTAAGGGAGGATGGAGAAAGAGGGCTGATCAGGAAACAGCGGCAGTCCGTGCAGGAGAGCCCACGAGGTCATGACAGGTCTCTCCCTGGGCCTCAAAGTGCTAGTGCCTCCCCAGGCTGAGCGCTCTCCTGGGCCCCGCCGAGCTGCCCTCTGCCCCAGCCCTCCTCCTCCCTCCATGACGGTGCCAGGTAAGGCTTAGGGCATGGCAGAGGTTGAACCGAGAGCCACCCCACCTTGTTCCTGTGGCTCCATCCCCCTATCCACACCCAAGAGGTGAGCTCCTGGGGCAGTTGGCATCTGACAGCCTGGCATCAACTCATGCCAACAGCTTGGAAGCTGCAGTAATTAGAAGGGAAGAGGGAGAGAGGGGGAGAGAAGGAGAGGGAAGGCAAGCTGGGGAGAGAAACCTTCTCCTGCCTGCCGCAGGGCAAGCTACTTCAAACGAATTCGTTTCGCTCTTGTGAAACTGAAGACAATTTCCTTTTCTGTCATAAAACAAATTATTGCTCATCAGGACTGCTGGGCTCAGGGCTCTTCTCTCTCTCTCCGAGGGTTTGCTCCTGCTCCTGGGCCAGGCCGGGCCCCAGGTGGGCAGGAAGGTGGGGGTTGGTCAAGGGAGGAGGCCCAGGGCCGGGCAGGGGTGGGGGGTGGGGGGATTCATGGGGAGGCACCCTAAGGAGGGGTGGGGAAGAAGGTGGGGAGAGATTAATGTTCCCCTCAGGAGTGAAACAGCACTATATCCCCCTCATCAACCTGCTCCACTGACCAGAGAAAGGGTCCATGACCAAGCCACTGGCCCTGGCCTCTGGGAAGGTCATCTCATCCATCCTCTTGCCTCAGAGGGAGCCTGGAGGAGGCTCCACCTCCCTCCTCAGGCACCTGTTCATGGGGTGGAGGGATGGGAACAGGAAAGGGAGGCCCAGAGAAGTTGAGGAACTTGCCAGAGATCACTCAGCAAATTAATTAATGGCAGATCCAGGATTAGAACCCAATGGCTTCTCTCCCAGGCCAAGCCTGGAGGCTGCCTGGGGCGGGGGGGGGGGGGGGTTGTTAGCACCTTTTGTGACTGGATGCTGCAGGGAGCCCGGGCACCCAAATACCACTGCTCGGCATGTGGGGCTCCAGAGAGGAGGCTGATGGAGCAGCTTCCCTCTGCCCTCAACAGCTGGCCACCAACGCTGGCCTCCCCCACGCCTGCCCTATAGGAAGGGCTGTCACCTCTCCCAGCCTCTGCTTTATTAAAGGCTTCCCGGGACCCTCTGGCCAGATCCATCAGAAGAGCCATCAAAACTCTTTCTCTCCCCCGCCCCCCAACTCCTCCCCACTAAACTTTCACAACTCTTCCTTTCTCTTCTCTGCCCTGCTTCCTGGGCCAGAGCTCAGGGGAGACACAGTTCTTATTTATTCTTCAGCTCTTGCCAGATCTTTCTCATCACCTCCTCTGACAATCGCCCTTATCCCCTCTGTTCTCAAGGGCTTTTCCTGAGAATTGGAAAAATATCAAGGTTCCTATCCCTGGGGTGTCTCTTTCTTTCTATTTTAAAATAATATTGATTTGAGAGAGAGAAAGAAAGAGAGAGAGAAGCATGGATGGGAGAGTGAAACATGGATTGGCTACCTCCTGCAGGCCTCCCACCGGGGACTGAGCCCACAACCTGGGCATGTGCCCTGACCAGGAATCAAACCAGCAACCTTTCAGTGCATGGGACAACGCCCAACTCACTGAGCCACACCAGCCAGGGCTCCCTGGGGTGTTTCTAATTGGGGTGGGGGGAGATCCAGGCCCCAGCTCAGGGAACTCCTGGCTTATCTAAATAAGATCCAACCCACACACCAGGAGACACCCTGGCAGACTGGCTGAAAGAATGGGAATGGACATCAGGGCTGGGGAGATGGGGTAGGGCAGGAAGAAAAAGCAAGGCCAGGGGAGGGCTTCCTGGGGGCGGGGAGGGGGGTGGGAAGATGTGAGAAGGTGTTTGGAGTAGAAAATCCAAGCCACGGAATTCTTGGAAATGAGGAGGCAGATCAGCCCAAGTTGGGGAGGGAAGGGGCTGGGAGCCCAGACACAGGGTCAAGAGGGCAGCTGGGAGGGTGCAAGGTGAGCAGTCATTGCCGGTGATGTGGAAACCCAGCTCTAAGCCAGGGTGAATGGAGACATGTTTGGGGATTGGCTGCCAAACTGGAACAGCCAAACATCTGTGGGGAACAAAGGGTTGAGGATGGCATCATCCAAGGGCAAAAGGGAGACTGGAGAAGTCACCTGCCCACCTCTCCGCCCCCAGGCACACTGTTCCTTTCCCTCAGACGCACTGACCAGCACTCATGCTCCCAGGGAAAGTGGGGCCTCCCACCTGTCCAAGTTCCCCACCTGATAACACCCCTAAAAGTTCTTCCTTGTGTCCGACCACCATTTCCCTGGTGGCAGGTGGTGGCTTGGCAAAGAGAAGAGCAAGGAGGGAGACTGCAAGCAACTGTCCCCCCAACCCTCCCTCCCCCCCAAAAAAGTGGTTTCCCTATGGCTGGGAGGGAGGCAGGGAGGAGGAGGTGAGCAGAGGGCAGGGCCGGGAGAAGATCGTGTCCGGGCGAAGACTCTGGCTCATCGGATACGCCACGCTGGGAATCTGAGAATCCGCAGTGGGAACGGCCGGGCTGGCAGGAACAAAAGATGAAAGGGAGGTTGTGTGGTGTCTGGGATGGACACACCCACCGCTGACGTATTGCAGTGGCCGGTGACCTCAGCTAGGCCATCAGACCCCCCCCCCCATCTCACTGAGCTGCTCCAGTGGGGTCCCCCTGCTCCCAGCCCCTGAGCAGGGTCTGAGAACATGAGGGAAGCTGGTTAGACTCTAGAAGGACCTGCCGTCCAGGTGAGCTTGGGACATTACCTTTCCTGGGATGGACACGGTCAGAGGAGGGGACGTGGGAAGGTAAAGAGAAATGACGAGGCTTAGAAGGAAAGTGGAGAAACCTTGATGTCAGCGCTTCCTGACTTGAGGATCCAGGGTTTCCATGATCCATGGCTCATGTCTATGTGAGGATGTGACAATGGGAGGGCAGAGCCTAGGCTGGCCTGGAATATAGAGGATTTAGGTTAGACACCAAGCAGAACTTCCTTGCTTTGGGGTAGTAGGACTATGAAGGGGCTGAGTGCAGAACCCCTGGAGTGTGGACTCATGCCTTCCATTCAAGGGCAAATCACCAACCCAGCACCCATTGCCAGCACCTCACCTGTTCCCTTGAACCAGGAGGGGGCGGAGGACTGGGGTGTTACTCTGCTCTGGGAAAAGAGTGGGCCCTTCCATTTTTTCTCTCCCAAGTCAAGGACCTTGGTTGGGGACCTTATTTGCTCTTCTAAAGAGCGCACTGCTGCCCGGACAGCGTGGCTCAGAGGTTGAGCATCGACCTATGAACCAGAAGGTCACAGTTCAATTCCCGGCCAGGGCACATGCCCGGGTTGCAGGCTTGATCCCCAGTGTGGGGCTTGCAGGAGGCAGCCAATCAATGATTCTCTCTCAACATTGATGTTTCTCTCTCTCCCTCTCCCTTCCTCTCTGAAGGCAACAAAAATATATTTAAAAAAAAAAAAAAGCTCACTACCACTGGAAGCCCTAAATAGACCCTTAGGCACAGCCATGTGCCCCGCCCCTCAACCCCCCAGACACAGATGGATACAGCTCCTCCTGCTCAGAGTTTCACATGCAATCACACCTGTAGATCCTCTGCCATATCACACACACACACACACACACACACACACACACACACACACACATTTCCAGTCCACACACCCTCATAGGTCATCACTCACCGAGAGGCTCATTCAGACCTGAACTCAGACAGACGCTGTGGAGTCACTCTGCCCCTCATACGCCCACAGTAACCACTCGTGCGCACACCCACACACACATACCCCCTCTCAGTGTGTCACTGTGGTGCACACGGTCACACATACACTCATGCTGACTCAGAGACTCCCCCACACTCCAGAGAGGGCTCCTGGAGGGAGTCATGTGCCTCCACCACACACTCCACTCCCATGACAGCTGATGGTGTAGTGAGCACCTGCTCTGCCCTGAGTGCTGGGCTGAAGACAGATACAACACGGCACCAAGGAATCTGTTTGCAAGGTGACAGGAGACTCGGACTCGTACGCATTGTCACACAGCAGGGCATTATGAGCTGGAAGGAGAGTAAACTTCATGTACTATGGAGACCACACAGTCTTGGGAGTCCAAAGAGCCTTCCCGTGAAGTGGCATCTCTCTCAAGCCCCCATAAGCCCCTGCTAAAGGCTAAGCCCTTAGATGCATCGGCTCCCCTATTCCTCACAGCCACTCTGTGGGGTGGGTACTAGCATCCCCGTTTTATAGGAGAGAAAACTGAGGCCCAAATAAGTGAGAAGCCAAGTCATGCAGCTCATAAAATAATGAAACCGGATTCCAGCACAGCGCTGCCAAGACTCGTGGCTTCCATTAAACTGCCTCCATCACAGACTTGAACTTTCACACTCACGAGCCCTCATCTGCTCCCCAGTGCCTCTCAGCAGCCCTCCTGATGCCACCCAGACCCTCAGGTACACAGACAGGCCCACCTCCAGCCCTCTGCTCTCCCGTGCCTCCCTCCCAGGAGACAGGGCCACTTGTCACTAGAGGAGCCATAATTGTCAGGTGCCCAGGCTGCCGCCAGAGCTTTAAAACTGGCAGAAGGGAGGGAGGAGATGGGTTCCCGAGGCAGGGGGCTTGGGAGCTGGGACAGGAGAAGAGGGAGGGGGCTGGCTCCAGTGCCCTCTCCTCCGCTCTGCAGGTGTAATTAGCCCTGGCAGATGAAAGGGCGTCTTTGAAAGCGGGTGAGATCCTTGTCTGTCAGCAGGGCGCTCTGGGTGGCATCGGCAGCTTATCCTGAAACCACACACGGCACCAGAGCCGGGCTGTCTGGGCGCTGCCCGGGAGGTGGGGGGCAGACCCTGGGGCCTGGGCCCTGGGTTCCCCACTCCCCAATATCTCAGGCCTGGGCTCCCTGCCTCTCTGGACAGGAGCTTCTCAGAACAAAAACCCTCCAGAGCCTGGCAGTGCCAATCCCACTAGGCTGATGCCCATCCCTAGAGCCTGAGGGGACAGGGTACTCCCTCCCCTCCCCCACCACGCTGGACAGGAGGCCAAGGACAATGGCCCTGGGCAGTCCTTTCATCCTGAGATCTCAAAGCGCCATCTAATTTACCCCGCCCTGGCTGGGGACTTCCTCTGGAGTCCCTTTGGAGGGGTGTGGTCTGGGACCAGTGGTTCCCAGATCCCAGCTTGGATAGGAGCCCCGAGAGGACAAGGTCTTCCAGGGTGTTCCTCCTGCTTGGAACCTGGGAGTCTAGAGCACCAGCAAAGTGGGGGTGCTCTGAAAGGGATCTCTGTGAGCCGGAGTTTGAGACCCAAAGGGGAGCACCTCTGATACATCCCAGTCCTCCCCCCACAGCCGGGTTCAAAGTCAAGCAAAGGATGAATGTCACAAACATGTGGCGGGAAAGAGGCCAGATACAATAACACACAGGATGTGACTCCATTTATAAGGAGGAACAAACAGGTGAAAAAACATCTATGCTCTTTGAAGTCAGAACAGAGATTCCGTTACCCTTGGGGGATGGGGGGGTGTGGTTAGTAACCAGAAGGGGGCCCATCAAGGGCTTTGGGGTAGGGTTATGTTCTGATCCTTGAGCTGCCCACTGGGTACCCAGGTGTGATCACTTGGTGCAAATGCATCCCATTTTCCACGCACGATTTACTGATGCCCTCTGCACGTGACACTTTCCTATATGCATGTCACAGTTCGTAAACATTTGCATTACAGTGTTTTGACAGGTCAGGCCCGATCTTTGCTTTATGATTCCTTTAAGGGGCTCTCACGTGTGTCTCCTTCTTCAGCTAGAAGATCACAGGGGTCACTCCAGAATGAAGACCCGGTGAGGGCAGACTCTGGAGGATTTAGCTGCCTGTGTGTGCGGGTGGGAAGGAGGAATGTGAAGCTATGCAGAGTCAACACATTGGTATATTAGGATTCTGCACCCAGTTTCCTACCACGGCCACAATACCCAACACAAACACGCTAATGGGTCCTACTGTGCTGAAGCCAATGGATGCTTTGATGCCAAGGGAACCAATGAGATTGCCAGAATCCCTGCTCTCCTCTGCCCCACCCCCTCTATCTGCTCCTGAAATCCTTCCCAGTCAGGTCCCACCTGCTCTCCCCCCTCCCCTCAGGGTCAGCTCTGTCCCTTTCATCTCCTGCCTCTGCTGCAGGGCCTAAAAGAGGTAGCTGGGTAGAGGTGGAGGGATGTTTGTGGAGGAGCCTGTGGTCCCCACCTCAGCAAATGACAGCCTTGCTTCCTTGTCCATCCTCCACCCTGAAAAGGACAGGAAGCAGTGCTTTCCCCTGTTGCTAATGAGGGAGAGGGCTTTCAAGTGGACCTTCCGGACAATCCCCGATGGGGGGTGGGCAGTGGCGAGAGAAGTCCTCCGAAGAGTGAGAAGAGAACCAGGAGGGCGATGAAGAGTTCTTTGAAGACGGACCTGCCTGGAGACTGAGGGAGAAATGAGATCACCTTACAGGATCCTAAGCTTGCTGAGTTTCCCTCCCCCCATGAAGGAGCTTACTCCTAACTTCACCTTATCTGGATGAGAAGAGATCCTCAGTGCCTGGGTTTCCCAGCTGGTACCCCAGAACTCACAGCCATACCAGAGACTGAAACTCTGCCTGTGACCTCTGACCTCAGGAGGGATCCACCCTCCCTGCTCTGAACTCAGTGGGTGTGCCACGGGGGATCTGGTCTCCACTGGCGAGATAGATGGTCTCCATAACCTGGAGCTAGAGCTCACCTTCCCTAGTTTTCTGGCAAAATCCAGGACCCCCTGCACCCATCCTGTCTAAGTAGCACCCCTAAAACCTCCCGAGAAGAGGAATTTGTACTTTTCTGATCTACCTTCCAGCAGGCAGCGTCCATCACCGCAAGTGTTCCCAAGGGTCTTTTGCTCCATAATTGTGCCAGAAGCACCCAGAACAGTGTCTGGCACAGAGTAGGATCTTTGTTGATGACGAATGGTTCTTCTGTTTGGAAAGTCTCTCCTCTGGAAGTCCACCTGACAGCCCTATTGTTGCCATTTAAATTTTCAGTGTTCTGGTCGCAGGAGAGAAGGGTCCTCTACCACCAGTTATAGTTGATGGAGCACCTACTATGTGCAAACCTTTGTGACCCGTGACTGTCTCCTCGTAACTTAAGAGTCTTGGCTTATCCCAATGCCTCTTGCTGTCCTGCTCCATCCCCAATGCCAGCCTTCATTTAACGTCAAGAGTCACACAAGATTTAATAAACATGGCCTTTCCAGCTCCAAGTAGCGAAGGCAGCCTAGGACTGTGGAAGCCCTAGCATTGCAAACCCAGGAAGCCTGGGAGGGAAGGGACTCTCTCCAAGAGTCACACGAGATTTAATACATATCTTGCCTTTTCTATTTCTAACTTTGTCTCGATTTAAGAGAAGTGGAAAGCTCTATTGCCCTGTCGCCGTGTGTGCCTGAGGCTCTCTACCTGGCCTTCTCTGTGGCTCCTCTGTGTCTGTTTCTTAGCTGAAGCCTGTTTCTTCTTTGGTGTGTGAGTGCGCCAGGAACGCACTATCTCATCCTCTCTTCCTCCTGTCCTTCCCAACAGATAGATAAACTGGTGATTGAGAAATAGCCGAAGGCGCGGGGGGGGGGGGGGGGGGGAGGAATAGAAGCTGAGTGGAGT
>NW_005871302.1:443472-450275 GCF_000147115.1 Myotis lucifugus
TTTGAGTGGAGTGCTTTCTCCCCAGGTATCACGGGTTGCAGGTGGGCTCCAACCACAACTGGGGACGAGTCCGGACAGGTGTGTCTCCTGTCCAGATGTTGCGCAAGGCGAGGCGCGTGCCCAGGGCCCCGTCCCTGGTCTGGCTCCCGGGGGAGGAGGACAGGGTAGGGGTGGATGTCTTCAGACCAGAAAGGCCCCTGTCCCAGAGGCAGACCCGCCGGGCTCCAGGGAATGGGGGGAGAGGGCGGCCGAGAGGCTGTGGGCCGGGAAGGACGGTGTGGGGCGGGGCGGGGAGGGGAGCTCCCTGCGTCTGGGCCGCGGGGGGAGCTGCCGTCCGGCCGGCGGTGTGAGTAAGGCCCCGCGGACGCAGGAGGCTCAGTGGCGGCGGCGGCGATGGGAGGAGGGTAATTACGCTGGGAGGCTCTCGCCACAGCACGTCCCCACAAATGAGAGGCCCCGGGCCCCAGACACCACACAACAAAGCAGGAGGCAATTATTTGGCTCCAGTGGGAGGGGACAGCCCTTTGCCGGCCCACTGCCGCCCAGGCCCCGGCCTCTGCAGAGGGCGAGGAGGGTAGGGGTGCAGGGACCCCTCTCGCCAGCCCCGGCGGCAGGGGAGGGCCCGAGGGACTCCCGCTGGGCTCCCCGCTGGGGGAGGCTGAGCGGTGGGAGGCCTTCAGCCAGCCTGGAGCCTCCCACCCCGCCTCGGGGAGGCCTCCCGGGCACCCGCGGCAGGGAGGCCAGTAGGGCCTGGGGGCGGGCAGGAAGGCCCTCTGTTGGTCCTGGGGAAGCCAGTCGCCAACATCTGCACCCCCACCCCCCTTCCCCAGCGTGGCCACACAACTGGCAACCAGGAGGCTCTCAGACAGGTGGGGAAACCACAGAGGAGGGAGCAGGAGCCAGGGAGATTCCAGAGCGAGCGGAGCGAGCGGCCAGGCCTGGAATTGATATGCAAATCAAATGCAAAGTAATGCAAAGTAGTCACCCCCCCCCCCCCCGCCCCCCTCAAAAATCCTCAGACTGGGCCCTTTGGGAAGTAGAGCACCGGATGGGGATCCGCTGGGGGTATCCCGGCCTCGGCCGCCCTTCCTCTCCCGGCTCCAGCCACCCCTATTCCTACAGGAAAACTGCTAGCAGGTCCCACCAGGACCTCGCATTCACGTGGGACCTCCCTGCAAAGGACTTTCCCCTCCTTAGATGAAAGGGCCCAAAGTACAGATGGGGAAACAGAGGCCACGGGAGCGTCAGGTACTTTCCCGGTTCTAACAGCCGCCTGGAAGGTGGCCCCGCGCTGGGGGCCCTCTGATAGCAGCCCAGGTTGTCAGCTCGCCAGCCGGGGCGGGAAGAGAGGAGCCTGCAGATCTGGTCTCTGGTCTCAGCTCTGCCTCCGAGGAGCGGGGTCACCCTGGTCAAGTCATGTCTCCTCTCAGCCGTTCCCCTGAAACAGGGCTCTTCCGTAGGTGGGGTCTCCCCTGCACCAGGGCCGTCCAGGGCTGCTGCCCAGAGGCCGCTGTGCCAACTGTCCCCCCTTCATCCTCGCCAGCTCACCCCCCTCACTGCTCCAGGCCAACGGAGGAGGGACCCCTAACCCCTATCTGTCTCCATCTTCAAAACCTCCCTCAAAATCCACTTCAGGAAGCTTCCCCTGCTGAGCCCGCTGAGCTGATTGCTACATTATGTTGGGGTCCCCTCCCCCTCGGGAAGGCTCAGTGTGTATAGTGCCCAGTTGTGCCCCCACCGCCACTGGAGGCCAGAGGCAAGGATCCCGTCCCCTTCATTAGGGACAGAGAGCTCCCATCAGGTGGCCCTGTGCTCTGCCCTCAGATCAGCACTTCTCTCTAAGGTCGAGGATGCTGCCTCTTTGACCTGCCCGAGCCTGGGTTCAGCAGGAAACGTTCTACCCACCACAGGGGAGCAACCCAGACAGCCTGCTCTCCTGCCTTCACTGGCCCATTTCTCAGCTTCCCCTCCAACCCCAGTGATGGCCAGGGTGGCAGCTTCGGCCATCTCCCCCTCCTGCCCGGGGTGATTGTGCCTCTTCCTTTCTCAGCAAACTCTGGCCTGGCATCTGTCTCCTCCTCTTCCGCCTCCTCCTCTCCCAAGCCTCCAGCCTCCATCATCTCGGCTTGCCATCCCCATGTTACTGCACTCCTGGATCTGGCTCCCAGGCTCCTGCTGCCCCCCGGGGCCCTGGGACCCTGCTTGACTGCCCTTCATCAGAGCTGTCCTGACCACCCCCAGACACCTCGGCCTCCTGCTCCCTTCCCTCCCAGGCTTCCTGGGCTTGCAGTGCTAGGGCTTCCACAGTCCTAGGCTGCCTTCGCTACTTGGAGCTGGAAAGGCCATCAGAGTGTGTGTCTCACTGTAGCTGCAGGCACCTGCCTGTGCTTCTCTCCTCCACATGTCTCTTGCTTTCGCCTCAGGCAGACTCCTTACCTTGGAGCCCCAGTTCTATTCACTTGCCCACTGCACTGAGGTCCAGCCCAAGCAATGCCATGCAAACCAGATGCGCAGAGGGAGGCAGCAACACGGGGTGGCCCTGGCCCTGGCCCTGGCCCTGGCCCAAGGAGGGGACGCCACGCCTGCAAGAGCCATGGCTCTCTTTCGAGAGGTGCTCATTTGCATTCAGGAAAACGGAGGCTTAGAGAGGAGGAGGGACCGTGCACGCATTCCCGCCTGGACGGCCTGGCCCCCTGGGAAATCCTGAGTGTGCAGCAGGCGTGCTCGTCTCTGCCTCAGACCTCACTCGGCGGGGGCTCTTTGGTCACGCAGTTTTGATCATGTTCCTTCTCTGTGACTTTCCCCTTCCCTGACTCCTGCCACTCCTTGCCCCGGGCACAGGGGCCCTGTACCCCAGCACTGCTCCCTGTGGGTGGGTGACGGAGATGGCGCCTCATGTGGCATCAGGGGAGAGCTGAGAGGCCTCACCTGCCCCAGCGAGAGACAGACGCCTCCCAACCTGCCCTGGCACCTGCAGTCCCTACCTTTAGAGGGTTTCTGTGAGTGCCAGTGCCATGTGACGCTGGGGGTCACCTGTGACATGTGACACCGGTGGTTCTGGCTGAACTATTTTGGCATTACCCTCAGCAGAAAGCAAGAACTTGAGGTTGCGGCTGTTGGAAAGGCCAGGGAAGGAGGCCTGGCGTGAAAGAAGGGGCATTCACCGTCTAGAAATGCATTCAATCTCCCTATGTCTATGGAACGGAACACTTACCATGTCCCAGGCACTGTGCTGGGCTCCGAGAATGTAAAGGAGAACAAGAGAGCCTGACAGCACCTCTGATAGCACAAGGGGTGGTTCTCCAGCCTGAACTACACCAGCACCCCCTGGACACTCATTAAAATGAAAGGTCCTGAGCCCCTCTTGACTCCATACGTCTGTGGGGCCCAGGAATGTGCATTCAGGCAAGCATTTCCCCTTCCCTTTCTCAGGGATGTCGATGCAAGTAGCCTGAGGACCACACTGGTGGCATGTCCTGGGTTCTAAGAACAGCCTGGACTTGCCTAGGGCCCAGAAAGCAGAGAGAGGGGAGGAGGGTGCTGAGAGGAAAAGTCAGCAGAGGTAGGAGGGGAGAGGCAGGGTCTTCTCCCCGGGGCCACTACATCCTGGGAGGAGCTGGGGCTGCACCAGGCTCTCTGCCTGAGGGCCCCTCCTGGTCCCTCAGCATCACTAGGGGGCAAGCCTGCCTCCCTCCCGGGCGCTGCTCCTTGAAGACACTCAGGCCTCCCAGCTCCTGTGATTCCTACCCTTCACCTCCCCCTGGGCCCCAGGGCACCTGCTCTGGAGGCCACCGAGGATGAGCACTGAGAGGAGATGGCAGAGCTGTTGGATCGAGACCCCAGACCATGCTCTCAACCCCACCTCCCCGTCCACCCGTCCCAGAGGCCTCTTGGAATCAGTGACCGGGCTGGAGAGGGAGGGCTGAGAGGAAGGGATTTGAGGAAGCAGAAACAGGTTGAGAGCGGAGGCCAAGGGAGGCTGCCCCGCCTCCCTCCCAGCGCCAGGCGTTTGATGCTGGGGGTGCGGAGACATCTCCTGTCCCGGAAACGGGAGGCCAGACAGATAAACACAGATGGAGGGAGAGACGCAGATGCTTTATTTATGGGCCTGGTGACAGGCCCTCTCCTGTCTCAGAGTCACTAATCTACCAGGCGGAAGAGACACCCCACCCCCTCGCCACTGTCTTCCCTCCCTCCTGGGACTGGGGCTCAGCCAGGCTCTGAGCTCCCCCAGCCAGTCGGGCGCAGGCCTGTGGTGCCAGCGCCTGTGAGCTGGGGGAGAGTGTCCAGGAGCTCAAGAGACACCCTCTTCCTTCCTCTCCTCCAACAGAGCGAACAGTACACATCCCATTCCTTTCCCCCCCCTCCATGCCCCATCCTGGCTCGGAGGGGATCTCAGGAGCCTTTGGCTCTGCCCCCATGAATGTGCCTGGCGACAGGAGGATGGCCTAGGCCCGTGGTCGGCAAACTCCTTAGTCAACAGAGCCAAATATCAACAGTACAACGATTGAAATTTCTTTTGAGCCAAATTTTTTAAACTTAAACTATATAGGTAGGTACATTGTTATTAACTTAGGGTACTCCTAAGCTGGCCTTCGCTAAAAACGTCCTCAATCTGATTGAGGTACGTTCGCTGAGGTCGACCGACCCCTTCCAACTCTCCCATCCACACTCGTCTTGTGTACTTGTTTCAGATAGACGAGTGTGGATGAGAGAGTTGGAAGGGGTCAGTCGACCTCAGCGAACGTATCTCAAAACAATGTACCTCCCCTGCTCTGCACATCCCGAGGCCCGCCTGCGCGGTGTCTCCTGTCGCCTGACCGACTGACACCCCCCACTTCTTCTAACGCCACTTCTTCAAAATAGACTCGCCCAGGCCATCTGAGCGTGGGCCATGAAGTTTCAATCGCACTGTGCATGCGCGCCCGCACGTGGTATTTTGTGGAAGAGCCACACTCAAGGGGTCAAAGAGCCGCATGTGGCTCGCGAGCCGCGGTTTGCCAACCGCTGGCCTAGGTCATCTAGGTCCTTCCTACTGAGAGGTTGGGTGGGCCAAGGGTCTTAACTTGGAAAATGCCCAAGGAGCCCTAGCTGGTGTGGCTCAGTGGATAGAGCTTCAGCCTGCAGACTGAAGGATCCCGGGTTTGATTTCGGTCGAGGGCATATCCCAGTAGGGGGCGTGCAGGGGGCTGCCAATCAATGATTCCCTCTCATCATTGATGTTTCTATCTCTCTTTCCCTTTCCCCTTCCTCTCTGAATTAATTATGTGTGTGTGTGTGTGTATATATATATATATATAATATATATATACATATTTTTTTTTTTTTTAGAAAATGCCAGAGACCCCTGGGCTGCCCGACTTGTACCTATCCAGAGCCAGAGCAGCGCTGATGGGATCCCTGATGTCCCCACAGGTTCAGACCCAGAGCCGAAGGGTCCTGTCCCCCTGCAGTATTTCCTTCTAATTAACTTCCTCTAATGGCAATTAGCACCCACATAAAGGGGCTCTGGGGGCCCATATTAATTCCTCCTTCTCTCCACCTTCACCTTCTCCCCACACACACTACACAGGCCCGCCCCTTACAAAGGGTTAAGTTCCACGTGGCTATTGGAGGGGGACCAGCAGCCAGGCCTCCCATTAGCTGGACAGCGTTGATTTCTCTGGCCCCCATGCCCTGTGCCCAGCTGCCTCGCCCCTTCATCCTGCCGTTTTCTTATCCATGTCTTCCCCAAATTTGGGTAAGGGGAGAAGCGACTCAGCCTCCCAGGGAGAAGGGGTCCTGCAGGCTCTGGGGTCAGAGATCAGAGAGCAGCAAAGGGGCGGGAAGAGGAGGAGGAGAGGGAGGGGGCAGATCCCTACTCGGTGGTGGCTTTGAGGCCAGACACAAGGAGCCTTTAAAGCCCCAGAGATTCGAGATTTGGCTCATGGATCAGACGGCCCCTGACTCACTGCGGCCACCGGGACCTGTTCAACTGGCCTCTTCTCCCTCCTTTTCCCTTAAGTGGCTCTGGGTCATCCCTGGGCCAGGGAGGAATGTCACCAAAATGACAAGCTTCCCCGCCCTCCCCCACCTCCCACTCACCCCTTTAGCCCTCCGCCTCCTCCACCTTCTGCATTTCATCCTGGCACCCTCCCCAAACCCTGGGGTGAGGGGGGCTTAGAATCCTGGCTCAGATGTGCTGTAGAGTCTCAGGCAGTTTCTTCTCTGGAGAAACGGGCAGAGCTTAAGGATAAAGGGCATTCCCTGGCCTCCCTCCCTTAATCTGCTTCACATTCTCCTCCGGGAAGCTTTGTCCCAGCCCCCTCCCTAGATGCTCTTCCATTCTAGCACCACCTCAGTGGTCCCATTCGTCCCCTATCTGTCCCTGGTCCCGGGCTCTGATGGAGGGTCAGGAATGCGCCCTATCTCCCCCATCAGCCTGGGACATCTCTGTGGTCAAGAACCCTGTCTCCCCTCTCGGACCAGCCGCTCCCTGACTGTGTCTTCTTCTTCGGGACCCGCTTGCAGCCTGGTCACTGGCAGGAGGGGGCGGGGGGGGGCAGCCGCGGGCTTATAGAGAGGCTTTTCCGTGGAGGCGACTTTCGCGTTGTAACTGAGACTCGGAAAGGAAGAAAAGAGCATTTTCCTTCCAGATTCTCCCTAGAGCTTCAGAGCCCCTCCTCCCTCCGCACTTCCCCATTCCAGCTGGCTTCGGCCTCCGGGCCCAATACCTAGGGCGGTGGGGTCTGGGCTATCTCTTCTGTAAGTCATGGTGCTCCTTCCTCCTCCCACTCGCCCGGCCCACCTGCCTGAGGGGCTGG
>NW_005871302.1:450503-453514 GCF_000147115.1 Myotis lucifugus
GGACGCAAAATTTTTTTTGGTCTTTAGGAGAAAAATTTCCCCCCCCTGTGGATTTTCCTTGGGGGAGAAGGGGGTTTTCTTTTTTTTTTCCGGTGTCCTCTAACCCCCCCCCCTTGGGCCCCCCATTGGCCCCCAAAACCCCCTCCCAACCCCACCCCTTCCCAAAGGCATTCTTCTGTTGGGGGGGCTCCGAAAACCCACTGCCATTCCCTGGCATAGAAGCACCAAACTCCTGCCTGGTCTCCTGAGATGCACAGTCCCTACTCCTCTCCACTCTGCCAGGACAGTTGGGTCCTAACTTGATGCCCATTTTTATGGCTACGCTCTCTGGGCCAAGTCTTTGAGGCTGCCCATGCTGACCGCAGCCCTCCTGGCTCCTTAGAGATAACGGACCTCACCTGTCTACCTGGGTCTCAGCTGGAGACCCCCACAGAGCCACCAGGCCAGCTAGCTTCGGCCCCTGGCATTCTGAGGGCGACCCATGGATGCCTGGGTTGCTGGAGTCCCGTCCTGTGTTCTGCTGGAGGGAGGCTCAGATTCCCAAGAAGCTGATAAGAGCCGTCATGTACAGAGTCCTGGCTGTGGGCCAGGCTTTCACCTTCACAACCCCGGAGGTGGGCTCTATTATTACCCCATTTTTCAGCTGAGGACATGGAGGTTTTCAAAGGCCACGGTGGCACTTCCTAACCAGGATGTAGCCCCCTTGGGGTCAAGGCCAGAATCACTGTTCTGTGGACAGCAGGAGTGGCCCGCCGTGGACAGAGCTCTGCCCGGGGCGGTTGAAGGAAGGGGCCGGGGACAAGTGAGGCATGGCCCGCTCTTGGAAGACACCTTCTCGAGGAGTGTTCAGTCTGAAGGAGACAAAACCACTGTCCTCCGAAGGCGACTGGCCTGAGAGAGAAGTCAGATCGTACTAGAAACACCTGTAACCCTCTGACCCC
The DNA here is from genome assembly GCF_000147115.1 of Myotis lucifugus. Classification (NCBI taxonomy): domain Eukaryota; kingdom Metazoa; phylum Chordata; class Mammalia; order Chiroptera; family Vespertilionidae; genus Myotis; species Myotis lucifugus. The sequence goes on from NW_005871302.1 coordinate 451,445, forward strand.
TGAGCCAACGTGCAGAGAGGCACCACAGGGGCCTCCGACACCGTGTGGGTGCCTGCTCCCTGCTGACTCTGTTCTGGGAACAGAGATACGATTCCTCTTCTTCCCTGAGTTGCTGGAACAAAGGACTGGAGAAACCCCTTTCTTTAAAAAAAAAAAAATTTTTTTATTTATTTCAGAGAGAGGCAGGGAGAGGGAGCGAGAGATAGAAACATCAATGATGAGAGAGAATCAATTGGTTGCCTCTTGCACGCCCCCTGTTGGGGATCGAGCCGGGAATGACCTCCTGGTTCATGGGTCAACCACTGAGCCACACCAGCCGGGGGAAAATGCCTTTCTGATGTTGCAGGACTCTCAGGAGACACAGAGTGCAGGGCTGCAGCCCCGCTTGGAGTTCTCCTGGATGGCAGCGGGGCTCTCCCACCCGGCAGCGGGGGAACGGCTGGGATGAACTCTGAAGGCTTCTTGGAATTCCATCCTTTCCCATTTCCTCCTCTCCATCCTGGCCAAGTTCCGAGGATTATGACGGCGAGAGCAATAAAAAGTGCCTAATTGGTTGTTGTCCAGCCCAGGCTGCTCCCCATCTCCCTCGGTGGGGGGTGGGAAACCAGCTGAGTCAGTTTCACTTTTGCTGCTGCCCAGTTTCCTGATGGGTGCTGGGTGCTCGCGGTAGCAGGGCACCCGGAGGGAGGCAGGAGCTAGTCCCCGGTGCTGCTTCAGAGGTGGGCAAGCCCCAGGAAGCAAAGGGGATTGAGAGGATCAGAACGTTCGCCACGCTGCTCCTTTCCTGAGGAAAGGGGCCAGCACCCCTGTTGGTTTCTGTGGGCGCCCGGGGGAGGTACAGAGGAGGACCTTGGCAGTAGAGGGCAGAGTGGAGAACCCGGGCTCTGCAGTTGGAATTCTGACTGGGCCATTATCCAGCTGGGTGATCCTGGGTGGCCACCTCTCATTTCAGCCAATAAGCTCCCCGTGCCTCAGTTTTCTCATCTGTAAAGTGGGATGAGTACATGTCAAGTGCTTAGAGCAGAGCCTCACATGCAGGAAGTGCTCAATAAATGGCGGCCACTAGCACTGTCTTGGCCTGACAGTGATAACAGGGAGCTGGGAGGTAAGTCAGGCTGAATCTGGGCCTGGTGGGATGGGGCGGGGTGGGTGCGATGACTTCCATTTGCTAAGAATCTGGGCTCCCCAGTATCCTCTCTTCCAGAAGCGAGATTCGCTGCCTGCCCTCTCTCCCAGTGCCCACCCGGCCGCTCCCAACCTTCAGTTTCACCTCTGACTCCAGGACGGGCAGAGCCAGGCACAGGCTCCTCACCTTCCTGGCAAACTGCTCTGGGTTCCTGCCCCGGCCGCATCCTCTCCCCCTGGGAACCTGCGAACAGACTGTTCCCTCCACCGGAGACGCCCTGTCCCTCTGCAGCTCCCACCTTTTCCTCCTCCGTCGGCTAGTCCTGTGTTCCCCTTCTCCAGCCAGAGGTCCCCAGGCACAACAAGCCCATCCCTCCCTTCCTGGCCCAGCCCCCAGACTCACCCCAGGGCCTGCAGCCTGACCCCCTTCTCTCTGGCCCAGTCCTGGGGGAGTGCCCAGTCCCCCATCAGACTGGGAGGTTAAGAACTGTGTTTTACTATGGAATTCACGGACCCCTACGCGTCATCCGGGACCCCTCCAGGTCTCAGCCACTAGCACCCCCTTTCCCATTCTCCAGGCTCCGCACTTGGATCCAGGAAAGTGGCCTAGTCGCTGGGCTGCCTGCCACTTCTGCCTACACCTGGGGGCTTGGCAGACAGACAGCCACCTGTCTCAGGAGGCTCAGGTGGATGCTAGCAGGCCACGGAGGCCAAGGGCCTCCCAACCAGAGACCCCCAGCAGCCCCTCCAGCGCTGGAAGCAGCCACAGGGGACCTTTCGGTTGCAATGTCCAAACCCACCAGGCAGCAGCTGCTGCAGAGAAGAGGGGGGGGGCAGGAGGCCCCAGAAAGCCCCACCCAACCGCGGCCCTCCTGGGAAGCCCTTTGCCTCCGTTCCTGCCACTGCTCTGCTATCTCTCCTGGGGGAGAGATGCTTAGGGGTGGG
>NW_005871302.1:455688-457484 GCF_000147115.1 Myotis lucifugus
TCGATCCCCAGTAGGGCATGCAGGAGGCAGCCAATCAATGATTCTCTTATCATTGATGTTTCTATCTCTCTCTCTCCCTCTTCCTTCCTCTCTGAAAACAATAAAGAAATATATTTAAAAAAAAAAAAAAAGCACATTCCCTCTTTCCATGCCCAAGTTCAGAACCAGACACATGCTTCTCCCTGTGTCGGTTTTACTTTTCTGGTGAAGACTGGAAGCTGAGATTTAAAAAAAACACATATTTTTATTGATTTCAGAGAGAAAGGGAGAGAGAGAAACATCAATGATGAGAGAGAATCATTGACCGGCTGCCTCCTGCACACCCCCTACTGGGGAGCGAGCTCGCAACCCCGGCATGTGCCCTAGGCTGGAATCGAACCTGGGACCCTTCAGCACGCAGGCCGAAGCTCTATCCGCTGAGCCGAACGGCCAGGGCTGGAAGCTGAGATTGAGTAACCAGCCCAGCACCGTCTCTCTCCTCCTCCCCGGCTCCAGTCCTCAGTGCCTTCTTCTCTAGGCCAGATCACTGCGGTTCTCTTCTTCCTCTCGAGGGCTACCCCACCCCTTCTGCTCGGAATCACGTTGCCATCCCCAATCCTGGGGCTGGGAGGGGTTCCCGGGGGTCCTTCATTCACACTGCTCTTCAGGGTGAACATCTGCAGGGCACTGTCAGTGGGGGACACGTCGCATAGGGGGGCCCCAGACACCCCACATTTCTTTCCTCTTGAGTCCTTACACTGGGAGAGGCGTAGTCCTGACTGGCCCCCTGCCAGGCGTGAGGCGTGCCCAACAGAACAGAGAGATTCCCGCAGAGCCGCGCTGGCCCCGAGAAGGCCTCCGCAGTGAGACCCGACAGCCATCCTTTGCCCCAGTTGCAGCCTCTCCCAGATGTCGAGGTCCCTGGCGAGGCAGATTTGGGATGGACGGTGGGTGTGCGCATGTGTGTACACGGGCACACACGTCTACCTACGTGGGGCCGGACAGAGAAGGAAGGAAGGAGAGAGTGCTACCCTACACCTTGCCGCTGTCACTAATGCACCCTGTGGCCTTGGCCACCTCCATCGCCTTCTCAGGGCCCTGGTTTCCCCTGGCCATAAAAGACGGGGTTAATTGTCCCTCCCAGGGAAGCGGGAGGGTTAATTGGGCGAGGGCTCTGAAGTGTCTCGGAAGAGAAGGAGATCTATAAATACAAGGGATCATTAGAGGGCACTTCACAGCCGTTTTGTGGGCCCCGGTGTTATTATTAATATTATTATTGTTATTGTTATCGCCACCTTCGCCCACTTCCCGAGTCTCTGCCGGCTGGAGGGGCACTTCCAGGGGAAGTGGGGCTCCCCATCCCAGCCCCCCAGCCTCCCAGCCAGTGGCCTCCCTGAACCCACACCGTCCACACGCAGGGCGTCTGGGGAAACAGGAAGCTAGTAATGGCAACAGAGATGGGGCTTCGACAGAAGAGGGTCGGGGACCCAGAAGAGAGAGGGAGACAATGCCCACCGCGAGGAAATTCACCACCGGCCTTGGTCTGCAGGGAAGTTCCAGTCGCTGTGGCTGGGGTCAGAGAAGCAGATATGGAGCTGTGGCCGGGGCCGGGGTCAGGAGGGGTGGAGAGAGGCTGAGTGCAGGGAAGAGGCTGAAGCGGAGCGAGGGCGCTGCTACCAGAGGTGGTGACATAAGCAGATAGGTAGGCAAGGATCCTCCAGGAGGCAAGTGAATGACTCTTTTCAAGGAGTCTTTTTTGTGTGTAATTAATAAATCTTTATTGTTCAGATTATTACAGATGTCCCCCCCCCCCCCAT
>NW_005871302.1:457584-458459 GCF_000147115.1 Myotis lucifugus
CAACCGAGGTAACTTTGGGGGGTGCCAGATGGTGTTTAGCCTTGTTGTGGTTATAATTTACCATAATATAAATAAATTTCAAACCATTTTGCTGTGCTTAGGAAAGGAATAAAACGCTATTTTTCAGTTCCACGGGGGGGGGGGGGCACCCAGCCTCTGCTTTTGGAGATGCCGTGGGCTTGGGCGCCCCCTGGTGGTGACATGCAAAGGCTGAGGGACCCCAGTGCCTTCCATCCTAAAGGTTCCTTCTCTCTTGGGGGTGGGAAGCTGCCTTTTCTTCCTCAGTTTCACAGCCCTCACCCCAAAGGGGCTGGCGTGGGAAGAACCAGGGAAGAAGAACGAACCCTGGGGGAGGTATGGGTGGAATGCCTTTGCTGGAAGATTCCATGGCAGTTGGTGGACAGCCATGGGCCTGGGCAGGGGAACCAGGAGGCAGAGGGAGGTGATGAGTCAGGGCATGGGTCCATGGGTCCAGAGGGGCATCCCTGGGCCGAGGAAAAAGGGGTGGCTGTGTGTGAGCACCCGGGGTGCTGAGTGGGGTAGCTGCCACATATAAGAGGGAGGTGTCTTCTACAACCTCTGTCCATTTTTTTTATGCTCACAGGAAGACGGAGGAAACCGAAATAGGTGAACCCGGGAGGAAAAAAAATAACCAAGATTTAAACAAGGTGTTGGCCTCATCCGATCTTTCTCTGGGGAATATGAGAGTGTCAGGGTGGTTCCAAAAGTCTGCAACTTCTGATTTTCTCTGTAGGTGGAAAGAGAAGAGAATGTAGGGAACCCCAGGAGGGAAAAGAAGAGAAGCAGAGGTTACTGGGAAAATCCTTCAAGGCAGAAATGAGCAGCCTGGGAGAAGGGCTGGAGTTGGGCTGTAA
>NW_005871302.1:459303-461672 GCF_000147115.1 Myotis lucifugus
GGGCAGAGACTTGGGTTCTGGGTCCGTCCATCTCTCCCACTTGTGCCCTCACCATCCTTGGGGATCAACACTCATTCTCTGGTACCAACTAGATGGAGGCAGCCACATTGAAAGGAGAAGGACCAAGGGAATGTTAGGAAAAGCTTTGGGAAAATGAAGAGGGAAGGGGGTAAGGGGCAGTCAGGGAAGGAGAAGAGAAATGGACGTGGAAGAAGCTGGGGCTGGAAGAGAAGGGGACAAGCTCTTGAAAAGTGATAGAAGGATATGGTCAGTCAGTCAGTCAACAAACATTTACTGAGTACCTCCTAGATGTGGAGCAATGTGCTGGGAGTGGAAGGTGCAGTGGTGGGTAAGATAAACATGGGGCCTTCAGGGGTGGGGAATGGTCAGCTTTGTAAATTAGAAATGGGGAGAAAGGGAGCAGGAAGCAGCTGGAAACAAGAAGGTAAGCATCACTGAGAGAGAACCTGCCCCAGACACACGGGGAAAGAGCCGTCTCCCCGATTGATGTTGAGACATAGCAGGAACCACCTGCCAGCACTGGCTCCGCAGACTGAGGCAGGTAGGGTGGGGAAGGGGAGAAATTCAGAAAGGGGAGGGGCAGGAGTGGGCAGGGGTGGAAAGTACAGGCTGTTCACAAGAAATATTTACTTGAGCGCCCCGGTGAAGGAGTGGTTCTCAACCTTTGGCTGCCCGCTGGAGTCACCCGAGGAACTGCTTCCTGCTGTCACTCGGGTCCCAAGCCCAGCGATTCTGATGTCCCTGGCCTGGGACGGGACTCAGACTTCAGAATGGATTGAACGCTCTCCGATGGGTCTAAGCTGCCATCAGGGCGGTGAGAAGCCGGCTGCCTGGCCTCCTTCCCCTGTTGAGGATGGGCCATCTTGAAAGAAGCGATCTCTGGGAACAGAAGTTGTGAGAATTGCCAGTGATGCTCTAAGACTTCAATGGTCGCCTGGGCCGGTGTGGCTCAGTGGACGGAGCGTAGGCCTGCGGACTGAAGGGTCCCAGGTTCGATTCTGGTCTGGGCACGTGCCAGGTGTGCTGGCTTGGTACCCAGTGGGGGGCTTGTGGGAGGCAGCCAATCAGTGATTCTCTCTCATCATTGATGTTTCTATCTCTCTCTCCCTCTCCCTTCCTCTCTGAAATCAATAAAAAAAATATTTTTTTAAAAAGAGAGACTTTAATGGTCCTGACAAAAGTAGAAGGGGGTCCTCTCCTTAGGAAGTGGCCGCCTCCTGGGCTCTGCCTCTAGTATGAGAGAGGCCAGATCGGCTAGAAATGAAGGAAAAATAAGAAAATGGCAACTCTCAAAAGGGAAGCACCATTCAAGTAACTCAAAATTGCTGCCAAATTCTTCTTAAGTGTTTGCACCCTGTCTTCCCACGCACACACATGCACACTTTTTTTTTCACTTCTGCTGTCTCCATGATGGGGCTCTGGGGGTGGGAGAGGCACAGCTGCCCCCAGCTTTCATCCCACAAAAGGCTTGGCAGCAGCCCAGCAGGATATTCAGCCCCACCTCCCCCCCCCAAACCCCTGAGTCACTGAACCCGGGTGGAGTCCTTAGCTTGACAGTGAAGCAATCTGAACTTGAAAAATGGCCTGGGAACAGAATGTGTGGTCTATATAAACAAGTCCTAGGCAGATTGTATGCAAATATTCATTCTTTAGCTCAACGAACATTTCCTGCCAGTCCTCTGTGTACTGCCTCAGTCCTCCTGCAGCAGTTCAAGACCTAGCAGGGAGTCAGAAGTGAAAAGAAGTGTGCAATTTACTCACGCTTGTGCCAAGAAATGTTCAGAGGAGGAAAAGGCTAAGGCTGGGTGGGAGATTTGTGTTCAGATTCTTTTTTTAAAAAATATATATATTTTTTTTATTGATTTCAGAGAGGAAGGGAAGAGAGAAAGATAGAAACATCAATGATGAGAATCATTGATCAGCTGCCTCTGGAACGCCCCCTACTGGGGATCAAGCCCACAATCTGGGCATGTGCCCTTGACTGGAATCGAACCTGGGACCCTTCAGTCTGCAGGTTAATGCTCTATCCACTGAGCCAAACCGGCCAGGCCAGACTTTGAACACAGTCTAGAAGGATGCGTAGGAGTTTACCAAAACAAAGGAGGGGTTAGGTAGGAAGGGAAATAGTAGAGAGAAGCGTAAAGTGTTTAGGGAGGGGGAAATATGTCCTTCAGGCAAAAGGAGAGGATTTGTAGGAAGTTAAAGGGGATGGAGGAGGGAGATGAAGCATCACATACCCCAGTAAGGAGTGTGAAGGACCTCGTGTGCCTAAAAGTGAAGTTTGGGCTTTTTACCCAGGAAGGAGTACAGGGCCAATGGAGGGTCTTAGAGGAGTGATCTTTTTCTCA
>NW_005871302.1:461772-491362 GCF_000147115.1 Myotis lucifugus
TGATTTTGGAAACTTTGTTATATCCACTCTCATAGGGGTATAAGTGTATTGGCCAGGATGCCAACGTATTTCTCACTGTGGGTGTGGGGTTTTTTGGGGTTTTTTTTATTTTAAAGGAAAGTCACCCCCTACAGTGTAGGCGGCTTAAGGAGCCGCACTGGACGGATGAGGGCAGAGGCGCAGAGTCTCGGCGCCCTGCCTCCCTGCAGGAGGGATGGGTCCGCTTCCAGCCAAGGCGGCTAGGAAGGCAGAGAGCATTCCTTCTCACTATTCGAGGCAGCCCCGCAAGTTACACGTCTACAGGGAAGACCTGGGCAAGATAAGCCTGCTCGGATGGCACCCGCCAGGGGCTTTGCTCGCAGCACCGCTTTCAAAGAGCGACACCAACTCTGTCCACCCGAGGCGCTGGCTCGAGCGCAGAGTCCAGGGGTGCCCAGTGCTGCAGAGTGGAGACCCCGGAATCCACTTGCAGAGCTTCAGGTGACTCTGATGCCCGCATCTGGGGGCCGTCCGTTAGAGGGTCGCTGCAGTAATCCCCGCTCTCAGAAGTCACGCAGCCCCAACTCCCGCTTGGTATCCAATGCCTCGTTTTACAAAGTTGCCTGGGAGCTCACGCTCCTCTCCCGAGGCGATGAAGGGCGAGGGACTAAATAAAAGGCTGGTGGCTTTTCACTCACCAGGAATGGGACTGAGTGGCCGAAGGGCAGGAGTCCCCTGCTATACACCACGCAACTCTGGATGGAGGTGTAATTTTCACGCTATTTACAGGGCTTTTCAAGGGCCTCAGCCTGAGGACTTGTGATTGGCTTTAGGGCAGATCTATCACTCATCCTCTGGGTTAGAGGTGGGTGGAAGGTCAACCACGACCAATACAAAACCACTCCTCAAGATAAGCCCCGCCCCATCTAGCTTCCTGTTGCTGTCCATCAACCACCCCGTGGGAGGAACTTTGCTTCCCTCCAGTTGGCTGGCGAACATGTCGCTCACTCTTCAGTAGATTTCCGGTTGGTGCCTCCTACCGTCCATCAGTTACATTTCACATGCCTATTGGCCAAACCAACGTCGCTCTAGATACCTGTCTTTGATTGGTTAGTAGTGCTGTCGGTCCCCAATGCACAACACTCTTATTGGTGAACAGTGCCGTCGCTCGGGCGGTGGCGGGCTCCGGGATTGGCGGGTGCTGGGCGGGCGGTGTCAGGCTCTCGGTGGCGGCGGAGGCGGCGGAGGCCAGGGAGGAAGATGTCGTAATGAGCGGTGGGTCTTGGCCGCTGCCGGCGGGGTCTTCCTAGCCCCCAAGGGTCGGGAAGACGGGCAGAGGCCGCAGGGAGGGGGAACCGGGGCCGGGGGTTGCCCCCTGGGGCCGGGGCCTGGCGCCGGGGCCCGGCTCCGGGAGGGGCGGGGGAGGGAGGATTCCCGCCCGGAGGAGGAGCGGGGCTGGCCAGCCGGGCGGAGGCACCCGGAAGGGGGCGTTCGACTCCCCGCCTCCTCGGAGCCCGCTGGGCGGGAGGGCAGCGCTTCCGGGGGCTGGCAGGACGAGCGGGCACCTGGGGCCGACCGATCACCCCTCCGCCTGGTCGTCCCCCAGCCCCCCCCAGCGCTGTCCGGCCCGGGGCTATGGCTTGGGCCTGCTCCGAGGAGGCGACCGGACCCCCTCGCGGTTGCCCTGTGCCCGGAGGACCCTCCTGCACTCGAAGTCTAGGTGCCCATTCAGGGCTCGCCCGAGTGCAGAGATGGGCAGGGGATGCTTGCGATCCAGGTGGCGCCAAGCACATGCACACCGCGGGGTCTAGAAGCCAACGTGGTTGCCAGTGTCTCCCCATGGAGAGAGGGTGTCGGGACACCAGGGCACTCCCTAGGCAGAGGACCCCTCGCCTTGGACTGCGAGTAGGCAGAACCTTGCCATGTGTTCCTTGGGATCCTTGAGCCTCCAGCTAAGTATCTTCAGAAACGGAGAGACGTTTAAGAACTTGTTGGCGGAGCCAGCCCGGACCTGCCGAACCCCAGAGGCCGGGCACAAACCTAGGGAATGAATGCACGAGAGAAATAAAGCAGAAGGGGCGTTTCTTCTCTCCCGCCGCACCCCCGTCCCTGCGAATGGCCTGTGTTCCGGGGGGCTTTATAGTTTTAGTTGAAAAGGAGCTGTGTTTCCTCTGGGCAGTTGAGAAACCTGTCTTCACTGCATTCACTGGCTTTGATTCCAAGATACTGTCGTGTTTAATCGTAACTTGATCCGGAGGGACTCGGTCTGGCTTTCCTCGGTGCACATGTTCCCGAACTTTGTTTCTTCTTCTGAGGTTGACTTCCTGGCTCACTGATGTGTTGTTTCCTAGCAAAGGGGAAGGAAGAGCCAGTAGGTCTGCTTCGAGCAGTGAATTGGTTCCTGGTCGTCCTCCGTGACACCGACTGCATGGCAGAGGGAGGGGGGATGACTTTTAAGGGACACTGGCGTGCACTGTCTAAAACTTACGTGCTGCCCCCCACAAGGCGTTCAGTGTGGCAGCGGAGGGCTAAACGTTGAGTTGGTATTTGGGGTAAGGTTTTTTGGGCTGGAAAGTTCAGGATTGTTAGCCAACTCACGGAGAGACGGAAAGGAGTGAATGATGGTGGAGTCCACACCGTAGGAGTAATTTCGAGTAATGACCCAACGAAACCTGTTGTCTGCAGTAATTAATGTAACTGCAGGGACTTTTTAAATTCCTGTGTCTGCCCTGGCCGGTTTGGCACAGTGGATAGAGCGTCAGCCTACGGACTGAAGGGTCTCAGGTTCGATTCCAGTCAAGGGCATGTACCTTGGTTGCGGGCACATCCCCAGTGGGGAGTGTGCAGGAGGCAGCTGATCGATGTTTCTCTCTCATCGATGTTTCTGACTCTCCCTCTCTCTTCCTCTCTGTAAAAAAAAAAAAAAAAAAAAAAATCAATAAATTCCTGTGTCTGGTGAAGGGGCTCATCTGTCATACAACCTATCAATTGGGCTGATGATGTCAGTGTGCCAGTGGCTTCTAACAGGCATTAATTCCTGTTGGAAATGGATTCTCATTGGGCCAATTGGTAAGATTTCTAATTCTGGTTTTTCCACTTGGTTGGACAGAGGCTTAACCTCTTCATTGAACAGCAGCAACAACAAGAAAAAGACGCTCTTCTGGCATATGAACCCCCTGAGCTAGGCTGTTAAAGACACATTCTCTCTGCCAAGGAGGCCCAGGTTGAGGTAGTTCATAGTCATAGCCTGACTACCCAGCAGGGAGGCAGAGTGTGACTTCACTGTTGACAGCACAGAGATGAGATTCTACTAACGTTTGGGCCTCTGGAGGTCTGTCAGAGGAAAGAAGAAGCTGTAAGAAGATTTTAGCAAATGTCTGGGCAGTCATTTTGGTGTCTTGGCCTTGCACTTCCTAGTTCTGTTGATTAGTAGCAGCCTTTTGGAGAAGTTGCAGGGTCCCTAACCGGTCCTTTGCCATAGGTATGTAACAACTCTTAAGCTTGCTTTAAGCAAGTATTGCCCAACTAGGGCCCTGTGAAGACATTCTAAGCCAGTGGTTCTCAACCTTCTGGCCCTTTAAATACAGTTCCTCATGTTGTGACCCAACCATAAAATTATTTTTGTTGCTACTTCATAACTGTAATGTTGCCACTGTTCTGAATCTTAATGTAAATATCTGATATGCAGGATGGTCTTAGGCAACCCCTGTGAAAGGGTCGTTCGACCGCCAAAGGGGTCACAACCCACAGGTTGAGAACCGCTGTTCTAAGCTGTTGCAGCCAACTAATACACCCTGATATTGACTTGGGTTCAGCAATTTTCTAGACATTGCTCACCCCCATTTCTATGATGGAAATGTATGATTTTCTTCCAAGACTTATCTTCACGCCTCTGTTCTCTGTATTCACACAGATTAGATGCCTCACTTCCAAAGATTGAAACACTGAGGGATATTTTAGAGGGGGTGGGCAGTGGCCACAGAAGAAAGGATGCAGAGAAACACTGCTTTAAAGGGTGTAGAGTATTAGAAAGTTTGGAGGTATGGCTGTGTGAATACTTCTGAGTTTACTAGTAAACAATTCCATGGTCCAGGCTGAAGCCTTGTGGACTGCAGACTTGGAGTAACCTCTGTTTAAGGCCCCGATACTTGCTTAGGAGTTCACTGGATGATAGTGTCCCTTTGGGATTTGTGAACTTCTCGACAAGTGTGAAACCAGGAACACTTGGTCTACAAGCTGGACCCAGCCAGCACAAGCTGGGCGGAAGACTGGACCTCCTTATGGAATGTCTCTGTTGACGTTTTTGCTTGTTTGTTTGTTTTTTTGCTTTGCTTTAGTTTTGGATCCACATGCAACTCCTTGTGTGACTTCTAGACCTGTTGAAGGAGGGGGAAATGCTTTCTCTTCATTTCTTCCTTCGTATTCATAGAGCCAGTGCTTAGATCTTTATATTTCTGAAACGCATTTGAAAGTCTCTCAAGTTCTTCCTAAATTATCAGTAGATTTCTTTTTGGCTGGAAGCATTTTCGTAGGAGACCTCAGGGTAGGGAGGTCTCACTTTTCTGTTATCTATTGGAAGGCAGGTAAAAACATGGGGCATTACCAATTCAAGGGCATCGCCAGCCTAAGGAGGAAAGGGATTAGCGATTGCCCTTGGGGAGATGCTCCCAGGTTGTACTGTTGGACTTGTTCCAGTTGACGGGATTCCAACGTGGAAACCGATTTTCCTACGGCTGAAAAGAGTCCAGGAGCAAGCTGGAGTCCAGGAGCAGGCTCAGAGTCAGCACTCAGCCGGGGTGCGGGGGGAGGCTGCCCACTGCGTGTCCAGGAAGCGTTCTTTTCAGATGCGCTGAGGCCCCGTGGCCCAGGGAATTACTGTACTTCTCCTCACGCCGGGGCCTGGCCGGCCTGCTCTGCTCAGGAGCGAGGGAGTGTGAAGGGGCTGAGTGCCCAGTTAGACGTTGCTGTTTGCCTCCTGTGCGGAGCTCTGAGTGTTGAGATGACAGGGCTGTTTGTGTCACAGGAAGAGCAGGCTTACAGACCCAGCTGTTGGAACCCTTCCTTTGGACGTCTCATTCCTTAGCTACAATTTGTTTCGACATCAGAGCTGCATGCTGTGCCGAGCCAGAAGCCCCGGAACATCACAAAGCAGAGGTTTAGCTGGGGCGACGCTTGTTTTTGATGCTGAGGGCCCTGCGATGCCCGTTTGTCCCTAGGCTGTTTCGTGGCCTTTTTCATCTCAGCCGCGGGGTGAAAGTGGCTCAGGGAGCAGTAGGCCCGGGCCTGCACATTTCCAGATGCCCTCTTTCTAGAGCTTCCTCGTCTCCCTCTCCTTTGGGACTTGGTGGAACGACAAAGCAGCCTCTTTAGAGAGTGTGAATAGGGAATAAGAGACAGCAGGCAGGACTATGTGATTGGAAGTGGAATATTTCTGCTCCTGGTCATTGTCTAATTGGAAGTCTCAGATTAGTCTGAAAACAGAGCAAGTCATTTCCCAGCCTTCAAAAAAGTAATTGGTAAGCCAACCCTCCCTTCCCTTCCCAGGGGAAATGAAGTCACCACGCATTTCAGAAGCCGATCCTAGCCCAGGAGTGACTCAAATGTGCCCTCCCCCCCCCCCCCCCAAACATACCCTATATGCTAACTGAAAGAAGCATTGAAATGTGGTGTGGTGATGACGTGTGTGTTTGCCCCTGCCCAGGAGCAGGAATGGACTGTGCACTTAGCCTGTGTGAGGTGACTGGTGGGGGTGAGAGTTCCATCTGGCACTGGATCAGCTAAGCTAACCTAGTGAGCAGATCCCAGCTGAGTCAAAGGATATGCAAATCTGCAGGTTTTCTCTTTCGGTTCTTAAGCTCCATATAGGCTCTCCCACTCTGCAGCCTCTAGGGTTCATGCATTCATCCACTCAACAAATATATATATATTAAGTACCTACTATGTGCCTGGTACAGAGGTATATCAATGGGTGAGGCAGAGAGAAGTCCATGCCTTTAGGAAGCTTACATCTTAGTGGGAGACAATAAATAACTAATACAGGGGTCCTCAAACTACGGCCCGCGGGCCACATGCAAATACAAATATTGTATTTGTTCCCGTTTTGTTTTTTTACTTCAAAATAAGGTATGTGCAGTGTGCATAGGAATTTGCTCATAGTTTTTTTTTTTAACTATAGTCCGGCCCTCCAACGGTCTGAGGGACAGTGAACTGGCCCCCTGTTTAAAAAGTTTGAGGACCCCTGAACTAATAGATGTTAGGCAAGGAGAAGTGCTAAGGAGAAAAATAGAGGACAGGAAGAATGTGTGTGTGTGTGTGGGGGGGGGTGTATAATTTTATAGGGCAGTTTCGGAAGGCCTCTATGGGAAATGACATTTGCGTAAAACTGAAAGAGTGGAGAGCCTAAGCCATCCTCAATCTGGGGTGAGAGACAGAGGGTGAGAACGCAAGCAGAGAGAACAGCAAGTGCAAAGGCCCTGCCTGAGAGGGGCCTTATCTGGCTCGTTCAGGAACCGTAGGGAGGCCCTCGTGCTGACGTAGTGAGGGAGAATGATGGGGCGAAGTCAGAGAGGTCACAGGACACAAGCCCTGGGTGTCACTGTGGGGACTCTGGCTCTTCATTTGAACGGGAGATGGAATGCTATTGGAGGGCTCTGAGCAGAGGACTGACGTCATGCTTTAAGTTTGATGGGTCTCACTGGACGCCTGTTGAGAAAAGACTAACAGGGACAGGTCAGAAGCCCAGCCAGGAAGAAGGCTTTCACAGTTACAGACGAGAGATGATGGGGACCTGAACCTGGGTGGTAACAAGAGGTGGTGGGGAAAGCAATCAGATTCTGAATATATTTTGAGGGTAGAGCCAAAAGTTTGCAGACTCCAATGCAGAGTGTGGAACCAAAGAAGGATCCAGGATGACTCCCACGGTTTCGGGCTGAGCAGCTGGAGGGATGGGGTGTCATTCACCGCAGTGCGGAAGTTTGACAGGCTCAGAATGAGATATCAGTAGCCCTGTTTGGGCTAGAGATGCTTACTAATACATCCAAGTGGAGACTTCAGTAGGCAGTCAGATATGCAAACCTGACAATATAAATTTGGGAGTCCTCATTATGTAGAACCTATATGTTCATTGATTTTTTAAAACTATGAGACTAGATGAAATCACCCAGGAAATATGTGAAAACTGAAGAAAAACGGGTCTGGAGACTGAGTCCTCGGGCAGCTCAACCACTTGGAATTTGGGGGGAGGGGCGGACCCAGTAAAGGAGTCTGACAAGGGGGAGTCAGAGAGGTAGGAGGCTAACCTGGCAAGTATGTCTTGGAGTCCAGTGAAGAAGGTGTTTCAAGGAGGACGAGGGGTCAACTGCCAGATCAGCACAGAAGATGAGGTCTGAGAATTAACCATTAGGCTTAGTAAGGTGGAGGCCACTGATGGTGTGAGCAGTTTCTGTGGTGTGGATGGGGCAGGCGCAACATGGTTGGAACAGGTTTAAGAAAGACTGGCTGGGAAGAAATTAGGGACAGTAAATACAAGTGACTCTTGCAAGGAATTTTTCTGGAAAAAAGAAATAATAGATTTAGCTAATAAAGGGAATTTTAACCTTTTTTAAAAATATAATTTTATTGATTTTAGAGAAGAAGGGAGAGGGATAGAGGGATAGAGAATCATTGATTGGCAGAGAATCATTGATTGGCAGCCTTCTGCGTGCCCCAGCTGAGTATGGAGCCCGAAACCCGGGCATATGCCCTGACCTGGAATCTGAACCGTGACCTCCTAGTTCATAGGTTGACGTTCAATCATTGAGCCAAGCCGGTCAACTTCCTGATGAAATTGTGGACACACATCAGGGTCATGGGCTGAGGATGGGATCAAAGTTAGGAGTAGGGAAGACTGGATGGCTTGGTAAAGTGTCTGGGTGGAGACAAGATCTCCATTCTGACCCAGCTGCAACCGAAGTATGTGCCCTTGACCTGGAATGGAACCTGCGAGCCTTGGTCCCAGGGCCCACACTCTATCCACTGAGCCCAAACGGCCAGGGCTCCATTCTTTATATACCTTCCTCCTTTGGCCGTGGCATTAGCAAGGCATCCCCCAGAGTTGTTCATATTTAATGAAAGTCAAAAAAATTTCTTTTACTGTTATAGAGCTCTTTTATATGGTTATTGTGATTGCTGGAGATTAGCTTCTGGGAAATATTCTGTGCAATTTGGAGTCATTCACAAGCTGATTCTCTGACTTAGCCCATTTGTCAACTCCCTTTGAGGTCCGACGTTGTTCTCTAAACCCAGCCTGGTGTGCTTTTCCCTTACCAGCTCTGAATTCTCCCAGGCAAGGCAACTGGGAAAGACTAGGCTTAGAAACTGTTTTGTTGGCTTTAGGCCAGCTGAGCTGACCAAAATAGACAGCAGAAGGACTGTTTGTGCGGAGTGAAATTCCTCCAGGGGAAATACCATAGCAGGAGGCCAAGAAAGCAATCGCTGGGATGGTAGGAACCTGAGGCAAAAAAAAAAAAAAAAGCTGCGTACCCACAAGATCTGGCTATGGAATTTGAGTCAAGTTCTCTCTCAGAGGAGAAAGAGCTTCGTGAAGCCTACTGTTGTAGTATTTCTTTGGTCCCCTTTTCTCTCTCATTCCCTGCGTCTCAGTGAAAGACCAGTGGAACAGCCTCTAGTCCGATGGCCAGAGCTTTGGGATCCCTCGGGCCTCTTCCTGTTATGCCCATGGAAAGACCCCCCAGGACAGAAACACACTCCCTCCTGTGTGGGGGGAAGTGCTGTGAAGGGTGCCCTGGTGCCTGTACCCGGGCACATAACAGGAGCATTTACCCCACATTGTGGGGGTGGGAGGGAGAGGAAAGTTTCCCCCCAGTAAGTTATAAAGGACCTCGGAAGGAGGACTGGAGATCAACAAATGGAAGAGAGCATGCTTGGGCTCCAAGTGAGAGAGGGCATTTCTGTAGGTCCAAAAATGGAGAAAACGGTGTGCCTGCCGGAGGGAAGGGCAGGAGGTAAGTAGGAGAGGTAGCGGGGAAAGAGGGGCAGGTGGTTTTGACCTCTATAAGCTTATCATGAGATCAACTGGAAGTTCTTGCAGGATTTTATAAGGGGAGAGGCTGGATGGAATTTGCATTTTAAAATGATTCTGACCAGATTATGGAAGCCGGAGAAGAGGGGCAAGACCAGAGGTGGGGAGCTATTTTGAAGGCTTTGGGCAGTATTTCAGGCTGAGCCACAGTGGTTAATGCTAGGATAATGGCGATGGAGGTGAGGAGCCATGAGTGGACTGTGGAGAGCTTTATATTTAGGAGGTAGAATCAGGAGGGCTTGATTGGTTGGCAATGGGGATGATGCTCAGATATCATTGTGATTGGAAATATCAGGAGAGAGGCTGGTTTAACCAGACATTCACTCAGCCTGCAGCACTGAAGGGTCCCTGGGCTGTGGACTGGACTTAGTGTATCTGTTCAGCAAACAGACCTGGCCCACCTGGGAAGCCCTCCCGTCTCAGGGGTCCTGGGAGGCCTCTGTGAGGAAATGACATGCCTGTTACATAGTGGTCTCTCAGTAAATTACATAGTGGTCTCTGAGACCTGAAGGATGAGTAGGTCTTAGCTAGTAAGAGAAGAAAGAGCTCTAAGCAAGGAAAGGGCAGTGGAGAGATGAAGGATCTTCAAGGATCTGGAAGAAGGCCCCTGGTGCCAGGGGATGAGAAAGCTGGAGAGAGAGTGGGCAGAGGTGACAGCTCAGTGTGGGAGGCAGTCCAAGCGACAGGCCCACAGAGGGCTGGGTGTACCGGTCTGCACTGGGCTGAGAGACCTGGGCCACACAAGACCTGGGAGTTGTCAGCCTATGGAAGGTGCTTGAAGCCAAGTCAGAGGGGACAGAGGTAGAAATGAATAATCTATCTCAGAGGTTCTCAACCTGTGGGTCGAGACCCCTTTGGCGGTCGAACGACCCTTTCACAGGGGTCGCCTAAGACCATCCTGCATATCAGATATTTACATGACGATTCATAACAGTAGCAACATTACAGTTATGAAGTAGCAACGAAAATAATTTTATGGTTGGGTCACAACATGAGGAACTGTATTTAAAGGGCCAGAAGGTTGAGAACCACTGATCTATCTGTATATCAAGAGCTGGGATTCTCGGGATGCTTTTCTGCTGGTCTTAGAATTAAACTGGCTTCCAGTATAGAGAAAGGAAAGACAGTAGTCCCATCAGACACTGGACGGCTTGTTGGATGACCTTGGAAGTTTTCCTTGAAACCTGAGAGCTACTCTTGCCTGTATAGTAAATCCCTGTAAAGTTTCACCAGCCGAGGTGAAATCTGTTGGGAAAGTCTTAGCCAACCTGAATGATAGAACTCTGAAAGAAATGACACCTTCTTTTTCAAGAGTATGCAATAATCCCACTTACCAATGTTGCTAAATGTAGGGTTCAGTGACTGGATGTAAACTGCTGTTAAAAGCCGTCGTACATCCCCGGCCCGTGTGGCTCGGTTGGAGCATTGTCCTGTACATCGTAGGGTTGCGGGTTCAGTCACTGTTGAGGGTGTGTACAGGAAAGCAACTGGTCGATGTTTCTCTCTCTCCCTCCCTCCCCCTTCCCCTCTCTCTAAGAAAATCAATAAGCATGTTCTCGAGTGAGGATAAAAAAAAGAAAAGCAAAAGGTAGAATTAAAATGGTGGACGTGGTATAAAACAGTAGGAGTCCTTTTGCAGTCTTCATACAACTATTTAGCCTTGCTTTGAATAATATGAAGGAAAGCACAATTTATGTCCAAATTACACATTTTAAATATAAGGTTCCAAATTAATGTGATTCTAAAGTACTTTGATCAGAGTCTTGTAGTTACTGTCTGCGCCATTTCTTAACCACTTCTCATTTCCAGACACCAACGGGAAACGCTTCTCTTCTCCCTTTTATGGTTAATCTCAGGGTATAATTCTGCAATGGCGGGGAGCGAGATCCTCTCTGTTTTGGTTGCCCAGGGGCCACAAAACTCTGAGTGATCCTAGGAGAGATACAAACATCGGCTTGCAATCTAGAGGAGTATTTCAAGAGCCAGCTGGGGAGGAAAATGAAACCAAATTGAAATGGTGCAGCGTCGAGTGCCAGCAGTCTGCAGCTTGCTTCAGTAGATTCTGCTGTGGCTTCCTAACTGAAGGCTCACTCAGAGCCCCGCCAGGTCTCCAAACAGTTGGAGTCCAGGGTAGTAATGACTGCAGCGGGAGACAGGGAGATGGGAAAGGCAGGTGAGTAAGAAGCTCTAGGCCAGTTTTCATTTTGTTTGCACTCTGTCCTGTTCTGATGTCCTTCCGTTTCATAACAGACGATGTCTCAGGGAGAGTCATTCACCAAGTTTAGCGAAGTGAACCTGAGCCCAGGCAGCCTCCTGGGAAAGCCTCTGCTTTCCCTTTCCAGCCCCGCCAGCAGCGAACTCATCTTGTGTTTTTATCAGTAACGTGGTCTGAGAATTGTAAACATCTAAAAGGCAATTCAGTCCAACTTCCCACCCCATCTAGACATCCTGACTCCAACAGACACTTACTCTGCCTCAGGCTAAGTGGTTCCAGAGAAGGGAGAACATTACTTCAAAAGGCAACTTATTCCATCTTTTGAAAGTTTCCCTCTTAATCTGAAATCTGCCTTCTTGAAATTTCCATCCTGAAATCTTGGTTCCACCCTTTGAACCCAGGATGGAATATAATACCCTGGTGGATACTGCTGCTCGGGCACCCTGGTCACAACCATTGCTGCTGCTCTCTGAACCAGCTCCTACTGCAAAGCCCCCTTTCAAAATGTCCCTCAGAATGAAACCTGCCACTCAGATGTAGCCCAAGTGTGCAGAACACACTAGGACTATTATTTTTCTTCTTCTGTGATTGAACTTTGGGAAATGCAGTGCAAGATTGCAGTAGCTTTTTTGGCAACAGCATCGAGATTCTGTTGGCGCCTGTTTAGCTTTGAGTTAAAACCACTGCAGCTTTTTCACATGAGGCTCACGATTAAGCTCTGTCTTCCTGTCCTATATACATGTTACTTTTTTAAAAATCTTAAGAATTTATTCAACTTTAAAGTTTAAACCACCAGTTATTGGTTACCCACTACATGATTAATGCTTTTCATATGAATTGTTGATGCCTCCTGGAATCCCATGAGGATGACTACCTATGTTTTATAGAGGGTGCTGATGACTAGCACAGTACAAATTCTCACTTAGGTCTGGAGCCTTCTGCACATACCATTTTTTAAAGAGCTCTTTGAACCCTAATACTGACACCCATTGTGTTTGCAGTCCTTCTCAGTCCTATGACATCTGCAAATTGAACGTGCCTACTAAGTCGTTGGACAGTTTTCCAAAGTTGGGAGGTGGTTAGACTACTCTAAAGCAGCAATTTCCAGTCTCTGTGGCACAAAAGCAATTTAGTGAGTCACAATCAGCATCTCTATATATAAAAGCCTAATATGCAAATTGTCCCCGAGGGAGTTCTACCGGGAGACCAATTGCTCGCTATGACATGTGCTGACCACCAGGGGTGGCACGGAACAAAGGGAGGCCCCAGCTGGTAGCCAGAAGGAAGGCCCTGATTGGCCCTGATAGCTGGCCAGGCCTAGGGACCCTACCTGTGCATGAATTTCATGCACCAGGCCTCTAGTTTAAAAATAAAAGCCTAGGCCCTGCTGGCATGGGTTCAGTGGTTGAGCATGGACCTATGAACCAGAGGGTCATGGGTTTGATTCCCGGTCAGGGTACATGCCTGGATTTCAGGCTTGGTCCCCAGTAGAGGGTGTGCAGGAGGCAGCTGATCAATGATTCTCCTGCTCTCTCCTCCTTTCCTCCCTCTCTAAAATCAATAAAAACATTGATGTTTCTCTCTTTTTCCCTTCCTCTCTAAAAATCAATTCTTAATTTTAAATTTTTTATTGATTTTAGGGGAGAGAGAGAGAGATAGAAACATCAATGATAAGAATCATTGATTGGCTGCTTACTGCACACCCCCCACTGGGGATCGAGCCCACAACCCAGGCATGTGCCCTTGACTGGAATCAAACCCAGGACCCTTCATTCTGCAGGCCAATGCTCTATCCACTGAGCAAAACCAGCCAGAGCTCTAAAAACCAATTTTTAAAAATAGTTTAAAAACAAGAAATAGAGTAGGAAAATATCAAAGTCCATCACATGTAGTAAGGGCATATTTTGTTTCTGGAAACTTTATATATATATGTTGATTTCAGAGAGGAAGGGAGAGAGAGAGAGAGAGAAAGAGAGAGAGAGAGAGAAACATCAACGATGAGAGAATGAGCCAAACTGGTTATTGCATGAGCACAGGACAAGGAAGTGTGTGGGTGTATGTGTGAGTGTGTGTGCACTGGATCTTGATGTAAATTGTTTTTATAGCTGTGGTTCATGGTCTGAATAGTTTGAACGCTGCTGTAGAGAAAAGATGTTTTGAGTCAACTTAGATTGTTTTCATTATAATGCTACAACTTAATTATGTACTCACATAAGTCTGTATCAATTCACTGATCTAGCTCCTATAAAATTAATTAAATAACTACCCAAAAGCCAGTAAAATTCAAACCGAAGACATCATTCTGGGAGGACATTAGTGTGAACCTGAATCGCTGTTGTCAGCATAAGCACGGCACAGACTTGACATCATGGCCTCCGTGGCTTCCTTCCGCACGCCTCCCTGCAGTGTCTAGTGAGGAGACACAATCCTCCCAGCTTCTGAAGAGCTGTCATCCCTCACGTTGCACAAATGTATTGAATGAGTTAAATGCAGAATTAAGTTGTCTTAATTAGCCCACGACGTTAGAATAGTACCACTTGGCACTAGTGCAGTTGTAAATACACACCTAGGCCCTGAAATGTGCAAATCTGGGGTCAGCAACAATCACCCAGCGACCTACAGTATTTGTTCCTTTTTAAAAGATGATCTTCACAGTGAAGACAAGAACAAAACATTCTGGTAGAGAGAGCTGGAGCCTCTGAGGAGAAGCCTGCAGACCCTGGTCCTGGGCCCCATCCCTAGTGTGAGGCACCCTGGTTGACCTCACAGCAGCCAGCTAGACAGCATGGATCTCAACACTTAGGTGGAGGCACGTTCAACTTAGCCCCCAAAATAGACTATTATCCTGCCTGCAATGCCTTCCCTTCTTATCAGAATATTACAAAAATTTCATCCAGGTGCCTTGTTGAAAGAAAATGTGCAGCGTATACCATTCTGACGTATCCAGCCAAAACCCCACAAAACAGGTTTGTTCAGGATGACAGACGTTTTTTGCAGCCGTGTGCTTACTCCTATGATTACTGTCCTGCTCCCTTACCTCAGTAATTGTAGTGCTGGTCAATCATTCATTCCAGGGTTTTGACAAGGATCAGAGTCTAATATTTCCAGATCTCCCTCTCCTCTGGGTTTTGCCCGGAGCTGCCCTCTGGCTTCTCACTCGTTTTACTCCTGTGCTACAGTCTCTCCTCCTCTGGAGTGCTGTGTGGCCTTAGAGCCTGGGGACCATTTAAGGCGTTGGTGTGCCTTCTCACTAGTCCATCACCTGTCCTGATTCAGTCCCCCATTCACCTTTTCTTCACCTTTTCCCATTTAAGAATCTTCCTCCCAGCCCTAGCTGGTGTGGCTCAGTGGATAGAGCGCCAGCCTGCGGACTGAAGGGTCCCGGGTTTGATTCTGGTCAAGGGCACATACCAGGTTGCAGGCTCAATCCCCAGTAGGGGGCGTGCAGGAGGCAGCTGATCAATGATTCCCTCATCATTGATGTTTCTATCTTTCTCTCCCTCTCCCTTCCTCTTTGAAATCAATAAAAATATATTTTAAAAAAACAACAACCACCCTTCTCCCATAGAGAGAAGCCAGAGGCCAGCGAAAATTGAATTGTTCCACTTTCTCCCCAACCTCTCCTCTCCTCAATAGATGCCCAGCAGGGGCTCAGTGGCTAAGCCATTTTGCCTTTTTGAGCCTCTGAAGTAATTAATACCCTTCTTGTTTCTGTACTTCCCGAAATCGACTTTCGAAGGGTCTAGGGTACAAGTTAGACTCTGCCCAGTGTCCTTTTTTCTTCAGTGATGTATGAACTGTAAGCTTCGATTCCTTCCCCCAATTCTCATGATTTCCATTTTACCTATCTTATATTTATCTTAGGTGAGACTTAATTCAGAGCAGAGATTCCTTTAATTACTTCCTCAATGTTCTTTATCTTCCTTTATTTTAAAAAGAGTACAGTAGAATACATTTATTGTGAGAAAATGACAAAATACAGAGAAAAACAAGGAGAAAAATTCTCTCAGTCAAGCAAAATCCAACTACCAGGAGATAATGGTTTTTAACATTTTAGCAATTTAAGACTTTTTCCTGCTATATTCCTATATTGAAATACATATACATTTAAACAAAAATAGAATTTACTCTATCTTTATTCTCATTATATTCAGTGATTAGCTTCCTAGTCTTAGTGATACCTATTGGGCCAACCAGGTGATGCCTAGTATGGGGCCATCCCTGTTGTCTTACATTGAAGTGTAAATTCACATAAAGCACTTCTCCATATGCTGTAGATCAATACCTGGGCCGTCGGGCCTTTGTGGTGAAGGCTGAGCACAAAGCACCTAGGACTTGGGCATGGAGTAGCTGTGTCCTCCTTGTCAGGGATCCTGACTGAGCCAGGCTTCTCTTCCAGTCTGGCGTGGCGTCTGGC
The DNA here is from genome assembly GCF_000147115.1 of Myotis lucifugus. Taxonomy (NCBI): domain Eukaryota; kingdom Metazoa; phylum Chordata; class Mammalia; order Chiroptera; family Vespertilionidae; genus Myotis; species Myotis lucifugus. The sequence continues at coordinate 477,463 of NW_005871302.1, forward strand.
CACAGCAGCAGAGCAGGAAACCTGGGTCAGGGCTGGAGGAGTAGCTGGGGGAGGGGGCTTCCCCACCCACCATGCAGGGGTTCTGACCTCGGGAGTCAGCAGTGCCCCACAGAGAGGGCTCCTTGGGTTCACGGTGCCGTTACGGAAGCTGCTCCTGGTATAATCTCAGCATCTTCGTGTTATCTCAGGCTTTATGTTGGCTGGAGGGGACAGTCCAGGGAAGGCAGGACCAGCTGTCCTCACAGCCGTGGATGGCTGAGTCTGAGGAGAGGAGAGGAGAAGGGCACCTGCTGAAAAGATGCAGGTTGCTCAGCTTGAGTGGGTCAGTGTGGGGAAAGCTCTGAGAGAAGCGGCAGCAAAGAGACAAAACGGAAATACCAGGCAAGTGGGTTTGGGTTCTTTGGGGGCATTTTGTGCATTACTTTCTTTTCTTCCAGCAGATCCACACACCAGCATGGCTGCCACTGCTGCTGTCAGTCCCAGTGACTACCTGCAGCCCGCTGCCTCCAGCACCCAGGTGAGTGGGCTCTGAGGGTGGGGGGCCGCATCGGCCTGGAAGGACTCCTGAAGCTGCCATTCAGCCAGACTGAGCACTCACTGTAAACACCCCAGGACAGGAGACCAGGGGGAGTTCGGTTATCTGCTGTTTCTGAACTAAGAAACCATGGCCACTAACCTAAGGTGCCACCGTTGGGTCAGGGGGAAAAGCAGGATTAAACTCAAGGTCTCTTCCACTAGACTCCACTGACCATAGAAGGAAAATAGAGACTGTGTGCCCACAGCCCAGAGACTCCCTTGTAGCCTCAAAAGAGCAGCCTTCCCTGGTCAGTGAAGTCATGTCCCTAGAAAACACGTGACCAGAGGGTTTACTCCTCTTGCTCCTCCCTTTTCCTTTCCTTCTCTCCCTTCCTCAGTTGAGGAATCAGGGATCCCTTAATCCCTGTGGTGAGCCAACGGAACTCCATGTACGAGCTCAGGGTGGTTCTGTGCCCTGTTAGAAACGAGGCCAGTGGGGAGTAAGTGGCCAGCTCATGCTGTTAGTTCACCCTGTCCTGGGTGCTTCTGGGGCACTACCTCCTGAGAAAGACATTTCCCACCCTTTCTCCCTCATTACTCAAGTGGAGGCTGGTGCACGTCATTCGTGCACTGGGGGAGGGAGGGGTCCCTCAGCCCAGCCTGCACCCTCTCGCAGTCCGGGACCCCTCGGGGGATATCTCCTAAGCTGGCAGTCGGATATCCCCTGAGGGGTCCAGAGGTGGGAGAGAGGCTTCAGCCACCGCCACTGCACTCGCCAGCCGTGAGCCCGGCTTCTGGCTGAGCGGTTCTGCCACTATGGGAGTGCACCGACTACCAGAGGGCAGCTCCTGCGTTGAGCGTCTGCCCCCTGGTGGTCAGTGCGTCATCGGGACTGGTCGTACTGCTGTTTGGCTGATTTGCATATTAGGGTTTTATTATATAGGATGGAGAAGCCAGCAGGGACAACAGGACCACTGCAGGGGGAGGGTGCTGGCACCCTGCCTGCCACAGAAGTGGGGAGGAACCTGCCAAGAGGAGAGGATCAAAACAGGCAGAGGGTGGCTGGGCTACAGGCCCTCACGTCTCACTCCTTTTCTCCTCTGGGTTTTTTGCAGGATTCCCAGCCGTCTCCCTTAGCCCTGCTTGCTGCAACATGTAGCAAAATTGGGCCTCCAGCTGTTGAGGCTGCTGTGACGCCGCCTGCTCCCCCACAGCCCACACCACGGAAACTGGTCCCTATCAAACCTGCCCCTCTCCCTCTCAGCCCCGGCAAGAATAGCTTTGGAATCTTGTCCTCCAAAGGAAACATACTTCAGATTCAAGGGTCACAACTGAGCACATCCTATCCTGGGGGTCAGCTGGTGTTCGCCATCCAGAATCCCACTGTGATTAACAAAGGGACCCGAGCAAATGCCAACATCCAGTACCAGGCAGTCTCTCAGATTCAGGCGAGCAGTGGCCAGACCATCCAAGTACAGCCCAATCTCGCCAACCAAATCCAGATCATCCCTGGCACCAACCAAGCCATCATCACCCCCTCACCATCCGGTCACAAGCCTGTCCCCATCAAGCCAGCCCCTGCCCAGAAGTCAAGTACAACTACCACCCCTGTGCAGAGCGGGGCCAATGTGGTGAAGCTGACGGGTGGGGGTGGCAACGTGACACTTACTCTGCCTGTCAACAACCTTGTGAACACCAGCGACACCGGGGCCTCCACTCAGCTCCTCACGGAGAGTCCTCCCATCCCGCTGTCCAAGACGAGTAAGAAAGCCCGGAAGAAGAGTCTTCCTGCTGCCCAGCCCTCGGTGGCCGTGGCTGAGCAGGTGGAGACGGTGCTGATCGAGACCACAGCGGACAACATCATCCAGGCAGGAAACAACCTGCTCATTGTTCAGAGCCCTGGCGGGGGCCAGCCAGCTGTGGTCCAGCAGGTCCAGGTGGTGCCCCCCAAGGCCGAGCAGCAGCAGGTGGTGCAGATCCCCCAGCAGGCCCTGAGAGTGGTGCAGGCGGCATCTGCCACCCTCCCCACTGTCCCCCAGAAGCCCTCCCAGAACTTTCAGATCCAGGCGGCCGAGCCAACGCCTACTCAGGTACCACGCACACCCTCTGCACCTGCCTTCCTCTCCTTAGCACTAACTGGCTAGCGCTCCACTCAGCTTGCCTTTGAAGATGCTGCTGATGCATTTCCCGAGTTGATCTGAATGTTCAGAGTCAGTATCGTTTGGGGTGGGCAGTAAGTGCGGGAACCAGACTCTCCTGGGACACTGACATTTTCTCTCTGGTCCCTCCCAGGTCTACTTCCGTACGCCTTCCGGTGAGGTGCAGACGGTCCTTCTCCAGGACAGCTCCCCAGCAACAGCTGCACCCACCTCTGCCACCACCTGTAGCAGTCCTGCACCCCGTGCTCCCCATCCGAGCGGGACCAGCAAAAAACACTCAGCCGCAATTCTCCGGAAAGAGCGTCCCCTGCCAAAGATCGCCCCCGCCGGGAGCATCATCAGCCTGAATGCAGCCCAGCTGGCGGCGGCGGCCCAGGCCATGCAGACCATCAACATCAATGGTGTCCAAGTCCAGGGCGTGCCTGTCACCATCACCAACGCCGGCGGTGAGGGAAGACCCCTGGGCTGGGGCGTGGGTAGTGCCTGCACATCCCTCGCATCGGACCGTGCGCCAGCCCCGTGCTTCCCAGGAACAGGAGTGAGGAGAATACCTGACACTTGTCTCATCCTTTCCCGCTTAAAAGCGTGTCCACTCGGCCCTTAGCCCTGCGAGATAGTGTAAGATGCTATTGGCCCCAACTTACAGCTGAAGACCTTGAATATGGTGGAGAGAATAAGATATACTAGGAGAAAACTCCAGCTAACACCAAATGCAAATTCGTTTGGTACAGACCAAAGACAGATACATCTTCAAGGGAGGCCCTGGGTAAAGAAACTTGAAGGAAGACTTCCAGAATGAGGAAAGCCTTGAGTTAACGTTGGAAGGAAAGGAAGGAGCCTTTGGCAGTGGGAATGGCTTGTGCTTCACTTCTGCTGAGTGGGAATATTTGGTAATATTTACAGTATGAAAGCAGCGTTGCAAATCAGCAAAGGAATATTGTAGCTACCTAGCAAAAACGGTTCCTTGCCTCGCCTTCTTTAGCCAGGTGAAGGCCTTTACAGGGTAGTGGCACTTGAACACCAGCAATAGGTCAGCAGCATTCCCCTGCTTTGAAAGGCTTTATGCAAGTCCTAGAGGACTTGGTTTTTTTTTTCCAAAGCCCTCAGAACTGTCTTCTTTATTTTTTTTAATATGTTTTTATTGATTTCAGAGAGAGGGAGAGAGGGATAGAAACATCAGTGATGAGAGACCATCATTGATTGGCTGCCTTTTACACGCCCCCTACTGGGGATCATGCCTGCAACCCACCCCCCACCCCGGCATGTGTCCTGACCAGGAATCATACCTAACCTCCTGGTTCATGGGTCAGTGCTCAACCACTGAGCCACACCAGCCTGGCTCTTACTCTTATTAACAGAAATCCCTGGAGACTTTCCTGAGAGCAGGTATCTCACAAGGGCCTAAGGCTGGAGGAAATTCTGGAAGAAACGCCCCTCAAGACAAGACCCTTCCCAATTGAAACACGTGAAAGCACATTTGGCTGGTGTGGTGTGGTGGTTCAGCGCATTGATGCTGATGTCGACTGCCTGGGTTCAGACCCGAGTCCTACCACTTACTAGCTGTGTGACCTTGATAGGTTATTGGGCCTCAGTGTCTTCAGCTGTGAAAGGAGGATAATATATCTGTTTCGTAGGACTGTGCAGGTTGAAGGCGTATCTGGCATATAACAGGCTCTCAAAGCATTAGCTGTTCTGGTTATCCTTATCATGTGCAGAAGGGAAGGAGGGTGTCAGGCTCCCGGCTCTGTCCCTTCAGGCTTCCTCACCCCAACCGTGCCCTACCGCTCCCCACAGGGCAGCAGCAGCTGACGGTGCAGAATGTTTCTGGGAACAACCTGACCATCAGTGGGCTGAGCCCCACCCAAATCCAGCTGCAGATGGAGCAGGCCCTGTCTGGAGAGGCCCAGCCCGGGGAGAAGCGGCGCCGCATGGCCTGCACATGTCCCAACTGCAAGGATGGGGACAAGAGGTAATGGGAGCCAGCCTGGCAGCCTGGCTTGTGCCTGTTCCCCAAGCGCCTTCCTGGGTCACAGATCGGGGGGGCAAGGTAGCGACTCCACACCACCTTGCCTCCTCACCTCCTCTGTGCTCTCTGACCTGCCCCACATCCTCTCTCCATCCCATCCTGCCCATCTTCTCTTCCTTCCTCACTACCTTTCCCTTTCCCTCCCTCCCGCTCGCCATCCCCAGGTCTGGAGAGCAGGGCAAGAAGAAGCACGTGTGCCACATCCCCGACTGTGGCAAGACTTTCCGGAAGACATCCTTGCTGCGGGCCCACGTGCGCCTGCACACCGGCGAGCGGCCCTTTGTCTGCAACTGGTTCTTCTGTGGGAAGAGGTTCACACGAAGTGATGAACTCCAGCGGCACGCTCGCACCCACACAGGTCTGTTCCCTCCCCCGGTGGCACACTGCCTCCCAGACGGCTTCTCCCCCGCTTCCCTGGCAGGCTGCAACCACACGGGTCCTCCCCCCCCACTCCCCGCAGCCCCACTCCATGGCCCTCAGTGGCATCCAGATTCCTGGCCCTGCCGAGGAACTGCCACACTGAGCAGGGGCTACAGACTGTCTTCTCGGCTCCAAGCCTCCCCAGGAAATGCTTTCCAGCCATTCCTTTACACGGTGTTTCCCGAAGCATCATGCAGCCTCGATGACTTCCTCCATAGCTGCAGTTATTTATGTAACAAGCACTGACGTCGTATGCCAGGCACTGTACTGTGCACTTTACAGCCGACTAATTCAATCCTCAGAACAACTCTATGGGGAGGGTGCTTCGATCATGCCCATGTTACTGAGGCATGGAGAGGTGGCTTGGTCTCAGCTAGTGGAGCTGGGTTCAGGCGCAGGCCCCCTGGCTCCCAAATCCACACTCTTCCTCCCCCCCCCATTTGAAATATAATCATATCGATGAAACTATACATTTCTACATTAAAGACAAGTTATAGAATAATCCCGAGTAATGTTGATAGGAGCTACAACTTTAGCCCAATCTATTATTTTTTTTAAATATATTTTTATTGATTTCAGACAGGAAGGGAGAGGGAGAGAGAGAAACATCAATGATGAGAAAGAATCATTGATTGGCTGCCTCTTGCATGCCCCCCACTGGGGATCGAGCCCACAACCAAATAGAACCAGGGACCCTTGAGTCCACAGGCCGACGCTCTATCCACTAAGCCAAGCCAGCTAGGGCTAGCCCATCTATTATTTCTCTCTCTTCTTCTTTTTTTTTTTTTTTAATGTTTTTATTGATTTGAGAAAGAGCGGGAGAGAGATAGAAACATCAATGAGAGAAAAACATCATCAGTTGACTGTCTCCTGCATGTCCCCTACTGGGGATCAAGCCTGCAACCCGGGCATGTGCCCCAACCAGGAATCAAACCATTGACCTCTTGGTTCCTGGGTCGACACTCAACCACTGAGCCACACCAGCTGGGCTAGCCCATATATTTCAATTACAGGTATTATGATTTCAGATTTTCAAGGATGCAACAGCACTACATTGAGCTGTTATTACCAAGTCCACACTCTTAATTGCTACCCCATATTGCCTTTCCTATTATTATTTCCTGAATGATTGTTCTGAAATCGTTTCACTATTTTCACTCATTTATGGGTCCAATCACTATTACTATTATTTTGTTGTTGTTATTGTTAATCCTCACCTGAGGACGTTTTTTTCCATTAATTTTTAGAAACAGTGGAAGGGAGAGGGAGACAGAAACATTGATGTGAGAGAGACACATCAATTGGTTGCCTGCTGCATGCACCCTGACCAGGGCCAGGGAACTTGCAATCAATATACATGCCCTTGACCGGAATCGAACCCGGGACCCTTCGGTCTGCGGGCCAACGCTCTACCTACTGAGCCAAACCGGCTAGGGCGCAATCACTATTGTTTCTGACATCACAAGCTTGATGTCACGTGTGCCTCTCCTCTTGGGGGGCTGGGCTAGTCTGTGGATGAGCTCTGTGAGTGATGGCCATCTCCTCTTCCCAGGGGACAAACGCTTTGAGTGTGCCCAGTGTCAGAAGCGCTTCATGAGGAGTGATCACCTCACCAAACATTACAAGACGCACCTGGTCACGAAGAACTTGTAAGGCCCACTGAGGCGGGAAGCCCGAAGATGCAACCCCCCTGGTGGAAAGGAGGCCCCGGCGGTCCTGGGCCTGCCCTCAGCCCCTCCCTCCTGTTTTGCAACTGTCCTCACAGGAAGGGGTTCTGCTGCCCCACACTCGCCTCTGCTGAAGCCCTTGGCTCTGCCCTGGCCCTTGCCTCTCACCAGACCGGGGACACTGGCTCTGCCCAATGAGACGTTCTAAACCAGGACGAGTGGGAACCTTTATTTCCAAAGGAAAAACATGAATTTCACTCCATCGAGGAGCAAAGTGAGTCCTCCCCTCCCCCCCAACACTGCGAGAGTCGCATCACCGTGCCATGCCCCGCTCTCCTGCACCTCCCTGGCCCCGGGCCCTGCACCCAGGGCACCACCGGCACCCACCTCCTGCCAGGCTCAAGAGGCCACCTCCACTCCACATGCCCCGCCCTGCCACAACTCTTCTCCAGCACATTCCAACTTTCTATTTAAAAATGAAACTACCACGGACTCCCTGATCCCCCTTTTTCTATGGAGAACGTTGCCTTATACTCTATTTCAGATAATGAACACTGTGTATTGTGTGTGCTTTAAAGTTTTATTTAATTGCTCCCTTCCTCCTATACTTGTTACTCACCTCCCCCATGCCTGCTTTCAGTTTAGGGTTTTGGGGGGGCAGTGATGAGCATATGGGTGTTTTTTTCTCACTAGCAGTTCTCTTTTCTAAATGACACAGCATTTCAATTTGAATCTGGATTCAGATAAAAACTTCACATCCTGAACCTTTCCGCTCTCCCTTCATCTCACCTACCCCTACCGGCCCACGCTCTAGTTCTGTACAGTGTATATTGTATAATAGACAATTGTGTCTACTACATGTTTAAAAACATATTGCTTGTTATTTTTGAGGCTTTTAAATTAATAAACAAAATACAACTTTATTTTTAGTTGTAACTGCTTGAGGTATGTTTTATGATTGACAGATTTGTTATCCTTTATTAACGATGTACTTTGTTGTTCAGCATTGGGCTGACAAAAATTTTTTCTTGCTAATAAATTTAGTTGCCTGAGGCAAAATCCGCAACTTGGCAGTGCAGCTTCCTTTGTCTTTGACCTCATAGAGCTTGGAGAGGAGACTGAGGGGAGGGAACCCTGGTCTCAGTGGTCCACCTGGGACCAAGGCAGGACCTTCCTCTCCTGGCCTGAAAAGGGCTGCGGCCACACAGACCTCATGGCATGGGCACCAGCCCCCAGAGCACCTGGGTGGGGCCTCCAGGGGGACAGGCCTAGCATAGGTGTTCCTGCTTTGTTCTTCTATAGCCAGTTTTGCCCAGATCAAAGCAGGCACACTGTTCAGACTCAAGTCACAGCAATGTCTCCCTTACCAGCAAGCTGCTTCTTCCACTCAACTCTCCAACGCCCAGACACAGGTCTTGCTCTCACTTGGGAGAGATCGCCAAAGGGGCCTGGCTCTGTCATTTCCAGAGGCTAAAGAGTCTGGAGAAAACGAAATTCCCCAAGGACCCAGATCCCTTCCCAGGGTGGAGAGCCAGGCTGGAGCCCATCTCTATCCAAGAGAGGACCCTGGCCACAGATTCTGCTTTTCTCCTACCCCTCACCCCAGCACCAGCGGGGGCAGCGAGCTGTTTTGTTTTCACCAAGTGTTGCAGATTCACATCTTGGTGGGGATTTGCGGGGGAAGCGGAGAGGTATGAAGGAGGTCAGGGTTGTGATGTTACGGAGATTTTGATTGGAGTACACGGGCGGGATGCTGAGAGCAACCGGGCTGAAGGGAGACAGTTATTCTCAAGCAGATAAAGAACAGCATGTGCTCTCCTTACATGGATGGTGCCTTTTTACTCACCTTGAAGGGTGCACCCAGGGTCGCTGTTCCGTGCAGGAGCGCCAAGGCTCCTTTGGAGCTATCCACTCCCTCACTCTTTCCTTTGTCACCAGCGGCTGCATTTGCAAGCAAACAGCTCTTCCTTAACGCCAGCCCACCCTCACCCACTTCCGCTGGAGAAATAAAAGGGAGCCGGATCTCAGACGGAACACAGGTTCTCTGTCTCCATCACTTCTTCGTGATCAGGCAGGAAGCCCCGTCCTACCCACACTTAAGTCCTTGGAGTGATACCAGACCAACTCTGACACAGAAGCCTCTTAATGAGCCCATCAGCCCGGCATCTCATCGCTTCACTGGCAGGTGGAAGACGGGGGTGTATTTCTCTCTTCCTCTCACGTGGATGGTGCGACTGAAAACAAATGCCTCGCTGAGTTCTGAATTAGGACTGGTGGAGAGAAGGGGAATATTAACAAACTGGCCTCTTTCTCCCACGTTCCCCATGGCCTGTGCTGTCAGGCACAAGGAGTTCTCCTTTCCTGAGAGCTGATTCCAAGTCATCTGCTTCCGGTGCGGAAACTGACCGACCCCTGGGCATCCTTTGGAAATGAGGGTGCCAGCCCCGAGGGCAGAACTGAGTGCCGACACTCGGGATTCCCCTTCTCCACGAGGCAGGTTCCAAAGTTACGCCTGGCCGTCTCTGCCTCGCACGGGATGCCCGAGTTAGGAAGCGGGCAAGAGAATGTATTCTGCCTAGCCCAGGAAATGGCATGAGGGCAGAATGGAGATACCTGGTGGCAGATTAACCCTCATCTGCTGCAGCCCATCCATTAATTTACTTGTGAGTCGCAGGGGGTGGTGGACTGTTGTCCAGGCTAGAGCCACCCCCAGGACACCTGATGGGCAGGCTAAAAATGGAAATGTGGGGGCAGGCTATCCCCAGCAGCTTGGGAGTGCGGGGCCATGCTGCCCACATTCCATCCTCAGGGTCATCTGTACGAAAGCCACCCTCCCTGCCCCATCTCGTCTGCTCAGTGATGCTCAACACAGCAGCAGCTCTTTGATTCCAGATCCTAGAATTATACACCGGAAAGAAAAGAGGGCTGGGGAAGTTGCCCCCATACTGAAGGCAAATCCAGGCAAATTGCCCTTAAAAAAAAAAAAAATCAAACCAGCAAATAGAACTCAGGCTTCCTTCAAACTACTCAGTCCATTTCTTCAATCACCTTTTGGGGGCTCACTGAGGCCCTACATGAGTATGATGATGGGAGCCACCTGCAGCATCTCAGGTCCCTGGACCCATCAGGGGCTCCTGGCTCATGGATGTGGCTGAGGCCTACGTGGGAACCTAACGCACCCTCTCAGGACAGAGACCTCTTGTAACCTGACCAAGGCCTGTGGGGCTGGGATAAAGCCACTAAAGGAACTACAGGAATCTCAGGACAGGTGGCAGCTGGGTTTCCTAGTGAAGGGGTCCTCGGGGAGGAGAAGAGGCAGGAAGTGGATCAGGGAAGGTGGAATAAAGAACAGGGATGCGGGTGAAAAGAAAGCAAACTAGTGGTAAACGGCAGGGAACTGGGGCTGGAGAAGAGAGTCAAATACCTACCAACACTCGGGATCTCTCCATGAAACTAAGAATCGCCAGGTCACATCCGTGGGCCTGCCTGGGAGGCTATCCGGCCTCCTACCTGTGGCCCACACGCTAATGACAACGCAGCCAGGGCCACAAAGGAGACTGGTGCCCTGAGACCTCACTCAGCCTCGGAAAGCTTAACAGCCCTCCAGCCAACAAGGACACTTGGCCAGGCTCCCACCGGGTGCAAAAAACCCCCACAAAACACAAAACCACACACACACAAAAACAACCCAAGCCCTACTCACAATGCCTCGCACTGGCTACAGAGAGGCTTAACAAAACAGTTTATGCATAAACATGACAGATTAGCATTTCCTGGCTGGCATGCTAAGAAGGAGCCAGAGAAAGTAAGTGACACAGTCCATCCCATTAAGGAGCTCCTAATGGGGAACACGTATGAAAACCATAGGATGTATCTGCCAAGTGACCCATGAGCACATGGAAGAATCGTGTGAGGCGTCAACCCCATAACCACAGGCAGGACACTGAGGTAAGTCAGTCTCCTCTGCATCTCTCCTCTGGGTCCCCTGATAACCATACTTGGGACTCAGGCATCTGCTGGCAGAACACCAAGCACCCACCCTTCTGTGTGTCCTGAGTTCACCCCAAGCTGGGCCCAAGAATTCCCGAGCTTAGAGGCCCCAGCACACACACACCCGCCCCCTGCCCCCCCAGCCTGCCATCAGCCCCCTGGAAAGCTAGGCACTGTATCATTTCCATCCTCCTGCACCTCCTCCCACACTGTCCTTAACTCTCCCAGACCCTCTGACATGCTCACCCTTCCCCATGGTTTCAGGTGCCACTTTGGTGGCTCATGACACTAACCTGGTCTCATTAGCCCAGACCTCTCTCCTAAACTCCAGACTCCATTATATAATCGGACCAAAAATGCGTGTCCCATAAACCCTCGCACTCCACGGTGACTTCCTCTCTCCCCCAAACCTCCTCCTCTAACGTGCCCCACTTCAATGAACAGCACCACCCATGTTGCCTGAAGTCATCCTGGTGAGTTGATTCCCCTCCTCTCCATCTCCGCCCACCCACATACTCAGGCGCCAGGGTCCTGCTTCAGTTTGGACAACACTGCAGTGTCCTGACCTCCTTCACCCACCATCCACTTGGTCACCAGGTCCCAAAACACAACCACTAAGCTATAATGGAAATATATAATCCAATCATTTAGACTAAAGGATGATTTCAGAACATATATGCAAAAGAATGCCCAGCTGGTGTGGCTCAGTAGTTGAGCATCGACTTACGAACCAGATTATGGTTTGATTCCCGGTCAGGGCTTGATCCCCAATACGGGGCATGCAGGAAGCAGTTGATCGATGATTCTCTCTCATCATTGATTTTTTAAAAATATCTTTACTGATTTTTTTACAGAGAGGAAGGGAGAGAGACAGAGAGTTAGAAACATCGATGAGAGAGAAACACCGATCAGCTGCCTTCTGCACACTCCCTACTGGGGATCGAGCCTGCAACCAAGGTACATGGCCTTGACCAGAATCAAACCTGGGACCCTTCAGTCCACAGGCTGACGCTCTACCCACTGAGCCAAACCAGTCAGGGCTCATCATTGATGTTTCTATCTCTCCCTTCCTCTCTGAAATCAATAAAAAATAAATATTTTGTAAAAAGCTTTGAAAGAAGACAGGCAAAGCGTAGTCCCCAAACCCACCTGTAGCCTTTTTGTTTCATATGGAGAAACCAGTGTGCCTCTCTGTACAATGAAATATTGCAATATATTTTCTATCCAAGATTCTGGAGAAAAGATTAATAAATTTACCAAGTGGGGAGGGGAGGGTGGCAAAGTATTTAATAAAAAGCAGTGACAATACAAAATTCATTTCTCCCACACAGGCAAAACCCTTGCTGAGGGTACAGCAGTAGAGGCACCGCCAGTGGGTGTGTTCCCCACTCCTTCTTGCACTGCGGGGCTGCTTTGTAATCCGGACACCAAATCCCACGAAGCAGAAAAGCACAATGCAAGCCTACTTATTATCTCAAGACAAAGGGGGAAATAGTACAAGGCAACCAGTTGCAAGCTTCCTCACTAATTGCCGAGAAGGGGAGAGGCTGCTGGAATCTACTTTTTCTCATCTGGTCTTGAAAATAGAGGAATTAGACACTGTGGTTCGACAACAGCCAAGGATAAAAAAAGAATCATTGTCTAAAAGCCTAACCCAGGCCATCTGCCTGATCCTCAGCTGGCACGCCGCGCCCTTGCCTAAGTGCCCGGCTCGCGTTCTCACCACCCGTTCCAGCAGGATCACCCTGCTCCAAATCTCCCCAAGGCACCCAGCTTCTACTCACATTGTTCCCTCTTCCTGGAACGCTTGTTCCACTGTCCATCTGCAAACACATACTCATTAAGACAAATACGATGTCTGCTCCCTTTACGAAAGATTCCTGACTGCTGGAACCCCAGAGGCCACTGCCTCCTGTTTGCTCCCCGTCTCCTCACAGAAGCACCTGTAACTCTTCAGCTTACAGATCTGCTTCCCCCTACAGACTACAAAACCCTGTGGGTAGGAACCGCGTCATCTTCATCTTCGTATGCTCACACCTAGCTCAGTACCTGGTCCTAAAGAAGTCTTTAATAAATGTCAACTGCCAGAACCGGTTTGGCTCAGTGGATAGAGCGTCGGCCTGCGGACTCAAGGGTCCCGGGTTCGATTCCGGTCAAGGGCATGTACCTGGGTTGCAGGCACATCCCCAGTGGGGGGTGTGCAGGAGGCAGCTGATCGATGTTTCTCTCTCATCGATGTTTCTGGCTCTCTATCCCTGTCCCTTCCTCTCTGTAAAAAATCAATAAAATATATTTAAAAAAAAAATGTCAACTGAAGGGATATCTATACAGTTGGCCCTTGAACAACATGGTTTTGAACTGCATGGATCCACTTACCAGTATACATATACATGGATTTTTTTTCAATACTGTTAATATATTTTCTCCTTATTTATGATTTTCTCAATAAAATTTTCTTTTCTCTAGCTTACTTTTTTCTAAGAATACAGCATATAATACATGTGGTAATCGACTGCTTATGTTATCAGTAAGGCTTCTGGCCAACAGTAGGCTGCTGGTAGCTAAATTTGGGGGGAGTCAAAAGTTATACATGAATTTTCAATTGGGGAGGGGTCAGCGACCCTAACCCTTGCATTGTTCAAGAGTCAACTGTACTGTAATGGTTTAATTAAAACCATTCAAATTATCCTTGTCTTGGTGCCCTAGAATCCTGGGTCCAGGGTAGCACATCCCAGGGGTGCTAAGAGTGTGGGCCCATGAACAAAGCCGACTGAGTTGAAGGGCACTAATTACTGCTTACACAGATTTAAATGCAGGTGCTGGGAGGAGGGGAGGACAGCAATGTTCATACGTGGAAAGACAACTTCAATAAGAAAGGAAGTCCAGTCAGCTCTCTCTCAATCATGTTGACGGAGGAAAACAATGCAGCAGAAAATTCTAACCAGTGGAGAATCTACAGATGAATATTACTAAGCCTTGAGACATGTGTTATTTCTTTGCAGCAAATTTGTCTTCCAGATTCTATTTGGCTCAAGCTATGTGTCCGTGATAAAGGATGACGGGTATCGAAAGTAGAGCTTTGTGAGCTTAGCTGTCATGCAGACACCTGGGCAGGGCAGGAG
>NW_005871302.1:492906-512605 GCF_000147115.1 Myotis lucifugus
CCGGACGCAGACGAGTTCAGAAGCTGCTTGTGCTGGGGCCAGGCCGCGGCAGAGCCGCCCTTCCTCCGCCGAGTGCACCCCGGGGCAGTGGACCTAACCTCCGGCCTCCGCTCCTCACCTGGGAAGGGAGCGCACCTACCTCGCAGGAATGGGGTGGACTCAGGTGTGTGACGTGCTTAGCGCAGGGACGGTCAGCCTGTCGGTGTTTGGTGAGCGAAACGTGGGGGCGGCAGACTCACTCCCGGGGCAGGAGGAAGAACCTCTAGCTCCTCGCGGCCTCCGTTCCCCTCGCTTGCTCCCTGGAGAACCTCCTTTCCTTCCTCCTCCTCCGAGAGGAACGCAGAGAACTGTTGTTAAACATGCGGTTTTCCACTGACCCTTAGACCCACTGAATGAGGACTTACAAGGGCAGAGTCCAGAATCTGTCTTTTTTTTAAAAAGGGCTTTCCAGATGATAGGTTTGACACCCATGACAGGAAGCCCTGACTCACCGTCCATCACCAACTGTCAATCTCCTTCCTCCTGCCTGTGTCCCCACCTGTGATATGGGGCTAACAGAACCTGCTTCCTGGGTACTGTGTTTTGTGATGAGGATTAAATAAGTTAATATTTGAAAAGCGCCTAGAATAGTTCTACATACCCATTAAGCAATATGTGTGTTTATGAAATGAAATAAAACCCTTCCTTCCCAGGCATTTGAGGAGGCTCAGCTGACCTCTCTGGACCCCCTGAAGCAGTTTGCTGCCTGGTTCGAAGAGGCTGTTGAGTGTCCTGACATCGGGGAAGCCAACGCCATGTGTCTGGCCACCTGTACCAGGTGGGCATGGCCCTGGGCCCTGCTGTGGGTGGGCACAGATGCAGTAGGATTCTGAGGGAGCTCTCGGTTTGATGGATGACAACTTTATGGTTCTGGCACTTTCATTAAAATGCTGTGCGGCCTCAGGCAAGTTGCTTGTCCTCATTCCTCTCTGCCCTTGATGCAACCCCCCAGAGACCCTTGCCTCCCTTATCCCCCCACCTATCCTATTCCCAGCTGCCCTTGAAGAGCTATGCCTCCTGAGACCTCTTCATGAAGCTCTTTGTAGACAATGCTTGGTGTATCCTTCACTTGGTAATCAACCATTGAGACATCTCTCATATTAGCCTCCTATCCAATCCAACTCCTCCTGTCCCCCCTCAGTCAAATGTAAGGCCTTGAAGGCAGCGCTCTTGTGCTGTGCCCTGGGTGTCCCCCGAAGCCCTGAGCAGAGGGTCTGAGAGAGCCACACCTTCTGTGGTCCCTAAGCACTGGCCCGTTGCATTCTTGTTGGTTGCTGCCCTTAGAGCCGTGTTACTTCGCCAGGGCTACCATAAGAAACCACCACAGACAGGGTGGCTTACACAACGGAAATGCATTTTCTCACAGTTCTGGAAACTAGTAGTCCAAGATTGAGGTGCTGTCAGAGTTGGTTAGTAAGGCCTCTCTTCGTGGCTTACAGATGGCTGCCTTTTTGCCTTGTCCTCACATGGCCTTTCCTTTGTGCATGCAGAGAGCAAGGGAGAGATCAGTGGTGTTTCTCCCTCTTACAAGGACACCAGTGGTTTTGGATTAGAGTCCCACCCTATGACCGTATTTACCCTTACTCACTCCCTAAGGCCCTCTCTCCAAGTACTCACATTGGGGCAAGGGCATCAACATAGGCTTTTAGGGGGACATAGTTCAGTCCCTAACAGTCCTGGAAATGAAAGAATCCACAGACCGCTGTCAGGACAGTGGGAGGACGCCTCTGGCACACAGGGGGAAGGCTTCAATGTCATATTGGTGTTTGTTTGCTTTCAGGCTAAATCCCCAGGGGCAGGTGGGAATAGGTGGGTGGCCTGAGTGCCCGGACAGTGCAGAATAAGGGGACACAGCCGTAGGGATCCTCAGACATCCCAAGGGAGGGGCAGCGGCGAGAACACTGAAGTGGGCTCTGACCTCGGCGCTCTGCTCTCTGCCCCAGAGATGGGAAGCCCTCTGCCCGCATGGTGCTGCTGAAGGGCTTTGACAAGGATGGCTTCCGCTTCTTCACTAACTTCGAGAGCCGAAAGGGGAAAGAGCTGGTGAGGGGTCACGGTAAATCCTCCTCGGGGCTGCGGAGTCCAGCCCTTGCCTCATCAGTCACCCCCACCCCAACCCGCTTGCTGTCTGTGCTCAAGGGCCACCCTGCCTGGAGGCCTTTGCACTGCCGTTCTCCTTGCCGCACATGCATGAATGCTCTCCAACCACCCCTGGCTCTGTCACCTGTTTATCCAAGTAACCCTGTCCCTTCAGCCTCAGCCCCAATGTTAGCCTCTTCAAAAAAGCCTCCTCAGCTCCTACACAGAGTCAGCCGCTCATGCTGTTTGCTATCGTTCTCACTAGCAACTTTCCTGCCATTTTTTCAGTTTCTAACTGTGCATGTGTATGATGATGTGATTAATGTGTGTGTCCTCTGTTAAGTGGTAAGCTTTGCGGGGGCAGAGGCTGCATCTGTTGTATCTCTGTTACACCCCCATGACCCCTTCTGGTGTCGAATACAGCGTTGGCACTTCACATGCGTACAGTTCATAAATCCACATGAGTCATCCTCCCTGAGTCCCTGCCAGGCAAACATACATTTCTGAGAACTTGCAAAATCTGTGGGTTTGAGAAATGGCAAGCGTCTCTTTGGAGTCCAGCTGGCTTAGGTTTCCGACGCAGCCCTGCCACTTGCTGTGTGAACTCGGGCTCGTTACTTAACCTCTCTGAGCCTGTCTCTACCTGTAACAGTAGGCCTACCTTTGAGGGTTTAAATGAGATACTACACTGAGTGCATCTCCCGTGGGCCTGCACGCTGCAGACTTCCTGCCTTCCCCCCATGTCCTGACGCTGTCTGTGGATTCTGTTTCATTTCCAGGACTCTAATCCCTTTGCTTCCCTTGTCTTCTACTGGGAGCCCCTGAACCGTCAGGTGAGTGAGCATTCCCAGGGCAGCCTGGGGCGGGCTATGTTGGGAGGGGCCTGAGTTTATATAGGAGCCCAGTGGAGGTCCCCAGGCTGGGCAAACATCCTGCCTCTCATAGCTCTCGTATAGTTCGGTGGTCTGGTGGAAGCCCAGAGTGGTGAGGCATTGGCTAAAGAGAAGACGGGAATGGGCCTGTGGCCTGGGGAGGGCGAGTGAACGCCATATAGCCAAGGCCATCCCTGAGCAGGTGCGTGTGGAGGGCCCTGTGAAGAAGCTGCCAGAGGAGGAGGCCGCGCGCTACTTCCACTCCCGCCCCAAGAGCAGCCAGATTGGGGCTGTGGTCAGTCACCAGAGCTCCGTCATCCCTGATCGGGAGGTGAGTGGGGCTTCCTCTTAGTCCTCCGGGTGGCGAGGGCCCGGGCTCATCCCCAGAGGCTGTCTCCCAGGGATGCCAGGGCCCTCTCTCTCCAGCAAAGTGGAAAGGCTGTCTTCCTGGGGGAACGGGAGTGGGGAAATGGCCCAACCGGCCTCCTGTGTCCGTCGGACCCTCCCGTTGGACTGTGTTCCCAGAGGACAGAGGCCGCCTGTGCCTTGCTCACCTGTGTGCCAGCACCTGGCACATGCTCAGTACGTGGTCATTAAATGAGTCATTGACCGGGTCTGGCCCTTCCTCTATCTCCTTCCCCTGAACAGTATCTGAGAAAGAAAAACGAGGAATTGGAGAAGCTGTACCAGGAACAAGAGGTGCCGAAGCCAAAATACTGGTGAGTGATGCCTCATAGTCGTGTAGAAAGGGACACCAGGACCCTCGTGTTTGCTGGAAGCCACCCTGTCTGTGGGTTACAGATCTCCTCCCCGTCAACCCTGAGATACAGCCCAGCAACGTCCTTCAGGGGGCCCGGGGGTGGTGGGGAGTGACATGGCTGCTTCTCTTCGTAGGGGTGGCTACATCCTGTGCCCACAGGTGGTGGAATTCTGGCAAGGCCAGACCAACCGCCTACACGACCGGATCGTCTTTCGGCGGAGCCTCCCGACAGGAGACTCCCCTTTGGGGCCCATGACCCACTGCGGGGAGGAAGGCTGGCTCTACGAGAGGCTTGCTCCCTGACTCCCGGGCTGCGGTGCCCACGGGAGCGAGGACCGGGTGCTGAGAGAGGGTGTGGGGTTGGGAGTCGGGCCCTTCTAAGGGCCACCGTTTCCCTCCGCACTCCTTACATGTAGGGGTCTTCAGAGTTCATCCTTCCAGTACCCTCTACTTGGCTGGCTCTCAGTAAGCTCTAGTGGAGTGTAATGGTGGCATAGAGAACCACAAATGGACAGTAATCTCATCATTATTTTCTTGATTTTGACGATAGTTTACTGGAATGGCTCCCTCTAGAGGGAGCAGCTGCTGTAAATCCCTCTTCTGGTGACAGAGTGGGTCCCCAGCAGCCCTGTCTTTTTACCACTGTGACTGAGTCCTACTGGCCAAAGCTGATTGGTCCCAGCATAAGCACCTGAGCCAATCTCACCCATCGGTTTTTCTTGTCAATATTGGAAATTGGACACGGAGAGACCCAGAGCGTGCTCACTGTAGCCGCGTGGTTAGTGGCAGCCAAGAAGCCACGGCCTCTGGCTGCTGCTCTTGCAATTCCCTGAGAGACCTGGCGCCCTCCTTCCCCGCCGGGGCTGTGCGGTTCCTCCTCCTGCCTCACACACCCACTGTCTCTAAAAAGAAGTTTTTTTGGACATAAACTCGAAGAATAAATTGCTGTTGATTGCAAATAACAGAACCCTAACTCACTCGTTTATTAACAGATACTCTTATAGCATTTACCCTGCTGATAGCTGCCTTCCATGATCTGAAGCACAGCAGTGTGGGGAAAGATTGAATTTCTTCTCTGTAGCTCCAAAGGACCCATCGGTGGATATTACACAGAAATGGATTTCACTTCAGTATGGGGAGAGATTGCCAGGGGGAGGGGGTAGTGAGCATTAGGTAGTGAGTATTCTCTTCCTGGGAGCATTCAATCCCAGTCAGGAGTTTTGTAGAAAGGATTCATGTGCTGGTACCTACGGGCCAGGAAGATTTTAATCAAGCTTTATTTTCCATGTTGGTTTATAAACAGTATTTATTTATTTTACTTTCCAGGCATGAAATTAAATTATAGAGATTCTGCCTTTCTGACTACTCACACATCCCCTTCCCTACTCCTCACCTCTCCACATCACTGGTTTTCACCCACATTGGAATTACCGGGGGCCGGGGGGGGGCTTTAAAAATCCTGATGATGCCTAGATCCTCCCCTTAGAGATGACTTCACGGGTCTGAGGCATTGGGAAATTTAAAGGCTCCCAGGGAACTTTGTGAAGCCAAGATTTCGAGCCCCTGGGCTAGACCCTGTGTGGGCCTCAGGACGGCAGGCAGCATCGGCATCACTTGGGAGCCCACCCCAGACCCACTGAGATCCCGCCTGCATTTAACAGGACCCCACCCACCCCTGGTGACAGTGCACCCTCACGATCGGATTCTCCGGGAACCCTCGGCCGAGGCCTGTGCTGAACTGCATTTGCTTTCCTGGAGCACAAGTCTGGTGACCAGGGTCAGCCTGGATGAGTGGCCTGCAGGCTGTGGAGAGGAGCCAGGCTGGGTAAATGTTTGCTGTGACTCAGCCAGGGTGAGAGGACGGACTATTTGTGCACAGTGGCGTTGAACCTGCCCCTCTGCACACGGCTTCATTCACTGTACGGGCATGTGCTTCAGCGTCTGTGAGTGACCAGCTCCCCCAAGGGCCTCTCTCTTGTTATTCATCCCCCCTCAAGCCCGAGCGTAGGAAAGCACAACCTTTCTGAAACCTACAGGAGAGGGTGCTGGGGACCCTTCCCTTGTCCTGTTTGTGTTTCTGGGAGCTGTGTCTCCCCAGCTTTGAGCCTGGTCTCAGCAGTTCTGTTCTCCGTCCGGCAATCACTTTGCCAGATCTCTAATAAAAACTCACCAGATGTGCGTGATGTTAATGTCCGGTCTGGCCTGGTCTTGCCCCCCACCCTAGGAAGGAAGGGAGTTGGGGGATTAAGCAACTCTGCCCACCTCGATTTTCCTCTCTTGGGAGGTGGGGCATCCAGCAGGGGGCGCCTGCTGCCCAAGGTTGGCCCCTTTTCGGCTGCACAGGCCATTCTAGCCTGCCCCGCCTGCCTCCCCCTCCCCCCTTGGGTTGAGTCCCAGTGAAACTGTGGTCGATAACCCGTAGCCTCTCCCGGCTCCTGCACATATTTGCACTTTCGGTTCCTCCTCCTCTGGCCTGGTAAAAACTCACAGCTGCCTGGGCTGACTCCCTGGGCAGCCAGATATCCCTTTGGCCGTTGGTAACCACCCCACCTCCTCACCCCCATCCACTAATCCCAGGTTAGGGGAATATGTGGAGTTTCCCGGGAAGATTCCTGCAGTCATCAGTTTGGGGCCGTGGAGCATGGTCATATGTATGGGGCAGAGGGGTCCGCAGACCCTGCCAACTAGAAGGAGTCATGGTGGCAGTGAGGTGCCAGCGTTAGGCCACAGGTAGGGTCTGTGGCCCAGGGCCCAGCTTCATCCCCCTACCCTCGCCTCAGGGAAGCTCAGGATGGGCAGGAGCGGGAGGTCCCTACAATCTGGGGTCTCAGGGTCCACTCAGCCTCCACGCTGGTTGGCTCTCCCCCGTTGGTCCCAGAGTCTGCAGCACCCTCAAATGGTGCTCGCCTCCCAGGATCCCACGGTCCAGGCCTAGCCCTGGCTCATCCCACCTCTCCTTCAGCTGAAGGTGACCGGTTCCTTTCTTTGTCCCGAGTTTCCCATCCCTAAGCAGATGCAAATCAAGAATGGAAGGGGCTGTGTGTTTCAGTGGTCACAGCGCAGCCCAGCTCTGGCTTCAGTTCCAGCCCCACCTCTGCGAGGACATGGTCTCGGGTGAGTGACTTCAAGCTCTCTAAGCTCCGCCCTCACCTGGAAAGTGGGGGTAGTTAGTAATGGGCCCTGTCTCAATGGGGCACGAGAGGATTAAAGGAGGAACCTGGGGGAGTACTTGCCACAGGGCCTGTCCCATTTTAATCCTCATCCAAGGATGTTTCTTTGTTGTTTTTTTGATGCTCACCCAAGGATTTTTTCCCCATTGATTTTCAGAGTGGAAGGGAGTGGGGAGAGGAGAGAGAGAAACATCTATGTGAGAGAGACGCATCGATTGGTTGCCTCCCACATGCGCCCTGACCAGGGCCTGGGATCAAACCCACAACTGGGGTACATGCCCTTGATTGGGAATCGAACCCGCAACCTTTTTGATGTACAGGACAACACTCCGATCAACTTAGCCACCCAGCCAGCGTGGGCCTGGCCCATTTTAAACCCTCTGTAAACGTCAGGTATTGACAGTGGGCAGGACTGGACTATGGGGAAAAGTGTGCTCCTCCACGGGAGGCTTTATGGACTGAGTTACTGGGGGGACCTTAGAAAGTTCCGGCATGAGGAGGGACAGGGGAAGAGTCCTCCTGTCCTCCTGCTCCCGGTCTCTCCCTCACTCATCCTCAGAGCTCCCCGTGCCTTGGGTGAGGCCACCTAACAAAGGCCCCCTTGTATGGTCTGTTTGTTTTGGTAATAAATTTCCTGAGCAGCACTCCTTGGGGTGGGGTGGGGTGGCCCAGCAGCCTGCGAGGAGCTGGCCTGGAAGCTGCTGGACCACATTGTTTAGTCGCCACCTTGGTCTCTCTCTCTCCATGTTCCCACCATGAGCTCTGGAGATATGGCCAATGTTTTCCAGTTCCCAGCTCCTGGGGCTTGAGAAAGATCCAGATCTAACAGCCTAACGAGCACGCTCTCTCCTCTTCCTTAAATGGAAACTGGGGGCTATGGTGAGTTCCCTAATAAGGGAAAGGGGGGAGGAAACCAATGTTAATGGCGCACCTACTACAGGACTACAAATGGGCCGCTAACCACTGACCACTCCCTGTGACATAGATATCATTATAGGCCCTTTTATAGAAGAGAAAACGGAGGCTCAGAGGAGGGATGTTTAAAAAAAATTTATTGATTGATTTTTAGAGAGAGAAACATTGATTTGTTGTTCCACTTATTTATGCATTCATTCTATGTGCCCTGACGGGATGGAACCAGCAGCGTATTGGGACGATGCTCTAATCAACTGAGCTACCGGCCAGGGTTCAGAGGAGGTTGTTTTTTGTGTGTGTGTGTGTTTTTAATGTTCCCCAAATCACACCGCTACTAAGAGGTGGAACCAGAATTTGAATCTTGATCCCAAACCAAACCACTGCAACTTTGGGTCAGTCCCCAGAGGTCTGCTTCGTTCTCTTGCAGCCCCTGCTGGCCTCTGTTGACCAGAGGGACTGACCACTGAGGTGCCACAAGCACCGTGGCTGGAGGGTGAAACTGGTGTCCCCGTCCCTACATTCCGCCACCTGGGACCCTTTGTGAAATGTGGGAGGAACGATTTGAGCACCAGGTTCCACTGCCATGAAGGGAAACAAAGACATAAACACAGTCCTCTCGATAAATGGAAGACGAGCGTAGAAATAGATGCTCCGCTTTTGCAGCATTGTTTATTACAAAGGGAGAAACCTACAGTTATTTCCTTAAACAAAATTCAAGGCTCCAGGACTCATCTCTGGGGCTGATCCATCTTAAATACCGGGGGTGGGGGGGTGGGGGGGGGGAGAACTGGCTGCAGTTAGGTCTGACCAGAGCTTCCCCACCCCCTCCCCTAACTTGGACCCATGGGGTCCCTAACCTGGCCACCTCCAGGGAGTGCCAGGGTCCTCCTCCCCCTGCACATCTGGGGGCAAAGTTCCCGG
The DNA here is from genome assembly GCF_000147115.1 of Myotis lucifugus. NCBI lineage: Eukaryota > Metazoa > Chordata > Mammalia > Chiroptera > Vespertilionidae > Myotis > Myotis lucifugus. The sequence goes on from NW_005871302.1 coordinate 501,663, forward strand.
AAGTTTCCCACTTGTGTTAGGAGGTGAGCTCAAGTTCAGCCCACCTCTGGCTCCTGGAAACCATCCCCCATCACAAGTCTGCTGGAAAATGCACTCTCAGGATTGGTCCAGGGAACAGTCACAGGTAGAGACAGTAGAGGGAGCAGCAAGTCAAACTCACCCTTGACCCCGTGCCCTGGGAGGAAGTGAAGTCAATCAGGCTCCCTCTCTCTATTCCTGGTCCGCCTCCCTGCCCGCCCTGACACGGCTTCCGGGAGGGCTGACTCCCTGGGTGGCACTTGTCATCCTGGAACCGAAGTGCCTTTATATGTGGTGGGGGACGGTGGGAGGACCCTGGGATCTCCCAGGCTTCCCAGAAAGCCGGGGCACATAAATACAAACCTAAAACCAGACATTGCCTGCCAGCAGGCATCAACTGCCCCCAGGGCTTCCGCTGCGGCCAAAGAGGCCTGCGTGGCAAGCTCCGAGCTCAGATCCAGCTGACGGCAGGGAGCAGGCAGGGAGCTGCTGGCTAGCACCCTCCTCGGCCCCATTCACTGTCCTTTGCCCTCCCTGTCATCGAAGAGGTTGGGGTTCTCCGCCAGCGTGGCTCGCACCTTCTTCTTCTCCTTGAAGCGGCCGGAGTTGGAGACCTTGACGTGCTTGCCCTTCGTGTTCTTGTCCACGATCTTCTCCAGGCGGGTGTTAAAGTCACTGTTGGGATCCCCGCCCTCAGGTCCCGGGGGCTCGGCGCCGCCCTCCGCTTGGGCATAGGTGTCAGGGATCTCGTACAGCACCTTGGGGGCCGACTTCTTCTTCCGGAGGAAGGTCAGCTTCCACCAGCCCACTTCGGTCATGGTGCTCCCTGAGCGGAGGGGGGGCTTCTGCAGGAGAGAGGAAGGGGTCAGTGGGGAGAAGGCGGGGGGTGCCTTGGAGCAGCCCCCTCTAGACTCCTAACCACCGGCTATTTTATTGATCTATTATTTACTTATTGTTTGTTTAGCTATTTATTTTTGTTATTGTTCATCCTCATCCAAGGATATTTTTCTGTTGGTTTTTAGAAAGAGTGGGGAAGGGAGGGGAAGAGAGAGAGAGAAACATCGAAGTGAGAGAGACACATCAATTGGTCGCCTCCCGCACGTGCCCCGACCAGAGCCTGGAATGAGTCTGCAATCAAGGTACCTGCCCTTGACCAAAATAGGACCCAGGACCCTTTAGTCTGTGGGCTGATGCTCTATCCACTTCCGTTCACTGAGCTAAACCCGTTAGGGCTATTATTATTTTTAATCCTCACCTGAGGACATGCTGAGAGAGAGAGAGAGAAACTTCAATCAGTTGCCTTTAGTATGTGTTTCAACCAGGGATGGAACCCACAACCCAGGTATTCTCCCTCACCAAGAATCGAATGGGCAACTTTTGATGCACAGGGCAATGCTCAACCACCTGACTACTGCAGCCAGGCCCCACGGGCTATTTTTAATGGCCCAGGCCTAAAGGAATGAAAGGTGGGGCCGAGTGACCCCAAGATTCAGGTAAGTGATGCAATGCATTTGGAGAGAAGAGAGAGGGTCTGGGGAAGAGGTAGCCAAACACACATGGACAGGAAAGCCATCTGAGCCCAGGGGAGGTGACAGTGGGGAAGACACAGGCCATCGCCAGGCGGCATCGAGCTGCCAGGTCCCTTGGGGCTGCAGGAAGGTGAACAGCTTGCCCAAGTCACACAGCATCCAGGCCTTGGACACCCTTTGGGCAGATGGTCAACTGGTATCAGACAGACAGAAACACCCTGGGCATCTTGCTTGGAATTCATTCATTAATAAATCCATGCATTCAAATTTCAACAGGACGTGTGATGTTTAGAGTAATTTGGACTTCCCACTGGTGATGAGCAGGAGAGGAGCCTCAGGCTGGGGGTGGGAAGCGCTGGGACTGCTCCAGGTGCGTGACCCCTGGCAAGTGACTCCAGGTGCGTGACCCCTGGCAAGTGACTCCAGGTGCGTGACCCCTGGCAAGTGACTCCAGGTGCGTGACCCCTGGGACTGTTCCAGGTGCGTGACCCCTGGCAAGTGACTCCAGGTGCGTGACCCCTGGCAAGTGACTCCTCTGGACCTCAGAGGCCTCATCCGTGCCTCCCAGCCTCATATTCAGCTCTGACGTTGATGGCCGCCCACAGAGAGAGACTTGCTTTGCAAAATACAACTTACGATAATGGTGATAATGGTTGAGGGATGGCCCCCTTTCCCACCCAGCTTCCACAAGGACAGGAGTTGGAAGGGGAGCTGGAAATTTGGAAGGAGGTTCGGTGGGGCCAAGAGGTACATGCGACATATGGTTTTCATGGGCTGGACTCTCCATAGGAAACCCCAAAGAGATGGGCTGTGGGCTAAAGTCCAGGCTCCTCCACTGACAAGCCGTGTGCCCGGGATGAGACCCCACCGTTTACCGACCGCCACAAAGGTGCGTCTGAGCTAGTGGAGATTTTGGGAGATGCCTGCACATCACTGACAGGTGGGCATGTAGACCAGAGGGATTAAGATCAGTCATGGCACCTCTGTTTCGGGAGAGGCTGGTAGTCTGGCCTCGGGACTCCTGAGTGTGGCTGTGAAAGGTCCTGGGGAGGAGGGGCAGCAGCCACCACACACCAGAAAGCTAGACGGTCAGTCAGCCCGGCACAGGCAAATGTGTCACCTCTTTCAAAAAACAGATGGTCTTGCCCGGCCGGCGTGGCTCAGTGGTTGAGCTTCAACCTATGAAATAGGAGGTCACGGTTCAACTCCTGGTTAGGGCATATGCCCGGGTTGCGGGCTTGATCGCCAGCGTGGGGCATGCTGGAGGCAGCCGATCAATGATTCTCTCTCATTCTCTCTCATCATTGATGTTTCTCTCTCTCTCTCTCTCTCTCTCTCTCTCTCTCTCTCTCTCTCTCTCTCTCCCTCCCTCCCTCTCTTCCTCCCTCCCTCCTTTCATCTCTGAAATCAATAAAAATATATTTTAAAAAATAAAAATGAAAACTGATGGTCTTAACTACCTTTTCTAAAAAGGCCAGAAAGAAATATGACAAATGTCTAGTAGTGGTTTTCTTTATGTAGAAGGAATATGGGATGCTTTCTCCCCTCCACTTTTCTAATTTCCAGATCTTCCACAATGAGTGTGGAGTCTGTTCTGTTAGAGGAGGAACACATCAAATTCAGAAAAAACGAAGGCTGGGAGTGGGCTGAGCGCCCCCCTCCATCAGCTCCCTTGCTGTTGTCCCCCGTCCCCCCAAAATGCCCATCCCCCTGCCCAGAGCACGCGCCCAACCGATTCCTTCCAGGGCTTTGTCCAGAAGGCAGATTCCACGCTGCCACCTCTGTCCCTCTGCTCGGCTCACGCAGCAAGAGACCCCAGGGTAGACCTGGTGCAGCTCCCACTTAGAAAGGGAGGGAGGGGGAGAGTGGCCAGATAAATACCTTCCGGGCACCCAGGGGAGGCGAGGGCACCCGGGGGACGGCCCGGGAGGTTTGCTTTGGCAGCTCGCCCCACCCGGGCCTAGCACAGCCTTGCTCAGATCTCGGTGTTCCAGGATGGGTGTCTGGAAGGAGCTGCGAGAAGGGCAGGGAAGGACGGACAGGAGGCTTGCTCCCTTGCTCGGCCTGTGGGTGCCTGCGTCGCCACCTGGCCTGGGGCAAGTCCCATGGCCCCCCCAGGGCTGCCAAGGAACGTGGGGAGTGGAGGATCCAACTCCCGAACCAACAGCAATAACCAGACTGCCTAGCCTAGAGGAAGTGGCTGTTTTATGTGCCAGTTAAAACAGGCCCGCTTTACTGGGCATTTCAAGTTAGCCTCTACAGCAGCGGTTCTCAACCTTCTGGCCCTTTCAGTACAGTTCCTCATGTTGTGACCCAACCATAAAACTATTTTCGTTGCTACTTCGTAACGGTAATGTTGCTACTGTTATGAAGCGTCATGTAAATATCTGATCTGCAGGATGGTCTTAGGCGACCCCTGTGAAAGGGTCGTTCGACCGCCAAAGGGGTCGCGACCCACAGGTTGAGAACCGCTGCTCTACAGGGAGGGACAGATCACAAGGAACTGGTCAGAAAACCAGAGTCAGGAATGGCCCTTGGACCCTGCCCTTCGGCCTCCACCATGGCACCTCGGTGCCCGTGTCTCCTGGCTTAAACTCTGGTCTCTCTAGCAGACTGTTAGCCAGGCCTCGCTGTCCCCCTGCTTAGGGTACGCGAGCACAAGCAAGCACGTGGGTGCCCCTTTAAGCAAGCCTGGCCTGTGGAAATCTGAATTTGCAGATTAGCTAAATTAGGTCTTTGTTTTGCAGAATAACCCAGCTAGCTATAAGATTCTGTCTGGTAAACAGTGAGTTACCCCGAGAGTGTAAAGTCTGACTTGCTTAAAAAAGAAGAAAAAAAAGAAAGTGTTATCCAAACTTCCCAGCTACCCAAAGTAGCCAAGAACAAGATACCTACAGCCACACGCCTACGCCTAATCGCAGAGGGTCGCAGGGCTGGGGGCGGGGAATGAATTGGGATTTTGAGCAGGGTCTGCAGTCTGTTCATGGGCCAAGCCGAGGGCTGAGCCCTTGCCCTGGGGCCCTACAATCCATGGGATGATAGAAATCTGCCCCTGAGGAGGCCACTACACCTACACTGTTTGCACAGCTTGGGAGCCCAGCCTCCCGGGACAGCCCACCGCCCTTGCCTATAATAGCTACACCATGGCCCGCACGCACGTGGGCACCCGGGTAGGCCCCACCGCCCCAGCTGAGTTTGCCCAGGCGAGGTTGAGCCCCTTCTCAGCTGAGCCAAGTTAACCATTGACTGGGGCAAGTGGAGGGGTGGAGGGGGCTGGAGGGAGCAAGTCGGCATCTGCCTTGTAAGACAAAACCCAGAGCCCCAGCCCTCAGCTTTCTGGGGGGCCGTGGGACTTCTCCACCCTGGATAAATCTGGGGTACCCTAGACAGGAACAGGAGGAGGTTCAGACAGCCAGAAATACCCTCCAGGCTGGGGGTAGGCGCTGGTGGGCTCCAGCTCCACAAGAGTTAACAGAGAACTGCTCTGGAGAGAAACTCTCCCCCCAGGAGTTCCAGGCTGGAGGCCTGGAGTGACTCCAAGAAGCCAACGGGACGAGCCCCGAATCCTGCCTGCTCACCCAGGAAGGTGGGAGCCCGCGTGCCAGGCTCTCCCTCGCAGCTGGACTTGTCAGCCACGGAGGCAGACGGGGCCCTGGCTGCACCGCGGTTTCCCCGCCGCCCACCCGCGGCCTGTACCTGTGATCCTGGCTGCCGCAGCTGGAGGTGAGCCCCTCCCTAGGGAAGGGGCTGAGCGCCGGCGCTGCCCCTGGGGGAGCCTGGGGGAGCCGGGGGAGCCGCCAGGGTGCTGCGCCAGGCACGGCCGGGCCAGGGGAGCTGGGTAGGAGCAGCTGTGCGGCAGGTGCCAGAGAAACAGGTGCGGGAGCGGGGTACCTGCTCACTGTGCCTGCAGGAGTCAAGGTGAACCTGAAACCCAGCCCCTCCCGGCTAAGTAAACAGAAGCAGAGGCCTGCTCGGCCTGATGAATATTCATTACCCCAGAAACCCAATCCCTGGGCCCGGCACCCACCCAGGGTCCTGCAGGGACCGCCTGGCCAGGAGGAGGAAATCCCCAGGGAAGCCCGGGGTCGGGGAGGTGGGGAGCCCTCTGCTCCGTCTCCCCCCTCTCCAGCGCCTGGTTGCTGGCCGCCTGTAGGCAAGGTCACCCCCCCCCCCCCGCCCGGTTCATGCCCGAGGAGGTTCAGAACCCTTTTCGGCCACAAAAAAGCCTGGACCTTGCCCCGGGCGCAACCGGGAAAGGGTTAAGGACCGCTGCTCCCCGCTGGCTGAGGAGGACAAGGGTGCACCCAGCTCCTTTGAACTCCAGAGTCGAAACCAGTCCCTGGTTAAACTGGTTGGCAGAACGGTTCCCAGGGTGTCCGCTCCGCCCCAGGTTCAGGGCTCCACAGGCGGCGCTGGGTGGGCGGCTGCGGCTCCCAGGCCCTAAAGGCCCCTCCTCAAGCTCTCCCAGCGCTGGAGTGGGAAGGGGGCCCTGGGGCCTCCAGACCCACTACAACCGCAAATCTCCTCCCGCCTCCCTTGCTCAGCGGTGGGCTCTGGGGGCCGTGAAAGCCCGTGTGTGCGGGAAAGGGCGGTTATGTTCCTGCGACGGCACCATACTTTCCTTAGCCTCTCGGAGAGAACCGTGATGGCTCCCACCCCAGGCACCACTTCACTCAGCTTCCCCCAAGTGGCCAGCTGCCCCTCGGATGGACCTCGCTGGGTGTTCCAAAGCGCAAAACCTGGGGCCGGCTCTCAGGGAGGAGGCGGGGAGAGAGGAAAAGGCGAGAAGGCAGAGTGCACAGGGGTGACATCCTCACTGGTCCCCGCAGTGGTCGGCAGCCACAGCTCCTCTTGCAAATCAGCCGGGCCCTGAGCAGCCCTCGGCCTGGCTGCTCTTACATATGGCGCGTGCCTGGGGGAAGGTTCTCTGGGGCCCCCTCAGGCGGCCCTTGGTGTTTGCGGTCTCCCTCCCCGCTGTACGCTGTACGGTGAGTGCCCCGCAGCTCCCTGTCCCGGTGCTGCCCAGCCGAGATGCTCAGCCCACCGGCTCCCTTCTTCCATGGGCTGAGTATGTCCGTGCCAGGCTCCGAGGGGGGCACTAGGTGGAGAAAAGACACACAATTGTCCCTTCCCCGGCTCGCCCCCCACCCTACACTTTAAATCCTAACCAACTCTCAAACCTGCCCCACTGTCGCCACCTCGGCTTCTACTTCCTTCAGTTTCTCACGACCTTGTGAATTCGTGTCCCTAAGCCTCAGGGGGACAGGCCACAGGACACCCGCCTGGCCTGGTCCTCGGAGGATGGGATTCCTGCAGCCTCCTCTCCCAACGTCCCCCAATGTGCGCACGAGGCCCTTTCTGGGCCTCCCCTCCAGGGTGCAGAGGCTGCCTGGGTGGGTGAGATCAGGAACGCAGGCTGTGCTCTAGGCCAGGAATGGCCCCCCCACCCCCTGTGTAACCCAACACGAACTCCTGTTCATCCCTCAAGACCCAAATTAACTGTTTGCCTCCCGCCTCACCAAGAAGCGTCTTTTTCCGAAAGTTTGTTAAAAGGCTCCTATTTAACATGATGTGCACGATGGTTGATTGTGCAACCGGAATGAGAAGCAGAAACATTCTTAATGAGAAAGCCTTAATGTTGCCTTTGTGCCTCCCTCCCTTGGACAGGTAAGTGTGAGAGAAAACTGGTTTCTTTCTTTTTTAAAAAAATATTTTTAAAATATATTTTTATTGATTTCAGAGAGGAAGGGAGAGGGAGAGATAGAAATATGAATGATGAGAGAGAATAATTGATTGGCTGCCTCCTGCATGCCGCACCCCCCCCCCCTCCCCGGGATTGAGCCCACAACCCGGGCATGTGCCCTTGACCAGAATTGAACCTGGGACCTTTTGGTTCTCAGGCTGACGCGCTATCCATCGAGCCAAACTGGCCAGGGCTTTAAATATGTTTTTTGTTGATTTCAGAGAGAGGAAGGGAGAAGGAGAGAGAGAGAGAAACATCAATGAGAGATAAACATTCATCGGCTGCCTCCTGCACGCCCCCTACTGGGGAACGAGTCTATAATCCAGGGAATCAAACAATGACCTCCTGGTTCATGGGTCCATGCTCCACCACTGAGCCACCCAGCTGGGTGAAAACCGGGTTATGTCACTTCTTGTTTCAGCGGCAGCAGGCTTGTTACCTTGTCTCCCAGGGTTTGTGTGAATTGAAGATATTATTTTGCAAGGTCCCTTGCGGAAAGAGTACACTGTTGCCCCGGGAAGATGCCCACAACTTTCCAAATCTGACACTTTCTCTGAAAACCTGGTCCATTTGAGCGTGGACGTCCAGTCCAGACAACACCAGAGAGGCTGAAAAGCCATCCTAGCTCGGGTGTTGGGAAGGGACTGGAAGGATGGAGGGATGGGCACTGGCCTGGGGGACTCTAACCAGGGCCGGAGCCATTTCCATCTTCACAGGAAGAGGCTCCCGTGAAGGCACTCATTCCCCCCTCACCCCGCCCCCCGAAACCCAGGCCTCTGATTTCTGGGACACACGGGGGCAGAGTCCTGTCCTCTCAGCCTCACGCTGGAGAAGGCGCCCCAGGGGGAACCGCAGTGCCCACCTGTGGCCTGCCCTTCGGAGCATGCCACCCGGACCAGCCCCCCAACCCACCCTCCTGGGAGAGCCCAGCCTGGGAAGTCAGGCCCAACCCCTGGCCTTTGGGGGATCTATTTTGGGGAGGAGCAGAGTTGGGAGGGGAGTTTGAGACCAGGCTGTAGACTGTGAATAACCCTTTAACAGATCGCCCACACGCAGCCTGCTTCATTGCTTGATACAAGGCCTCACCTTTCAATGCCCTTTCTGAAACTAGGCTCTAGGGTGATATTCCACAAACAAGCAAAGTGCATGTTCTGGGAAACGTGTCCTTGTTGAGAACAGCAAGTAAAATACACGGAGGGAGTTAGTTCCAAGGACCTCGATGGCCTCCCGGGGCTCGGAGCCCTGCTTCTGTGGTCCTTTTTGTTGCAGGATGGAACCTGCCACTTGACCGGGAATCGAACCCACGACCCTTCGGTGTGCGGGCCGGCGCTCTAACCACTGAGCACACTGGCCAGGGCCTGTGTGGACTCAACCCCGATGGTGGATGGATCCTCTCAGCGGGTGCGCCAACCTGCATTCCCACTGCCATGTTCCCATTGCCCTCGGAGGCATGGAACAGAGTCTCCCCGGGAGCCAGCCGCTGCGCGGAACCCACCTCGCTGACAACTTGCTTTCAGGCTCCTGGCCTGCAGAAGCGTGAAAACATACATTTCTGATGTTCCGAGGCACCGTTTTGTGATCATTTGCTCCAGCAGTCCTGGCGAACCACAAACCTCGTTTCTGGTAAAGCTGAGCATCTTGTCAGACATGTGCTGGCCATGTGGGTTTCCTGTTCTCTGAAAGGACCCTTTCTCGGTGTAGAAGAGCTCCCCCCTCCCCATCTGACTGCCGTCCTTCTCCTGTGCACCGACTGGAATCCTATAAATGCGTCTATGGGTTCCTGGACCCTTGGCACAAGGCTACAGGGGCCTGCTGCCCGCTGGCTGGGAACCCCGGTCTGCAGGCGTAAATTCCAATCCTTCGCCGTGGGCCTGAGGGTTCTGCACGGTCTCCCCTGGCCAATCTCTTCCACCAAATAGCTTTCCCCTCTCCCCACAAACATCCCAGGCCCCCCTCCCCCACCCCCTCGTGATCAGCCTCTTCTGGAGCAGCCTCGTCTCTCTTTCCTGCTTCACCCATGCGGTTCCTCTCCTCTGCTCTCCACTCGGCCGCAGTCCCTTCCCACCCTGCAAGTCCCACCTCCAGGGCTTCTCCTCCCGGAGCCGCCCTGGCGGTTCCTGTCCCCACCCTGTGCCTGTACCCCCAGGTTGAGTTGGCCGCTCCTCCCCTCTGCTCCCCGAGCTCCCGCGCACACCTCTGACTCGGTCCATGACCTGTGACGCATGAGCACAGTGCTGGGCGCCGGGGGTGCTGTCATGGGGTTAGCCCTGCACGCATCATGCTGTCACGCTGTTGGAGGGCGGGGACTATGTTTCCGTGTGAAGGTCCCGACATTGACGTACATGGGACAGGAGGCCGGGCAGTGGCTTGGTTTTCGCTCCCTCCACCTGCCCTGAAGGGAGTGAGATAACGACATGCAGGGGCAGCCTTAGGAGATGACGCCTCAGACCCGACTCACAAGGCCACCCAGTGAGGCGTCCTCCCCTAGAAGACCAACAAGATGAAGGGGTGGGAGGGCACGGCTGGCCAGGGTTTGGGGTGCAGCCGGCGGCCCCAGAGCATGACCCAGCTGATGAGTTAAGTCAGTGGCCTGTGCTTAACTCGGGAAGCCAACCAGCCCTGATGTCTTTACCTCCATTTCCTCCCTCTGGTTCCAAGAGGTTCAGGGGGCTGGACTACACGTCCTGAGCTGCAGAGAGAGGGAGAAGGGACAGGCTGGGGGACACACACTCCGCCCCCAGACCCAGTGGTCCTGCTCCCCCCTCATCACTGTCTCCGTGCACATGGCGCACCTTCTCCTAGTCCTTCCTTTACACCCACCGTCAGGCCCCTCACGGTCAATGTCAGGTGTGAGGCCGGGGGCTGGGGTCACAGGGGTGAAGAAGGCTCCCCCTGCCCATAGGTGCCCTCAGACTAGCTGGGGAGGTGGACACTGGAAAACGCCGCACAGAGATCATCCTGCAAACAGCGAGGGCCCCCCTGAAACCGCTGAGTTTCCAGGGCTTCCAGCCCGGCAGGCAGACCACACGCATGCACACGCACACACACACGCACACACACACGCACACACACAGGCAGCGTGGCTGTGAGCAAACACGCAGAAGACACGGACCATAAAGTAATAAACAGAGGGCCGATTAAAAAATGGATTGCTTGAAGGTCAAGGGTAAGCCTCCTTTCTTATGGCTATTGCAGGAAGATAAGCAGTGGCCGTCCTCGCCCAGGACGGGGTGTGGTGAGGAAGAACTTCGGAAAGGGGCAGGGACGGCAGGGTGGGTGGGGGTGCTGACTGGCACAACAACTGGGGAGAAAGTGGGAGTCAGGCCGAGGAGGAGGGGGGAGAGACGGGCCGGGGTGGCTGAGCTGCGGGAGGGGACCGGCAGGGCTGCCGAGAAGCCACCTGCTGGGGAACGAGGATGCAGGTGGGGGAGCCAGACCGGCCTGGGGTGGACTCCCAGCCCCAACACTGGTATGATTTGGGCAAGTTACGTATCTAAGCGTTGGCTCCCTCGCCTTTAAAATCTGGCCAGTGGTAGTACCCACATTACAAGGTTGTTGGATCAAATTAGATAAGGCTTGTCAAACACTGAGATCTACACTGGCCTGGGGCACCCGGTTATCACTGAATAAGCAAACTGACTGTGATGAGACGT
>NW_005871302.1:513290-539958 GCF_000147115.1 Myotis lucifugus
GGGAGCCAAATTCCCATGAGAGCCCTGAAGAGGCCGTCAGGGCTGCCCAGGAGCCATTTTCAGGGAAGTCTTTCAACTCACGCTATACTAATGATTAACGTTATGCACACACACTCACACACACTCACACACTCACACACTCACACACACACTCACACACACACACTCACACTCACACACACACTTAAACACACTCACATTCACACACACTCACACACACACACACACACACACACTCACACTCACTCACACTCACACACACACTTAAACACACTCACATTCACACACACTCACACACACACACACACTCACTCACACTCACTCAGACTCACACGGACTCACACTCACACACACACACACAGACACTCACACTCACTCACACTCACACACAGCACACACTCACACGCACACACTCGCACTGTTACAGAGGTACACACTCAAACGGAGTCACAGAGTCACACGGACAGACAGTCACGGCACGGCGCTCACGCACACACGCGCGTAGGTTACAAAGCCGGAAAAGCGTTACTAAGGCTAGTGGAGGAAGGTAAAAATCTGATGGTCGAGGAGTTGTAGTATTTAGGGTTTAGGGGGGATGCCCCGAAGATGGGCGCGTTTCTCTGTGGCTGGCAGAGAGGCTATGGTAAATGGCCCAAGTTCTCACTGGGCAGGAATCTAGATCTTCTGGCTGTTGTATCACACCACACAGTTTAATAAAAAATTTACTGAGCCCCAAGTGCCGGGCGGGGGGGGGGGGAAGGAGGGGGCCACTTAAAAAGGAGCAGGGAGAGCCTCCTGGAGGAGCCAACAACCTGGAAGGAGGGGGGCGCCCAATGCCCCCCCAGCCCTGTGAAATGCCAGGGATCTGTTCTCGCCCCGCCTTCTCTCCCGGTTCTACCACTTCTTGCCGAATCTCATAGCCTCCCTCAGCTTCAGGGACCACCAGGACCACAGCTCAGCCCCTGGCTCTCCGGAGCTGGACCCCAGCCCCACGGCTCCTCTGAACGCTAGAGCTGTGGACCCCAGTGCCTCCTGCACCCTCCCCGCAGGGGTCTTCCAGCACCACCAGCCCACAAGTCCAAGGCCGAAACGCCCTCCTCCCCACCAGCTCAGCATCCTCATCCCTGCCTCAGGTGTGGCTCCTCCATTTAGGTGTCATCTTTGCGGTTCCCCCGCCCCCAACACACAGCCAATCAATTGCCAGGTCCTCCTTATTTTCCTCCAAAACATTCTGAAATCCAGCCCTTCCTATATTTTTACTCCTCCTCATGCCTCTCTCCCAGGTCAGGCCCGAACTTCTGCGTAATAATCTCCTGACAGTCTTACCTCCCATGTCCCCGTTCTTATGTCCCATGAACCCATCCTCCTTGCAGCCAATCTGTACAGGTCCCTCCCCGCCTCAAACCCTTAAAACCCTCCAATGGTTCCTCTGCAGGGGTGAAGTCCAAGTTCTTCTTTTTTTTTAATCCTCACCTGAGAATATTTTTCCCATTGATTTTTAGAACGAGTGGAGGGGAGGGAGGGGGAGAGAGAGAAAAACATCGATGTGAGGGAGACACATCGATTGGTTGACTCCCACACACGCCCTGATAGGGGCTGGGGATGAACCTGCAACCCAGGGACGTGCCCCTGACTGGGAACTGAACCTGTAACCCTTCGGTGAGAGGGGCCGATGCTCTAACCACTGGTCGTACCAGCCAGGACCCAAGTTCTTAATGAGACTCCCCATGACATGACCATTCGACCTTTACAGTCTCTTCTCTGGCCAATCCACGCCTTTTACTGCACAGAGGCTGTCCTGCCTGTAGGACCAGCTTCATGAGTGTGAGATCTATGCAGGGCCCTCTTGAAATTCTTCCTATTTTTTTTAGCAAGGGCCCTACATTTAAAAATATATATATTTAAAAAAATTGGTTTTTAGAGAGAGAGAAAGGGAGAGGGAGAGGAAGAGGGGAAGAGAGAGAGAGAGAGAGAGAGAGAGAGAGAGAGAGAGGTGAGAGCCTAACATCGATCAGCTGCCTCCTGCAAGCCTCCTACTGGGGATCGAGCCTGCAACCTGGGCATGTGCCTGACAGGGAATTGAACCAGCAACCTTTCCTTGCATGGGAGGATGCCCAACCCAGTCACACAGGCCAGAGCCAGGGCCCTGCATTTTCATTTTGCACTGGACCCCACAAATTATATTGCCAGTTCCCTGCACCCCTCTTGCAATTTGTGGCCTCCAACGCTTTGTCTGTACAATCCCCTCCACCCGAAACACCCCTCCACACAACACCCCTCTTTCTGCAGCTCTTCCTTTAAGACTCAACTTAGGCGCTGTGCTTGGGACGCCTCCCTTGGCCCTCTTCTCTCCTTCCCTGTCCTAATGATAACGGAGCAGGTGCTCAACACACGTCTATTAGATCAACTGAATGGGAAGGCAACGTGTGACAAGTGCTAGAAGACAGTTACAAACTACGAGAAACAGTGAAACGAGGCAAGACGGGGCGAAGGCAAGTCTAAAGGCCTCCGGTTCGCCAAGGCGGCGCTAGGATCCTGCCTGTAGACGCGTTAATCTGTGCTCAGAGGGTTCCACGTGGCTGCGACCAGCTCTCGGGCGCCGCCTGCCGCGATCGTGCCGCCGCTGCAGCTCTTTCTGGCGCCCCGCCCCTCCCCGGCCCTGAGCCCGCCTCGCACCTCCCATTGGCTGGCTCCTGTCCTCCCGCCCCTCCTCGGCTCAGCCATTCGGAGCCCGGGGGTGGGTGGGGCTTGCGGCCAGGGGTGGAGCGAGCGCCCCGATTGGCTCCGAGGAAAGCGGCGACGTGGCGGAGGAGGCCGGTTTGGGCCTAAACTGAAGCGCTGCCGCCCCGGCGCTGGATTGGTGGTAGGCGGGGCGTGCTGGGTCGTCGGCCGGAAGCTGAAGTGGAGGAAAGATGCAGGTGGGGGAACAGGAGCCGAGAAAACGGGGGGGTTCTCCCGGGACCCCTGGGTTCAGTTCCGCCCGTCCGTCCCTAACCCGCTTCCTCGGCCACCCTCCCGGGCGGGCGGGCGCAGCTCTCCCTGACCCCTCCTTCTGGCCCCGCGGGTGCCCGTGAAATGAGCGCGCGAGCGGCACGCCCCCTCCCCGCGCTCACACCCCTCTGTCTGCCGTGTTTCCCGCCAGGACCATCAGCACGTGCCCATCGACATCCAGACCAGCAAGCTGCTCGGTAGGACGGGGCGTCCCCGCGCAGCCCGCTTTCGGGGGAGCCCGGCCTCTTCCCCCCCTGTCGCCAACAGCTGGGAGCCCTGGTGCCCCCCGAGACCCCTGTTAAATCGCTGACCGGCCCCACGGGTCTGTGCCCCGGCCTGTGGCCTGACCGGCCTCGCTCACAGCAGCGGGAGGGACCATGCCTAGTCTGTACCTGACCTGCGTTTCCCACTTAACATCTGGAACATGTGTTGTCCAATCACATCCCTCAGGCGCAGGAAGGGGCGTGGCCTACCTGAAAGTCATAACACAGTGGCAGATCCGAAATGGGAACTTAAGTATGTCAGGCTCCAATGTCTGTGCTTTTTGTATTAAGCTGGGGGAAACTCCCTTTTCTTTTAATTTATTTATTTATTTATAAAAATATTTTTACTAGAGGCCCGGTGCATGACATTCGTGCACTGTGTGTGTGTGTGTGTGGGGTGGGGGGGTTGTTCCTCAGCCCCGCCTGCACCCTTTTGCAGTTGGGGAGCCCTTGGGGGATGTCCAACTGACAGCTTAGGCCCCCTGGGAGGAGGCTGGCCACTGGGTTTGCTATCAGCCCAGCTTGTGGCTGAGTGCACTGACCACCAGCAGGGGGCAGCTCCTGTGTTGAGCATCTGCCCCCTGGTGGTCAGTGCACATCATGGCAACCGGTCGTTTGGTCGATTTGCATATTACCCTTTTATTATATAGGAAAGGATTGATTTCAGAGAGGAAGGGAGAGAGAGAGAGATAGAAACATCAGTGATAGGAGGGAATCATTGATCAGTTGCCTCCTACACAGCCCACACTGGGAATCGAGCCCACAACCCAGGTGGGAATCGAACAGCGACCTCGTGGTTCATAGGTCGACGTTCGCCCACCGAGCCACACCGGCCGGGGCTCCCTTTTCTTTTTAGAAGCTTCCGTCTTCCCTTGACTTTAGGAAGAAGAGGGACCTAGACCCAGTTGGAAATAAAGACCTGTTAGTGGCCGGGCCACCTCCCTGATCCACAGACCCCCTCCCCAGTTCAGGGCAAGGAAGGACCTCTTCCTTCTGACCCCTCCAGGGCATTGCACAGCCGCTGGGTTTTTAAACGCTTACTGGATTGATTGATTTGATGCCGTATCGTTTTTTAAGCTGTCTGCTTAATTACCTCATCCCTTTGCTTCTAGTGCTGTGACATCCACAGAAGTTTTCTTTCTGGACATTTTAAAGGAATACAGCAGAGGGAGTAGAATGATAACCACTGTGGGGCCCCGCGTCGGACCAATTTATTAACCAGGGCTGGTTCTGAGTTTCCCGCTGTGGGCCAGTCAGTCAGTCCTGTGCAGTGGCCACTTCCTTGGCTTCACTCCAGGCCTGTCCCAGCTCTTCGGCACATGTGCACTCTCGGTGTATGAACTTGTCCTTGGCCGTGAGGGTATAGCGCAGACCCTCAGTCATTCATGGAGGGTCCTCGCTATACCAGGTGCGTTTTCAGGCACTTGATATTGTGAAAGTGAAGATCAGTAGGATTTATGGAGTCCTTGCCCTGTGCCTGGCACAGTGTTCAGTGCTGTACCTACATTTCCCCTTATAGCTCAGTATCTTATTATCCCCATTCTACATGTGGGGAAACCGAGGCACGGAGGCTGAGAGACTTGCCCCAGGAAGTTGATAATTAGAAGGCAGGACCGCCTGAACCACGAAGCCTAGCTCGTAGCTCTCTCCTCCTGACGACACATGCATGGCTCTCAGCCACCCTGACCCTCTGCTAACAACTTACATCCAGGCCCAGCTTCCAGGAGGTCGGTCACCCCGTATTCACGTGTGCAGGGGGCAGCTGCACCGGTAAGAACAGACCAGTGTGAGGTAGCCTTGCGGGCGCTATCGGTATTAGGGGCTTTGCAGTTGTTCATTCACCCGGCTCTTGGCAGAACCCTCTTGTGTTTTTCACTGTCGTGGTTAATCCCAGCCCTGAGGAAGTGGAAGTGGAACATCATCCTCTGTCAAGAAAGTTATAATTACCCCTGGAAGCAAAAATATTATGGAGAATTTAGAGTGGTCAAAAGTGGCGCTTTGATGTCAGGACTAGTTTAAAGTTTTTCTTTATCCTTGTGTGGAGCCAGTTGCTCCGGGGAGTCAGGTTGCCAGCGTCTGTTTAGCCCTTGCAGGCATCCCTTTGGGCCTGGCTTCATTTCCATCTTCCCGTGACCCCCACACCTTAGCCAGTGTGAATACAACCCTTAGCCCCTGTCGTAGCGTGTCTGCCCGAATGGGGACCGTCTGAAGGGGAGCGCTGTGATTTGGGTGTTTCTCACGTAGACTGGCTGGTGGACAGAAGGCACTGCAACCTGAAGTGGCAGAGTCTGGTGCTGACCATCCGAGAGAAGATCAATGCCGCCATCCAGGACATGCCAGAAAGCGAGGAGATTGCCCAGCTGCTCTCTGGGTCCTGTGAGTGCCTTGGGGCCACCCTGCTGGAGCCCTCGCTTCCCCGGGCGCCGTACAGAGCCTCTGAGCTGCTCCCCTGTAGCTCAGCCACAGCTGATCCCCAGAGAAAGATTTTGTCCAGGGGTGTAGATGCCCGTTTCTTCCTACACAAACTGGTGAAGGAGAGAGCTGTGCATGATGGGAGAACCGTGCTTACTTCAGTCACTGGCATGTGAGTCAGCTCTTGGCCAGAGTAGATGGGGAAGGTACTGGAATTCTCAATGTCTTTGCTCTCCCTTGCTTTCCAGACATTCACTACTTCCACTGCCTAAGAATCGTGGACCTTCTCAAAGGCACTGAAGCTTCCACAAAAAACATTTTTGGCCGGTACTCTTCTCAGCGAATGAAGGCAAGTGTGGGCGAGGGTGCTAATGGGATCAGAGCTCTGGGTCTCTCGGAGGATCCGGTGGAGACGCCTACATGGAACGCTTCCTGAACTTTCTCTCCGACCCCAGAGCTTATGCCAGAAGTAGCTCCTTTGGGGATTGCTCGTTGGCGCCACACTCTTAAAATCAAGTGGGTGGTCCAGCCAGTGCTCAGAGGAGGACAAGGAATGTGTGTTTGATGTGACGGGAAGACTGGGAGAGCGTGCCCCGCTCCGGGCTTGCGCTGGGACGTGACTGCTGAGTGCAGTCCTGGCTCACTTCCTGTTTCCGTTCTCCCGCAGGATTGGCAGGAGATCGTGGCCCTGTATGAGAAGGACAACAGCTACCTGGGTAGGCGGTCCAGCCTGGCCTCCTGGTGTCCAGGGAGCCACTGGGGAAGCCCACTCCCATCGTCCTGAGACACTGAGCTTCTAGGAGACACAGACCGTGTGGGGGGAGAGGTGGGGCTGTAGATGTTTGCAAGGTGGGAAAATACATTCCACAGTGTTGGGAGGAGCAGGAGGACCAGGCAGGTGATAGGTAAATGCCAGGCCTGACCCCGCAGGTATGTGTGAGTTCTCTACCACTGAACTCTCGTAAGGTGAGTGTGGAACCCCATTCCCTCCGCACCCCCATTCTATAGTAGGCAGAGGATGCGTGGATTATCCTTGGGGCCATGTTAAGTTCCTGAGAGAGTAACTGAAGGGCTGATTGTAGTTTGGGTGTGTTTTCTAATAGTATAAATAATAATAATGATAATAGCTAATATTTACCAAGCACCTACTAAATACCTAAATACAAGGAGTTAGGCTTGGTGTTTTATGTGGATTCCCTCTTTTAGTCCTCACGGCAAATATTGTCGACCTTGTGATACAGATGAGGATTGGGTTAGAGACGTTAAATGGCTGTCTTAGGTGCTACAGCGAGGGAGGGGAGGAGCTGGGAAGCCACCCCACACTCTTCCCCACCAAACGAGGGTCCATGTGTGCGTGTGCCGGGCATGCTTGCCTGATGGGGCGGGTGTCTGAGGCGAATTTCCTGGGCCCTTCTCAGTGGAACTCTCTAGCCTCCTCGTTCGGAACGTCACCTATGAGATCCCCTCGCTGAAGAAGCAGATCGCCAAGTGCCAGCAGCTGCAGCAAGAATATAGCCGCAAGGAGGAGGAGGGCCAGGGCGGGGCTGCCGAGATGCGGGAGCAGTTCTACCACTCGTGCAAGCAGTACGGCATCACGGTGAGCGGAGGCCCAAGCTCTGCATCTGGGAAAGGCTCCCCCCAGCCTGCTGTGCCCTTTGGGGGCCAGCTTCTCTCCTGTCTGCTCTTCGCACGTTTTCTTTAATCTGTTGGACCCCACTTCCCGCACTCTGCCTTAGCCCCCTTCTTCCATCCGCTCTAGGGAGACAATGTCCGGAGAGAACTGCTGGCCCTGGTGAAGGAGCTACCGACTCAACTGGCCGAGATCGGGGCGCGGGCTCGGTCCCTGGGGGAAGCCATCGACCTGTACCAGGCCTTCGTGGGGTTCGTGTGTGAGAGGTAAAGAGGCCGGGGCTGCTCTGTAGCAGGGGGCGGTGTGCCCGCTTCGCTGGCTGTCCTCTCTTCTCCACTTGTGTTTTCCCCACATGACACTTGAGTTTCATTTACGCACTGGAACCCATGGGGGCTTTGCCCATCTGACCTATGGCCCAGGCCAAAGCCCACTGTTGGCTTTGTGAGTGGGCAGCCGGAGCGTCAGTTATGTCCCTGTTGCAGCCCCGAGGAGCAGGTGCTGCCAATGCTGCGATTTGTGCAGAAGCGGGGGAACGCCACGGTGTACGAGTGGAGGACGGGCACAGAGCCCTCGGTGGTGGAGCGGCCGCACCTCGAGGAGCCGCCCGAGCAGGTGGAAGAAGACGCGGTAAGACAGGCTGAGGGAGAGCTGCTCCCCCGACCCCCCAACACACACAGCCCAAGCCTCACAGCCTGAATTCAGAGTCCCAGAGGAAGAAAGGGATTTGTGTGAGAGACTATAGGTGGAAGGGCCCAGGGGCCCTACTCCCCTATTTTTCCGGCCGCCTTTTTAAAATTTTTTTTCTTTTTTATTTCAGAGAAGAAGGGAAAGGGAGATAGAAATATCAATGATGAGAGCATCATTGATCAGCTGCCTTCTGCACACCCCCCACCAGGGATTGAGCCCGCAATCTGGGCATGTGCCCTGATCGGGAATCGAACCGTGACCTCCTGGTTCATAGGTCGATGCCCAGCCTCTGAGCCACGCAGGCCAGGCTTTCTGGCCTTCTTGAGGTCAGAGTATAGAAGAGGGCTGGGAGCCTCAGCAATCTGCTTGGCTTTGAGCTAGGAACCCCTCAGTCCCGTCAGCTCTCCGAGATGGGCTCTGCTTTGGGGAGCTTGGAGGCCACTGCGTTTAAACAGTGGACGAGCACATCCTACTGAGGCGGCCGAGGCCCGTGGGAAGCAGGCCCCTTACCATCCCCACCCTCTGCGAGCTAACACTTCCTTTCTCCTTCTAGATTGACTGGGGCGACTTTGGGGCAGAGGTGGCCTCCGAAGGGACTGACCCTGCCCAGCCTGCAGGCATTGACTGGGGCATCTCCCTGGAATCGGATTCAAAGGTGAGGATGCCCTCTCGGTCCGTCTCTAAGGACTTTCTGTGATTACTGCTTCAGCGAGAAGAAAAGTCTTGTCTGTGCCTTTAAAGGCATCATTGGAAGCTCATGGCTCTGACCACATGTGGTCCAGGGGAGACAGCTTCCAAAGTGACATGTCAGAGTCGGGGCCTCTCCTGGTATTTGGGGCAGGTGTGGGGTTGTCAGCAGGTGGTAACTCTACAGAGCAGGGGTGAGGGTGGCAACGTGCATGGCCTCACACTGGCATCTTTGCCACCGACCACAGGCCTGCGTGTCCTTCCCGCAGCTGAAATGTGCGGTTGTTGAACGTAGGGAGGGCTTGGGTTGATTCTGGCTCGCTTTGCTGGGAAAATTCTGCCAACATTCCTGGGGCTCTTTGCTTTCCACCCAGGAAGCTGGGGGTGATGGGATAGACTGGGGAGAGGATGCTGCCGCTTTGCAGATCACAGTGGTGGAGGCTGGAACTGAGGGTGAGTGCGCCGGCCCCTGCCAGCAGCCCGGACGGTTTTGGAAAGGAATGTGGGCGAGGGGTCCCAGGAGTGCTGATTGGCTCTGAGTCTGAACTGACCCTCCCCACCCGCTGAGGGGCTGTAGCAGCGATGTGAGCCACTAGAGGGCAGTGCAGGCCGAGACTTCACCCCCTATGCCCAGAGGGCTGGCCTCACTCAGACCCCGCTGTGGTCCTCACAGGCTGCGGTTGGCAGCAGTGCCTGTCTAGGGCTGCGACGTGGGAATGGGTAACCTTTCCCCCTGGGGTTGGCACAGGAAGTGGCTTTAGTTCAGTGAGTCCGTGTCCATATTAACCCACCAGACCGTCTCACTTGGGGGAGGTCTCCTCCCGTCCTCAGCTCCCTCATCATTCTGTCTCCTCCTGGCAGCTCCGGAAGGTGTTGCTAGGGGCTCGGATGCCCTGACACTCCTTGAATACCCTGAGACCCGGAACCAGTTCATCGATGAGCTCATGGAGGTACCTTCATCCTCTGCGAGGGGCGTGGGGGGCACCGCATTGGAGGCCTGGCTCCAGATCCCTGACCCGGCCCTTCCTGTTCCTGTGAGGGACACCAGAGACATCTCATACTAGGAGGCCCCATCCACTCAGCAAGGGTTTACCCTGCACGTTCCCAGCCCCTGGCACTGCCCGAGGCGCCAGAGAGGGAGCAGGGAATAAAACAGCCCAAGTCCCGGACCTGGGGCTTATGTTCCGGTGGGGAATGCAGCCAGGAAACAAGATGAATAAAGTAAGAGATGCGGTATGTTAGGTGTTAACGTCAGTGCCACGGAGGAAAGGAGTGCTGGAGGGCTGCTGGGCTTCATATCGGCGGATCAGGGAAGGCCTCGTGGTGAAGGTGACCAGTAAGCCAGGACCTGCAGGGGCAGGGGGAGCCACGCTGAAGCCTGGCCAAAAAGCTCTCCAGGCAGAGGGCGCGATTGCAAAGGCCCTGAGAGGGGCGTGTGTCCTGCGTATCTGATGCAGGAGGCCGGCCTGGCAGAGCCGGGGGTGGGCAAGTGAAGGCGATCAGAGAGGTGAAGCTTCTGGACTTTGGCTCTTACTACGAGTGACTGAGATGCTGTTAGAGGTTTGGAGCCACCTGATCTCACTTGTGTCAATACTATCCCTGTGGCTAAGGTACGAGCAGCCCAGAGTAAGGAGCCGGTGTTCTCGGTCCTTCTTGTGGGGCTGGGGCGCTGGGGGCTGCCCTTGTTAATCTGGGTCTGTTCCCTCCCAGGGCCCTGCTGGCGGGGGAGGCTTCATGAAGATGATTGTCCTCACCAGTTTCATCCTCTTTCTGTCCAGAGAGGACCCTCCTAGCCTCCAGGGCAGAGGAGGACAGAAGTGATCAAGCTTCCGTGGTTGAATAAGAGGGACACGATCTGTGGCTGCCTCTGAGTCTTCCTAGCCCTTCCTTATCCCAGGGATCCCTCTCCCCGAGTCTCATTCCTCCCACGGAGAGAAAATGCCTTCACCGGGGCCGAGAGAACCCTTTGAACCTCTGCGTTCCTAGTTATCTGGTCCCCAGCGAGGAGGAAGCGGGGGTCCAGGCTATTCAGGGCCTGAGATAGACACGGGTGACGGCAGAGTGAAGCAGAGGCTGCCCCAAGCTCTCACCTTATAGTTGGTGCGTTTCTAGCAACAGAAGTATTCAGAGGAAGGAACCCCTCCGCACCCGGAGCCTCACCCTCACATCTCACCCTTCATTTGGGGCAGGCTGGGGCTTAGCCTCCGAGTTCTCTTCTTGGTTTGAACCAAATCCTCTTCGTCCTCAGCTCGAGATCTTCCTGTCCCAGAGAGCCGTGGAGATGAGCGAGGAGGCCGACATCCTGTCTGTGAGCCAGTTCCAGCTGGCTCCAGCCATCCTGCAGGGCCAGACCAAAGCGAAGATGGAAACCCTGGTGTCAGCGCTGCAGGACCTGATTGGCCGGCTCACCAATCTCCGAATGCAGCACCTGTTCATGATCCTGGCCTCACCAAGGTCTGGCTTTCCCCTTGACATGGGGCTGTTCCGGGATCGGAGCAGGACTCCTCCATCTTGAAGAGTCCTGACCCCTTGTATTCTTCTCCATGACCCCTTAGACCTCGTGCCTGCCTCCCATAGCTGGGCCATCCCAACTGGGGACCTAGATTCTCTGTGGGGCAAGGTGGGGTGATGTGCTGTATGCAGCCAGAACCCGGAGGACAGGGGAAGTGGGAGGTAGTCTTTACAGAAAGGCGGAAGGATGAGGCCAATTCGGGATGTGGTTTCCTGAGCTGCATCTTTCAGTTGAATGGGATGCTCCGGGTGCTCTGCTACACCACTGCCCTGAACGCCCTGCAGGTATGTGGACAGAGTGACCGAGTTCCTCCAGCAAAAGCTGAAGCAGTCCCAGCTGCTGGCTTTGAAGAAAGAACTGATGGTGCAGAAGCAGCAGGAGGCACTGCAGGAGCAGGCCGCTCTGGAGCCCAAGCTGGACCTGCTGCTGGAGAAGACCAAGGAGCTGCAGAAGCTGGTAAGGCAGGAAAGGGAAACCTACCCGGGCAGAACCCCCCGTTTCCGCAGATTGAGGCCCACTCGGCGTCGCTGTCTTTCAGATTGAAGCTGACATTTCCAAGAGGTACAACGGGCGCCCTGTGAACCTGATGGGAACCTCTCTGTGACAGCCGCCCACGTCCTGCTCGTCTCCTCAGCCTCAGGACGGAGGTGGGACGCCAGGGCTGGTGTTGCGGGCCTTTCCCAGCAGGAGACCAGGCTCTGGAGGATGGAAGGCCACGTGCGGGAGCGTCACCCAGATGGTGACCTTTGCACTCACTGTATCTCTGCAAGAAGCTGTCTTATGGGCCCGGTAGCCTGTCAGCCTGAAACCCCAGCGTCTCCTTGTTAATCCGGTCGGACTTAATAAAAGAGGAAGAGACTGGCTTTATCCTGACCGTTTCTGCTTCTCTGGGCCTGGAGCTGAGACTGCACACCTGTTTGCATGGGGTTCGTGATCCCCGTGGGCTCCCCAGGCCACCAGCTGTCCCTGTGCAGGCCCAGGTGAGGGATCTGTCCTCTGGGTGACAGGGAGGGCCCAGATTAGCATCTGCAGATGGCTCAGCAAGGGGCTCTGGGTAACTGAGTCAGGGCCCCTTTTTCTGAGCCAGGCCCAGCCTGCCCCACTCAGGCCAGAGCCCAGGAGAAGCAGTCAGGTGGCAGCCTGGCTGGAGCCGGCAAAGCTGTCTTTCCCTTTTAGTCACAGCTTGCCCCCCGGCAGAGGGGAAATGCGGTTTGGGGAGGAAGGTCTGATGAACAAGGTGGAGACAGGAGTTGTCACCTTCACTAGCTGCCTGTTCACTTCCTACCCGTAACTGCCTGCTCTCTGATTGGGTAGAGCCCAAGACAGCACCCGTCTCCCAAGCCACCTACCCATCTCTGTTTCCCAGGAAGGGTAGGGGCTGAGGATGGCCGGCAATTCGATTTTAATTTCATAGCAGAGCAGTTGATTCATGGCTCTTTGTCGCTGGCGTTGACTCCCGTAATGACTTTCCATCAAAATGAAAAGTGGAGTGACACCACTCATTATTCCTGCTGCTTGTTATCTCAGTTCTGGGGAGGGCCGCCCCTCCCTGCTGCCTTTCAGCCGTCCCGGACAGTGAGTGATGGCCCCTATTAATCACCGACCCCGCGGACTCCGGCGGACACACGCTATCCAAAGGAGAGAGAGATAAGGCAGCATGAACTGCTTGAAGCTGCTCCTATCAATTAATGTCAGCCCATCGCTTCCCCCCAATCTTTGCCTGCTCACCTTCTTTGGGGGCATTGGGGGCTGAAACAAGTCTAGGAATTGGGAAGGGAAGATATTGGTGTGGAACGTCGAGGTAGAACTGTCCTTGGGATGGACGGGCATAAAGGGGTGCCTGGGCCCTGTCCTGCCCTCAGCCGCTGGGAGGGCACTGGGCCTAGGGAGCTGTCTGCGTCTCTTGGTCCCTTCCCCTCCGAGCGAATGGCTGCTTCCTCCTGCCCCCCCTGTTCAGCTGCTGGCTCCACTGGCCTCTGGCCTCCCTCTCGCAGCAGCCACCAGCTCACCGAGGCATGCGGCCCTTGCCCACTCTAACGTCCCTCGTCCAATCACCAGCCGTTACACAGACTCCATTGCTTACTGGGCACCGAGCTTCCGGGAGAAGCCTGTGGGTCAGGTGACCTGCAGGCTGGGTTCGGGCTTCAAGAGCTCTCACTCCTGCCCTTGCAGAGGAGCGCTTGGCTGGCCTCTGCCCGCTGAGGACGCGGGAGAAGGTGTGCAGGCTGCGGCGTGCCGTCTGTGCACGAGGGAAGTGGCTTTGGGTAGAAGATCTCTCAGTTGGTTTTGGTGTCTTGGAAGAAGGTATGATTAGGGGACTGTTCTCAGGAATTCAGCCCCTTTCAATGCTGATCTGGTGAGAGGAAGGCCCACTGACTCCTAGGCTGATGTAAATGGTCTTTTAAAAGCCTTTAACCCCGGAACATGGGTTGTTCTGCAGATGCTTTAGCCCCATTTGCTTTTGGCCTCGTGCTTCGCTTCCTGGCGCCCCTTTCCCGACCCTGAAGATCCTGCCTGGCTGTTCACTCCCAGTGTCGCTCGGATCTGCTCTCAGGGCTCCCTTACATCACTGATTGCATTTAGGTTCCTGCTTGTTTTTCTCAGAATTGCCTCAGGTGGTTGTGAGCATTAAATGAGTTAATATAGCCCTAGCTGGTTTGGCTGCTCAGTGGATAGAGCATTGGCCTGCAGACTAAAGGGTCCCAGGTTCAATTCTGGTCAAGGACACATGCCCGGTGCGGGCTCGATCCCCAGTAGGGGGCGTGCAAGAGGCAGCCGATCAATGATTCATTCTCATGGATGTTTCTGTCTCTCTCCCTCTCCCTTCCTCTCTGAAATCAATAAAAATATTTTTTAAATAAATGAGTTAATGTATGCAGAGCGCTCAGAACCGTGCCGGGCACAGAGTAAGCAGTCGCTGGAAAAAACGTGCACCCTTATTCTTGGTTTGTGAAGCAATGAGGACCTTTCATCCTTGTCTGACTTGCCTTCTTGGAAGGGAGGGGCGAGACCTCCTGGTGGAGAGGGAAGAACACGTTCTGAGCAGCCAGGTTTTTAGGATTGAAAAAACAGTTCAGGGAGAGAGGGAGGAGGGGCCAAGATTGCACCCTCAGAATCCTTAGCGTGATGTGGATGTATTGCCCAGAGCGCACCTCACTTTCATGGGTAACTTCTATGCCACCTCCTTCCAGGGATCTAAGGCTCTCACTACTTAGCTGAGATGTGTCTTCCTGTTTAGATGAAGAAGCAGAGCCTTTCCCAAACCCACTCGCCCTGCTAACTCCACCACTGCCCAAGCCCCACACAATCTCCGCTCAAAGGAAGCCTTCCTGCCCGCACTGCGTCCTCTCATACCGCGGCTCTTACAGTCAGCAGAGGTAGGACCCCTTGGCGCTGCAGCCTGCGGTGCTGACCATGAAGGTGGGCTAAGTGCAGTGCTAACAACTGTTCATCGGGTTCTGGCCGCCACCAAGGGAGATGTGGGGTTCTGCACATGCAGACCGTCTCCCATGGCCAGTGGGCTGGGAATTAGCTGCACGATTCAGACTGGACCTCACCCATCCAAGAGTGACCTGCTCAGGGAACTGGCCTGGGCCGAGGACCAAAGGCAAGCACATCCCAGGCCCTCGGTGCAGGAGCTGATCCTGCTCTCAGTCGTGTACGCCTCCCCCCACCCCTCTCGCCCTTTTCCTCATTCATTCCCAAGGTTTTGCCTACAATCTCTCCTCTAGAAACACAGGCCCTAAACTCTTTTTTTTTAAGATTCCCTAAAGCCCACATTGTAGTAGATATAATTTTACCATATTCATGTTACGACTATAAGTCGATGACACCTTTATTTATTTTTTTAAAAAATATATTTTATTGATTTTTTACAGAGAAGAAGGGAGAGGGATAGAGTTAGAAACATCGATGAGAGAGAAACATCGATCAGCTGCCTCCTGCACATCTCCCACTGAGGATGTGCCCGCAACCAAGGTACATGCCCTTGACCGGAATCGAACCCGGGACCTTTCAGTCCGCAGGCCGACGCTCTATCCACTGAGCCAAACCGGTTAGGGCATGGCCCTAAACTCTTACCTGCCTTTTAATCCACACCTGCCTGTCCTATTACTAATTTTTTGGTTGTTTTTTTAAATCCTCACCTGAGGACATTTTTTCCATTGATTCTTTAGACTCTATGGCAGTGGTTCTCAACCTTCCTAATGCCGCGACCCTTTAATACAGTTCCTCATGTTGTGGTGACCCCCAACCATAAAATTATTTTCGTTGCTACTTCATAACTGTAATTTTGCTACTGTTATGAATCATAATGTAAATATCTGATATGCAGGATGTATTTTCAGGGGTTGTGACCCACAGGTTGAGAACTGCTGCTTTAGAGAGTAGAAGGGGCTGGGGGGGGGGGAGAGAGAGAGAGAGAGAGAGAGAGAGAGAGAGAGAGAGAGAAAGGAAAGACACATCGATTGGTTGCCTCTCACACACGCCCAGACCAGGGCCAAGGGATCAAACCTACAACCGAGGTACACGCCCTTAACTGGGAATCGAACCAGCAACCCTTTGGTGCACAGGCCAATGCTCTAACCACTGGAGCATGCTGGCCAGGGCTATCCTGTTACTAATTTTTATTTCATCTTTTTTTTTCTGCAAAAACTTTATTGTTTCCATTTGGTCCAATGCATGGGACAGGGCTTCAGGGAGAGGCTCAGGTAAGAGCCAGACACCAGGGGGAGGCCGAGGGGCCCCTCAAAGGCCTCTGGGCTCCACAGGCTCCAGGTCGTGCTGGAGGGGAGCCTTTGGAAGAGATACTCGCCCACCAGCCCGGGGCCGGCAGCCTGCGGAGGTGAGTCAGGTGTCGCCCATCTTCTTGATGAGCATCACCCTCCTCACCCAGGAAGTGGTTCTGCAGGAAGTCACGGAGCTGAGGGTCTGCACGGGCAGGACCAGGGCCTGCAGCTCCCAAAGGGCCTGGGTCAGGCTCCTCTCCAAGGCCAGGGCGGCTTCCATGGCTCCTGAGTGTTGCCCGCTCACCTTGGCTTCAGCACGTCCTTTAAAAGACGCTCAGCGCCCTCGGCTGCTTCTCCACCAACTCGCAGAAGAAGCGGCCCACGCCCTCGGGAGCCACGTCGTCACCGTGGAAGTAGAAGCCCCGAGAGAGGTAGGTGTGGGCGCCCGCAGATGCAGGTTGGCCCGGCGGTTGACCGCAGCCTCCTCCTCGGTGGGATAATTCCGATGAATTTGGGAGCTCATGGTCGTTCGGCAATCAGGAGGAATTAAGGTAGAAAAACCCTGGTGTGTTGGCTGGTCTCGGAGGTGGTTCTGGAGGTGTTTCGGAAGGTGGTTCTGGAGGTGGTTCGGAAGGTGGTTCTGGAGGTGGTTCGGAAGGTGGTGACTGGATAAGAGGCTGGAGGGAGGTCGGAGCTGGAAGAAGGGGCGTCCCTGGGTCTGTTCCGTCCAAACACTGTGGAAGCAGGAGACAGATCTGGGACCGCCGAGGGCACTGTTCCGTCCAAACACTGTGGAAGCAGGAGGCGGATCTGGGACCGCCGAGGGCACTATCTTGTTTCACCTTTTAATTGTCACGTGTTTACTCTCCTCCTCTCCTTAGGCACACATACGAAAATCTAGTGCTAGTAATAGGTTAGGAAGGGAACAGGAAAAGCAAGGTGGTGGTGACCAGCATGTCTCCATCTGGGAAGCCTGGGTCAAGTCCTGGCTTTTTCTTGCCGTCTGAGTGACCGTGGGCGAGTCCCTGGCCCTCTCTGTACCTCCTTCCCTTCACCTGTAAAATGAGACAAAGGCACCACCTGCCCCCGGGCAGGGCGCTGCCGTGGGTGTCCGCGCACCCAGACGGGCTGGCACAGTGCGCCTCGCCTGCCAGCTGTTGGGGGGCTGGTGGCCGGACGTATCCTGGCCTGAGGTTGGAAACTTGTGCTCGGGTCCTGGCTCTGTATGTCCCCGATGTTCCAACATGTCCCCACCCAACCCATCATCACCCCCAGCCCACACTTCCTCCCCCTCTGCCTTCTCCGCTCGCTCCCCCCTAACCCTCTTTTCCCATGTGCCACGGGCTTTGTCACCCTAATCATCCCGCTGCTTAGAAACGGAGGACCCCTCAGCTCCCCAAATTCCTAGTGTAGTCGGCCGGCTGGCCCTTAATATTTGGGGCTTCACCTGCCTTCCAGCCTGGGGATCCATCCAAGACACCACGGCTTCATGGTCCCCAAAACCCCCACCCTCTTCTTGGCCCCTCCTAGCCTTCCGGACCAGAGGTCCAAACATGTCTCCCCTGCAGAATGACCCTCCCTCCTCAGCCGCACCCCGTCTGCATCTCAGTGCTCTCCCAGTGCCTGTCCCCAAACTGAGCTGCTCAAGGGCAGGGCTGGGTCTTGCTCATTTTCGTGTCCCCTTTGGAATCGCAAACGTCTCCGAACATCAGTTGTCTTACTGCTCTCTAAAGTGACTAACCTCTATCATACTATGATCATATGGCTCACAAATTATAAGAAAGAACAGTCCCACAAAACACGATGTTTAGGAAGAAAATTGGTTTTCCGCAGGCTTTTCAACGGGACTGTTGGTGATTGAAGTCCTGTCTCCCAGCCATCGGTGAGAGCGCTGCCCTGGGTGTCTTGTGGGCCTCGTCTCTCCTCCTGCCCTGTTTCCTGAGGACCAGAGGAGAGAGCGGAGAGGGAGGGGAGGGGGAGAGAGGGGAGGCAATATCTCCATCCTCTTGGAGATATCATTGCTTCACAGCCGGGTTTGCTACCTGAAGCTGGGGTCAGCCCCCACTTACTGAATGTCACCCCTATGTGGGCTCCGAAGGAGCTGCTCTGCCCCCGAGGGATCAGGCCGGCAGATCCCAGGGCCCAGCAGGAGGGCGTCACGGCAGCGCCAGGGAGCAGGGGTGCCAGCTGACCGCAGCGCCTTGTCCTCCAAGTGCCCTTCCTCCCTGGTGACGGCAGGGCTCTGGAGGACATTGGCCCTGTGTAAACTCTCACTCACCCTGCCTGCCGCCTCCTCTCGTTCCCCAGGCTTCAAAGAAAACCAGTCTGAATATTTAAACTTCTCCTGTGTGTCTAATAAAAAGTTCTGCACTATTTAACGCCCCGGCTATCCATTACTGTCGGGAGCTGCCCTCTCCTTCCCAGCCTTCCCCTCCCTCCCTCTCGTCCAAACCACGCGCAGCAAAGCCATTTGTCAAAGCTCCCTCCGCAGGCTGCGCTTGGCTGTGTCTGAAAGGACAAGCCGCCCCACCGGGGAAGGTGGGATGAATAAAGGGGCTATGCAAATTGCTGCTTAATCTGCAGAGGAACACCCAGGCTTCGGGGAGACACTCATTACTTCTTTTAACTGTGATTAACGGGCAAATTAAACCCAAGCCCTTAACTCTCTCCTGGCAGAGGACTCGAACGCAGAGCCCTGAGCCGGTGAGGGGAGAGGGAGGCTCTTGTCTGTAGTTGTCTGCAGCCCCGGAGACTGGGGCCCAGAAACCCCAGTGCTGCCTCTCAGTTGGTGGTGGTGTAGGAGGGAGGGGCGCCCCGGATGTGGGGAGCGGATAGCACCCTCACCTTCTCACCTGGGGAAGGGAGGCCTGCTGCTGCCTTTCTTTCCTTTCAGCCACTCAGGAAAGAACAAGATCAGTGGCTCCTGGATTTGTCGCTCGCTTTTCTCCCACCAAAAGATAAAAACAGAAAAAGGAGAGAACCCCTTGGACCTCACCCGCCAGAACCTCCTGAGGGTGTGGCCAAAGCAGCTTGAGCCCCACCCTGAGTTCAAGGTCAGACCAGCCCCAAACCTAGAGCTGGAACCGTGGGTAACAGGAACTTGTCCAACTCAAAAACCAATCTTGAGCCCAGGGTTGGGGTAAAAGGCACAGAAGTAGGAGGTGAGGGCGGAGTGTTTTTATGGGAGTGGAGACCCTGGGAAGAGACTTGCTGCAGGTTACAGGCCTCGGCCGTGGACACCCAAGTTGGTATCCAAAGTCTCTCTTTGTTTCTTAGTCCATCTGCATGTGTGTGTGTGTGTGTGTGTGTGACGATATCGGCCCAGCTCATTACATAAAATTGACCATTCAACCCCCTTTTTGAGTGTACAATTCAGTGGCGTTAAGTACATTTCCATTGTTGTGCAAACACTCCCCCCACCCCACCCCCACCCCAGTTCAATCCCCCCCCCACCCCCCCACCCCCGTTCCATCCAGTTTTGGCAGACGATCCTCTAGGAAAGGGGTTCTCACCCTGTGGGTGGGATACCCCTTTGGGGGGCCGAACGAACCTTTCACAGGGGGTCGCCTAAGACCATCGAAAACACACATATAATTACATATTGTTTTTGTGATTAATCACTATGCTTTCATTATGTTCAATTTGTAACAATGAAATTGGGGGTCACCACAACATGAGGAACTGTATTAAAGGGTTGCGGCATTAGGAAGGTTGAGAACCACTGCGCTAGGACCTATAATCACCTCACAAACAGCAACAGGTGAGGCAGAGAGAGCTCTCAGGTAGACGAGTTCTGTTTGAAATCTGGAAAACTGGAGAACGCCAGCCGGAGCGCCTAGAATGGAGGCCCGATGCTTGGGGGAGGCAAGTTGGGTGGAAATCCAGTAGGGACTCCCCGTTACATGCCGGTCCCCTAAGCCTGAGTGATCAGGAGGTAAAAGATGACATACAACGGTGACAGACTGTCTGTCAACCTGACGGGGCCGAGGAGAGACACGGGCCCGTATTTTATTTTGTCATCGAGTCGATCAGTAGGTCTGTCATAGAAACCAGGCCTGACAGCTCGCTCAGCAACTCCGCTCTCTTCTCTTAACTCGGGCAGCCCCGCTCCACCATCTATTAAAACATCCCGGGCTGTCAGGGATATTAAAAGGCTCTGTCACTCCTTCTTAAAACAGTCATAAATACATCTGGACACGAGCATTTGGGCAGGAGCCCCGGTGCTGAATGGGAAGAGACAACAGCAGGTACGCCTGCCTTTCCTGACAGCCGAGGCGCTGGCACCAGTCAGACGGCAGCAGCAGACTCGTCTCCCTTTTCTCTCTGATGCGGAGGCAGGGCCGTCTCCAACATCTGCCGAGGCCTGGCACTTAGAAACCACGGTTCTCGCGCATAGGATGTGGCCTTTGTTAGCGCGCCCACAGCCTCAGCTTATCTCTGGCGCCCGGTGCACCTAAACGAACCCATTCGGAATGTCTGCCTGTGCAGCCTGCTTCCTAGGCCTCCCCAAAGGGGGCAGAGAGAGCCCTAAGTTCTTCCTACACAGAGGACTCTGCCTCCTGTCCTCTTCCATCCTCCCTGCCCCTCGCAGCCTCATGGCTGACCCACCTGGGGAAGAAGAGTCTTGTAGGGGGCCAGGAGGAGACCCGAGGCTCCTCCCATGGGTCCCCCAGAATGCAGGCTGGAACTCTTGCTGGTAGGAGGATCCTCCCCCCCCCCCCACACTCCACACACACACACCTCAGCCCTGAATCCTTATTTCTATCCCAGTTATGGAACCACACATTTTTCCACTTGGGAACTTCTCGAGGGAGGTCCCTTCCTTCCTACGTCTCCCATAAGAACACGGGGCCTCCGGCTGCTGGCTAGGAGCCGGCCCCTCTTCAAGAGCATCCTATTTGGGATGGAGGACGTCTCTCCAGCTAGTAGCAGGGATACTGAGGCACAGACCAGACACAATACCCTAGAAAGGTCTGATTCTGGGCTCCATTCTGTCCATTGGACTGGTTGTTCATCAAATGCCTAGTTTGCTGAGATACCCCAGAGGCCCTGCCCATGACCTTCTGGGTGACCACAGAGCACCCAGGGCCCTACAGCTCCATCTGTCCTCTCCTCTGCCCGTGCCATGGGATTCCAGTGGCTGGAATTGTTTTTTACTTCCAACACAATTACCTGCTCAACAACTTTTTGCAAACATTTCATGTCAAGAAGTGCCGGACCTGTATCGTCTCCATCTGCCATGTTTATTAAATGCCCACCCTGTTCCGTTGTGCGGTCCCCGAGGGCGGATCGGCCTGTGTCTAAGAGGGAGACAGGCTTCTACCTGACAGAAGGAAGCCCTTTCTGACAACCACAGGGGCTCCCAGGGCCCAGGGAGACGTCACCACCCCTGAGGGCCCGAGGCCGACACGGGATCCGTGTCTGGGGGGGACCCTGCCGAGGGTGGATGACTCTGAGGGCACTTGGTGTGTCCAGGAGCTGGACAAGGCCCAGCAGCTGCTCCCCAGCTGCCTTCCATGCGGCCATCCTGCAGTTTAATCCCAGATGGTCAGACCCCTCACCTCTGAGGTCAGAGGGCCGGCTGCAGGGGGGTGGGCAAAACTCCTTGGCCCGGGGAGCCCCCAGGGAGTGTGTGTGACACCACAGGCCGAGTGCGGAGAGGAAGCGGTGAGCGCGAAATGAGGCTGAGCGGTCCCACCAGCCGCTCGGATTGAGGCTGGGGAAGGGCTCTCCCCTCTCGCCCGGTCCCCCCTTCCTCCTGCCATCTCCCACTACACCCCCTTCTGCCATCCCCCGTTTCCACCTGCCTTGCCTTCTCCCTCCCTTTTCTGCTCTCTCCATCGCCCCCCCCCCATCCTCCCATCCTCTCTCATCTCCATGGAGATAAAAGGGAGGTGGGGTGGGCTGTGCCCTGTATTTTGAGTCGCTCCATAATAGGCGCTTTCTCTGGAGACACAGGGGCTGCCTGTGGAACTAATCTCCCCCTGCCCATCGCTCACAAAGGGCCAGGGAGCCCCTCCCTCAGCCCGGCCGCCCTGGGTGACCCCGAGCCCGTTTCCGGGTGCGCTTCCAGCCCTCCGGGGCCTGCAGCTGGGCCTCTCTCGTGGGATCCTGCACACAGGCAGGGTCACCCCGGCTGACCTCCCCCGAGGACAGAGGTCAAGCCCCCTCTGGGGGCTCTGATGTGATTGGAAGGGAGCTGAGGCAGGGGGGGAGGGAGAAGCCAGGGGGAGGGGACCTTTGCTTTTAATGTAAAATTAAAAGACTCCCTGCGCCTTCCTGTCTTGGCCTGTGTCTGGCTGGGTCGCCTGGCCGAGGACCACACCCTTGGAATCTGGGCGTCTTAGAAACGGGATAAACCCCTAGCAACGGGGCTTGGTCACACCTGACCCTGAGCAGTGGATCCCGGCCTGGGACGCGGGAGAAACTGTCTCACGGGGCAGCCGGGCGTGCAGTCAGCCGGGTCGAACTCTTCGAACTCTGCTACTTGGTTACTGCGCCTGCCTTTCCGAGCCTTGGTCTGCTGACCTGCAGAGTGGGAACGAGAACAGCACCAACCGCACGGGCAATGGGACAAGTGAGATGACGCGCATAACACGGTCTCAGCCCGGGGCCTGGCTCACGGAAGGTACTATGGCTGCGACTGTATGAGGCAGGAAGGAGTTCTCAGGCCGCAGGAATCATCTATTAACGCAGGGCAGGGCAGGGCACGTCCATCTCAGACAGTTAGCAACGGAGAAGGCACATCCCCAGCGAAGACCGTCGGAGGCAGTGCCGCCGGTGGGAACACAGTCGGGAAGTCAGCGCGGCCGGGAATCAATCCCAGATCCACCACCACCAGCGGAGAGGCCTCACTCTCCGGGTAGAATGGGCAGAATCGTGCCTGCTGCCTGGGGTTGTGATGAGATCAAACGGGTTAACACACGGAAGTGCCCAGGAGGGAAGCTGGCCCTTGGTCCACGCGACATAAATGTTAGTTGTGATGGTTACTGATGCTGTTATATGGGGTCTCCGTGGACCTGACTGTCTAGATCAGTGCTTATGTCAAATATTCAAAGCCTTTGTCCCTACAAGTACCCCCTCTTTTCCACGGCACGTTCTGATTCCTGGCAAAGAATAATAGATGATCCCTCTTACTTGCTTGGCTGATGAAAAAGCGCCCATTTTGCCCATCTAGACAGCAGCTCTAAACAAGGGACACAGCCAACCCAGAAGGGAGTAATTGGCCCTTTATAAAGCAAGGCCAAGTGAAACAGGAGTTCAGAAAGGTCACCGGAGGTCTGGCGGGGGCTGCCAGCAGTCCTCCTAACCTGCCCAGCTTATTACCGGAATCATTTCACGAGATAATTTAATGTTCTCCCTCGGTGGCCCCGTTTGCTCCTGAAGGGAAAAATAAATAAATAAACAAACCCAGCCACCCCGGCCAGCACGTGCTTTCCGGGAGCATCGCCGGCGAGTTTTTAATGGCGCCGTTATTAATCTAACCGCTGGCACCTCCCCTACGTCTGATCGCTGGTGAACGATGGGCCTCGGATTCTGGTGGCTGCTCTATTATGGCAAACATTTCCACTCGGTCCTGACAGGAGGAGAGAATCAGGCTTCCGCAGGCAGGAGTGCCCAGTGGCTGGAGAGGGGCCTGCTAGCTCAGCGCGGGGAGCAGGAGCCGTGGGGGGCCAGGCTGAGGGGGGTGGGGGGCCAGAGGGAGGGACAGAACCCACCGAGGGAGGCAGGCAGGGCAGGACGGGGCCTGTCGGTGTGGGGGTGGAGGGAGCACAGAATCCCGGGACCTCACTGCGGCACTGTCTGCTTCTGTGATCCAGCCCAACCTCTCACCTTCTAGGACCCTGTTTTCTTCATAAAATGCCTTTTCCCTTGGCCGTTTTTTTCAGCATTTATAATGTGCCAGGCACTGTGCTAAATGCTTTAAGTTAGAATGACCTCCTGTAGCAAGTTCTCATAAGCAACAGATATGCTAATGCTAGTTTAATCCCCATCCTATATAATAAAAGCGTAGTATGCAAATTGTCCCCTTGACCGGGAGTTCGCCTGGAAGTTCGACCAGGGGCAGGGCTGGCTGGGGAAAGGGAGGGAGACCTCGGCCAGCAGCCAGCAGCCACTAGGCCCTAGGGCCCCTACCAGTGCACGAATTTTGTGCACTGGGCCTCTAGTTTAATAGATAAGGAAACTCAGGCTCCCAGAAATTCAGCCGCCTGCCAGAGGTCACACAGCCAGAGGTCACACAGCCGGAGGTCACACAGCCAGAGGTCACACAGCCGGAGGTCACACAGCCGGAGGTCACACAGCCGGAGGTCACACAGCCGGAGGTCACACAGCCGGAGGTCACACAGCTGGAGGTCACACAGCCGAGGTCACACAGCCAGAGGTCACACAGCCGAGGTCACACAGCCGGAGGTCACACAGCCGGAGGTCACACAGCCGGAGGTCACACAGCCGGAGGTCACACAGCCGGAGGTCACACAGCCGGAGGTCACACAGCCAGAGGTCACACAGCCGAGGTCACACAGCCGGAGGTCACACAGCCGGAAGGCAGGGATGCTGCTTTGCCACCTGGGCTTGCCCATCTCCAGGGCCACACCCCTTGCTGTGAGGCTCTGCTGCCTTCAGGGACAGTAGCACCTGTCCTCCTAGCGGGCAGGTGGGGAGCAGCAGATCGGCCCCCAGGTGTGAAGGGGCTCTGCCAACTGCATCGCCATCTAACGCACACGCACACGGTGGTACAAAGGGCTTTCCCAGTGGACGGCAAAACACTGGGCTGGGACGCCCTGAGACTGAGGCATGGACCCCGGAGTAAACTGGCACAGGCAGCAACCTCCCAAAGGGAACGGGCTTTCGCAACAAGCAGGCCACTTCGCAGCAACACGCCCTTCGGAACGACGAGGCCGACTTGACTTCATGTGACAGTGGTGGCTGGACAGCGCCAGGGAGGAGCAGTCTCCTGTCCTGAGTCCTCCCACTGCCATCAGGGGTGTTTTTATTCTGGTCTGGCGGGGCCGTCCTCGGAGGCTCTGGGCTCAGCAGGGTTCTGGTCCAGTCAAGAGGGGCAGATCCGCCGAAGCCGGTTTGGCTCAGTGGATAGAGCGTCGGCCTGCGGACTGAAGGGTCCCGGGTTCGATTCCGGTCAAGGGCATGTGCCTGGGTTGCGGGCACATCCCCAGTGGGAGGTGTGCAGGAGGCAGCTGATCGATGTTTCTAGCTCTCTATCTCTCTCCCTTCCTCTCTGTAAAGAATCAATAAAATATATTTAAAAAAAAAAAAAGAGGGACAGATCCTGCTGGTTCCTGCCCCCCAGGACCCTGGCACCACACAGGGCCGGCAGCCTGGGGAAGGTGAGGCACCCCAAGGAGAAGCCCCCCAGGCTCTGGGAGCTGGTGGAGCTGGCACGAGGGTCCGGAGGTGGCTAGGGGCTGTGGAGGGTGGGGACGGGCCCCCTCCCCTGCTGCCTTTACTGGCCTCGCCCGGGTTTGCCGAGGCAGGCTGCTTGGTACTCTGCTCAGGCCCCTGCACCCGCCTCCCAGCTTCCCTGCCAGCGGCCTCCTCCCCCAGCCCAGCCTGGGCCATGCATTATCCTCGCAAGATTGAGGACCTAATGGAGGCGATCAGCACCCGGGGGAGCCGCTCCATCCCGGCTCCCGAAGGAGGGCAGAGCAGCGCTCGTTGGCGGCTTTGCCCACCCCGAGATCGGGGTGCACTTGAGCGGCCCCTGGGATTGAGGAGGGGCTCCCGGCCCCCTTCTGGGAGAGCTTTGGACAACTTCAGTCCAGGCAGCATTGCCACAATCCCTCTCCCCCTCCCCATAGGACACCCTGAGCATCCGGGGTCCCTGTGGGAGGCCACCGTGAGGACCAGCTCTCTTGGACCTTTTGCTTGTCTTGGGAGGTCATGCCCCCGCCCCCCCTCTCCACCCCACACCCTTGCCTGACTGCCAGCTGTCCAGCCTTAGAGCCAGCCCTCCACTGTCCATTGTTCCTCCACTCTCCTCCCACACAGGGCAGCCCCTCCCCCACCTGGGGCTTCAAAGGCCACTGTGGGCCTCCCTCTGGGCGTGGTGAGGGGGACAGCTGCCCCCAAAGCAGCATTCAGCAGCTCCTGGGAGTGAGCGGCACAGGCCGGGAGGGGATCCTGGGCATGAGGAGGTCACGGGAGGGAGGCCCGGGGCAGAAGGCCTGGGAAAAGCCCGGGGAGGGGTGAGAGGCCGCAACGGTGACACCAGCATGAAAACAACACCAAGAGCAGCCGGTGCTCCTTGAACACACAGCGGACCGGGCGCTGTTTTCCACGCATCACGTCATGTCCTCCTCTCGGGAGCTGGTTACACTAGGTCCGTGGTCGGCAAACCGCAGCTCGAGAGCCACATGCGGCTCTTTGGCCCCTTCAGTGTGGCTCTTCCACAAAATACCACGTGCGGGCGCGCACGTACAGTGGGATGAAAACTTCGTGGCCCAGGCGCAGAAGCCGGATTTTGTGGAAGAGCCACACTCAAGGGCCAAAGAGCGGCATGGGTTTTGGAGGGGATGTTCGCACCCCCCTTGTTAACTGCCCTCCAAGAAAAAAAAAAGGTGTTTTAAAAAAAAAACCCTTTTTCGGAAACAACGAGATGGTTTGTTGGTTGATAGGGAACCAAAGCCCACCGTCAGAGCGGGAATTATTCCCGCCATAGAGGGGGCCCGCCGGTGTTGGGGGGAAGGGTGGGGGTTGCTACTTCGGCAATGAGTGTAGAAAGGAGTGGGAGGGGTGCTTT
>NW_005871302.1:540730-627570 GCF_000147115.1 Myotis lucifugus
AGGTCCTAAGATCCAGGAGGGTTATAGTGGGAAAGGATACCTGATAAGGGCTAGGGAGGTGGGTCTAATCTAAGGATATTGCTTTCTGAAAAGTGCCGGCTTAACCTGAATGGAAGCCAACAGTAGGGTTTCTTTAGCTATAGGAGGTGTCATGTGTAGAAAAGCTCCAATAGCTATTTACTGGGGTTCTATGCTGGTGGCAGTGGGGGTCGCAGTTGGTGCAGGAGCCACCAGGGTAGAGCAGGAGGGGGTGTTTTGGTACCTGAGGCAGCAGCTGTGGCCCAGTGGTGATGGAGGCTATGTCCTTGAGTGGGTTGACTGATGGGGAGTCAGTGAGTCCTGGGGTGTGGTAAGGGCGTGAGAGCTCTGGTGTGAGAGGGGGCACTATGGGGCTGGCCTTGGCAGGGGTGGGGTGCCCAGTGAGGATCAGCTGACTGCTGGAAGCTCTCCTGGGAGCGGCAGCTTGTTAGGATCAGCTGGAGAGTGAGGATTCAGGCAGGGATGGATCTTGAGGTGAGCCTGGGCTTTAAGAGTTGTGGGTGTTCAGCCTTACTCCTGCCTCAGCCAGGGAAGGGGGAATGGCTGGTGACAGCCTGTCATTGTCATTGGTTTCATCAGGTGGTTGCAAATGCAGGGATTTTCCTCTCCAGCCCAGCCCACCCCTTTATGCAAATGAAATGGTACCATAGGCTGATGCAAGCCTGGCCACCATCGAAGCAATTCTGCATGACAGTTTGCCCTTGCTTGCTGTGGCCAGCTTCCTACAAACCCTGTTTTAAGGGATTCCCATTCCCCAAATGAGAAATGCCTCTTAACTTCCACCTTCCTTCTTGCATAGCAATGAGGTGCCCTGCCTTTCAGCTGGGGTGTTTCTGGTGCGGATACTAAGTCCCCAGACTGGTATGGTGATGGGTATGCTATTGGTTTTTGCTAGGTTTTGGTTTTTTTGGAGGCTGGTGTCTGGAAATGGATGAATGAAGCCTTGCTGATGCAGAGTGGGGGGCGGGGGGTAGAGGCTGGGAGCTGTAGGCCTGGGAGGGAATAATTGGAGCGATGCTAGGAAGGACCTCTTGAGAGGCAGGAAGGGGCCCCTAGATCCAGAGCTAAAGTCATGGTGATCTGTCTTTCAGGACATAGATCTGATTGACATACTTTGGCGACAGGATATTGACCTGGGGGCTGGGCGTGAGATTTTTGACTATAGTCATCGCCAGAAAGAACAAGATGTGGATAAGGAACTGCAAGATGGAGTGGAGCAGGAGGACACCTGGCCAGGAGAAGGAGAAGAAGTTCTGGCACGAAACCTGCTAGTGGATGGAGAAACTGGGGAGAGCTTCCCTGCCCAGGTACTCCCACCTCTGCTCACTCCAGGAAACTTATCTTTAGAGAAGGCAGTTGTGTCTTGTGGGATGGACTGAGTGTATATTTTGGGTTGGGGTCTCTCACAGTGAGTGAGCTGAGAAAAGAGGAGTGGATGAACAGAATAGAAATGGAGGGGCCAGGCTTTGGTAACAAACAGCACAGAGGAGGCAAAGCACCTAGCAGATTCCTACTTGCATCAGGACTCTTACCTTCCCTGTTCTCCCCTGGAGTTTGGGACTTACGGTCTGTCATTAGCCCGGAAACAGGGAGAGTGTGGGCCTACAACCACGCAGGTCTTCCTTCAATGTCCCCTTGGGGAAGCCTGCAGGCAGCCAAAGCCTAGATCAGTCAGACTTACAGTTGCTGTTGCCACAGGTGCCTGGTGGGGAGAACCAGACAGCCCTGTCCTTGGAATTGTGCCTTAGGCTGCTGGAGGCCACCTGCCCCTTTGGGGAGAATGCTGAGGTGAGCAGGACTTCAGGGAGAGCCCACCAACTCAGCAGGGTAGCCTGCACACAATGTTCCTACGGGCTGCCTGAGAGGCCAACTCTTGGTGCTGGCCTTGTCCTGGCTGCTGGGGGTGAAATCAGAGGAAGGAACAGAACCTCAGATGGTAGTCTCTGGGAGGAAAGCAGAAGGCTGGTCTTTCCTTTTTTCTTTGTTAAAGTCTCTGTGTTTTACCCTAGTTTCCAGCAGACATTTCCAGCTTAACGGAAGCAGTGCCTAGTGAGAGTGAGCCCCCAGGTCTTCAGAACAACCTCTTGTCTCCTCTCCTGACGGGGACAGAGTCACCATTTGATTTGGAACAGCAGTGGCAAGATCTCATGTCCATCATGGAAATGCAGGTAGGACTATCAGAGCACAAACTCATGGGACCTTGTGTGGGGTATCTTAGCACTTATTTGCTTTTCCCTCTCTGGGAAGAGAAAGAGTAACATATTGTCTGATTCATAGGAAAGTGAGAACACTGAGAGGTAACTGTCTAGGTATCTCCTTGGGGAGATACGGGGTAAAGTCAGGAGTGGAGTTTGGGATAAAACCCCAGGGCTTGAGCCTTTTAGAGTGGGCCTGCTTCCTACGTATGCCTCCTTTTTTTCCTTCAAGCAGATAATCACTTGGCTGGGTGCTCCCCAGGTTTATCATTAAGCTGACGTTCATGTAATGCTTTATAGCCACCGTTATCTCACTTGGCACAATTATCTAGTCAGCCCTTTATTATTTATTTTTAAAATATATTTTTATTGATTTCAGATAGGAAGGGAGAGTGAGATAGAAACATCAATGATGAGAGAGAATCATTGATCAGCTGCCTCCTGCATGCCCCCTACTGGGGATCGAGCCCGCAACCGGGCATGTGCCCTTGACTGGAATCGAACCCAGGACCCTTCAGTCCGCAGGCCAAGGCACTATCCACTGAGCCAAACCAGCTAGGGCAGCCCTTTATTATTTTAACGGTGAGGACATGGAAGCTCAGATAGGTTACGTGATATACCCGTGGTCACATGAAAGTGGTACAGCTAAGTTTTCTCATTCCAAGGCTTGGTCTTTTTTTTACTATGCTGATTTTGCAATGAAGAGGTAGTCAGTGTTAGGTGTTTGCTTACTCTCTCTTCAAGATGGGGGAGTCTGGCCAAACATGAGTTGGTCAGTCCTGCATTGGAGCGGAGTCCATATGAAGGAACCCATCTCTGTCAGGCCTGGTGGACCAACTAGGGCCAGGAGCTGATGCCGTGGGCTCTGATGTCCAGTTTCTTGTTTTTATACCCATGCAGTTGTGCCTATGTTGGGTGTCTGCTCATATAAGCCTTCAGCTTCACCTGGGGGGGGAGTCTACTCTGAGTAAAAGGTGACACTCTTCTTCCCTTTCAGGCCATGGAAGTGAACACATCAACAAATGAGATCCTGTACAATAACCCTCCTGGAGACCCACTGAGCACCAACTATAGCCTTGCCCCCAACACTCCCATCAATCAGAATGTCAGCCTGCATCAGGCGTCCCTGGGGGGCTGCAGCCAGGACTTCTCCCTTTTCAGCCCTGAGGTGGAGAGCCTGCCTGTGGCCAGCAGCTCCACACTGCCCCCACTGGTCCCCAGCAATTCCACCAGCCTCAACTCCACCTTTGGCTCCACCAACCTATCAGGCCTCTTCTTTCCACCCCAGCTCAACGGCACAGCCAATGACACAGCAGGCCCTGAGCTGCCTGACCCACTGGGGGGTCTGTTAGATGAAGCCATGCTAGATGAGATCAGCCTGATGGACCTGGCCATTGAAGAAGGCTTTAACTCTGTGCAGGCCTCCCAGCTTAAAGAGGAATTTGACTCTGACTCAGGCCTCTCCTTGGACTCTAGCCATAGCCCTTCCTCCCTGAGCAGCTCTGAAGGCAGCTCCTCCTCCTCTTCTTCCTCTTCTTCCTCTGCTTCTTCCTCAGCCTCTTCCTCCTTTTCTGAGGAAGGTGCTGTTGGCTACAGCTCTGACTCTGAAACCCTGGATCTAGAAGAGGTGGAGGGCGCTGTGGGCTAC
The DNA here is from genome assembly GCF_000147115.1 of Myotis lucifugus. Taxonomy (NCBI): domain Eukaryota; kingdom Metazoa; phylum Chordata; class Mammalia; order Chiroptera; family Vespertilionidae; genus Myotis; species Myotis lucifugus. The sequence goes on from NW_005871302.1 coordinate 544,613, forward strand.
CAGCCCGAGTATTCCAAGTTCTGCCGCATGAGCTACCAGGATCCGTCTCAGCTCTCTTGCCTGCCCTACTTGGAGCATGTGGGCCACAACCACACGTACAACATGGCACCCAGTGCCCTTGACTCTGACAAGCAGATGAGCCGGGATGAGCATCGAGCCCGAGCCATGAAGATCCCCTTCACCAATGACAAAATCATCAACTTGCCTGTGGAGGAATTCAACGAGCTGCTGTCCAAATACCAGCTCAGCGAAGCCCAGCTAAGCCTCATCCGGGATATCCGGCGCCGGGGCAAGAACAAGATGGCAGCGCAGAACTGCCGGAAGCGCAAGCTGGACACCATCCTGAACCTGAAGCGGGATGTGGAGGACCTGCAGCGTGATAAAGCCCGACTGCTGCGGGAGAAGGTAGAGTTCCTCCGGTCCCTGCGGCAAATGAAGCAGAAAGTTCAGAGCCTGTATCAGGAGGTGTTTGGGCGGCTGCGAGATGAGAATGGGCAACCCTACTCGCCCAGTCAATATGCTCTCCAGTACGCTGGGGATGGTAGTGTCCTCCTCATTCCCCGCACCCTGGCCGACCAGCAGGCCCGGCGGCAGGAGAGGAAGCCAAAGGACCGGAGAAAGTGAGCCTGGGGAGGAAGGGGGGTTGACACTCACCAAGATTGAAACTGGAGAAGGGCTGGGCCTGGACCTGGACCTACAGTGGGGGACTTGAATGCCTTGTTATCCAATAGATCTCAGATGGGATGACTGTGGGTCAGTGGACAGGAAGAGGCGGGCATAGGCACTGTCTGGCTCAGCTTCCCCCACTGGGGAATGTCGAAGTTGCCAGACTGTCTGGGTGGACAGGGTCTTCACCCATCCCCCTTTCCTTTGAGGGAAGGGGTGGGGTGGTGATGGCATTGATGGAGGCCGACAAAGGGGAAGGAAGGGACTTGTGAGAGGAGAGAAAAGTAGTAGAAAGTCTCATTCCAGGAAGAAATGAAGGAAAGAAAAACCAAAAAAAAAAAAATCAAAATCAAAGCTGGAAGAAAAAACTGCAGGTTAAGATTGAATCTGGCCAGGATTCCAGGCAGCAGGTTTTAGGTGGGACTAGGTCATTGGTGTGAGTAAACCCCACTTCACTCCAGGGGAGGGGTGGACACAGACAAGGTGAGTTCTGGGAAGGGCTTTGTGAACTCTTTCTGCTCCCACACTTTGATATCCATGAAGGGGAGCTCTTAGATAACTCCTTGAACGTTTCAACACAGGGGAGCTACCAGGACCCGACACCTGTTTAGAGGGTTAGGATTAAAGGATACTGAACAGGAAAGGGTCACAAGGCCCCGTATTGCAGCAGCCCCAACACCAAGCATGCCACTCACTGTCCCGCCACTCTATCTCCCTGGTGCCCAGTCACCCCTGAGCTGAGGTTCCCATGACTTCATCAGAGCCTGCATGCAAATGCTGTTCTCTTCCCTGCCCCTCACCAGCTGCCCAGAGCTCTTCTGTAGCTGGGTGCTGGCAGTGCCCCCAGTGATGGGCCTACAGCCTTCTGGGGGCTGCTCTGAGGCAGGGGGATGATGTGGAAAAGCCAGGTAGTATTCAGCACAACACTGGGGAGTGACCCCTCAGACCTCCCACCAACAACTGGGCTTGTCACTGGAAAAAGCCAAAACAAAACCCAGCAACAAAATACTAGTCCTCTTAGAGTTTCTTGCGCTTTGATTTTTTTAGGGCTTGAGCCCTGTTTCACTTATAGGGTCTAGGATGCTTGTGTTGAGTAAAAAGGAGATACCCCAATATTCAAAGCTGCTAAATGTTCTCTTTGCCATAAAGACTCCGTGTAACTGTGTGAACATTTGGGATTTTTCTCCTCCGTCCTGAGGTCTCTGTCTGCTTTCTTCTTTGAGTTTCTTCCTAGGAGGATTAGAAGTGCATGAATGGAGGTTTACAGCATCTTCCCCTGCCCCAGGCTCTTGGCCATAGGCAACTTCTCAGCACCCTGAGCTCAGCAAGGGATCCTGGAGGACTGCCTGGGGGAAGCAGAGAGGGGAGTGCCAAGGTGGCCATATGGTTCCAGGACCAGTGTCTTTATTTTTAACTGTGTGCTACTGCTGCCCCTCCCCCTCGTCTGGTTCTGGGGTACAATCTGGACTAGCAGGAGTTGAATGGGGGAAATGCTGGTTCTCCCCACTTTGGGGGAGGGGTAACACATTAATTGAGCAGTAGGGATAGAAGGCATGAGCCTGGGAGTGCTTTTATAAATTATTTTCCTTGTAGATTTTATTTTTAATTTATCTGTGACCTGCCAGGGAAGGGAGAGGAGAGGTTGTGAGCACATGACAAAATAAAATAAAATGGATGATTCATTCTCAAGTGCAATTTTTCCCTACCTTGAATTTAAACAGTAAATAGGTCTCAGGAGGGCTGGCCATTGTGCGGCTAGGGCAGAGCTTACCTGGGAAGGTGGGTTGACAGTAATTTAGAAAAGACAATAGTCTTAAATACTGTATTAATAACCTTTCCAAGCAGGTGTTAGGTACCTGTTCACAAGGTATACCAGCTGAATCCCCTCAGAGGAAGGATTCAGAATTCTTTTGGCTTTTCTCAAAGGGCATGCCAAGTGTTTCAGTGTAAAATAGCATGGCCACAGAATGAGAGAAGCAGGAAGCCAGACCCCAGGTTTTGGAAAGCCCCAGCCGAGGTAACTGAAATCTGACACACACACACCTCTGCCTTAATAACAAGCCTTGGAAGTGCTGAATGCTGCAAGGTACTGGGTGGATGCTGGAACTGCCATATGCCCATCTTGAGGTAGGTGCCAAATGCCCAAGTAATGAATACTCAGTGGCAGTCTGAGATTACTGGACAAGATTTATACACTTGGTCTTGGCCAAAAGGCTGAGAAGCAGTTCAGGACAAGGTTTATGACCAGAAGCCATGATCCTAGTAACAGAACCTGTGATCTTTAATTTCCCTGTACCACTGTGTGACCTGGCTCAGCCTAGTCCTTCAATGATGCTGCTAGTTTATCCTAAGGGATGGAATAGAATTCCAGGAACAATATTGATTTCTTAAACTTATTTCAATTTACAATGGCTTTCCCCTTACCTCTAGCTGAAAAGGATTGGTCATACTAACAAGAGCTCTTCGTGCATTAGGAATTAAGCAATATTTGTCAGATAAAACCAAGATTCTTAAAGTGAAAAACAAAGTCTAAAAATTAAGTTTAAAAAATTCACTGCTAATAAAAAAATACAAATTGTTATGTAGAAGAATAAATTGACAAGTAAAATTCATAAAGTAATATTTTTGTATTCCTTCTAGAAACAAATATATATTTTGGTTTAACAGTATTAGGTTATAACTTTTATCTTGTTTTGCAACTTCTTTTTTAGCTTGAGATGTAAAAGGTTTTAAGTGAAACATTCCTCTCACCCCCTTTACTAGTGTTGCCTCTGGTCTGAGAAAGTATTTTTGTCACCCCCTTTCCCCATGTCCCCATATGGAGAGATCTACAGTTGTATCTAGGATCACGTTGATTAGATGGGGCTTCCGGCCAAGTTGGTCAGCACTGCTGTGGGGCTGACCTCTTTTGCTGCTGGCTGGTGGAGTGGGTGTTCTAGCTTCAAGGTTTTTTCTGCCAGGAAGATAGGACTCACTCAAGTAAGCCTTGTGAAAGACCTGCTACACTTAAGACAGGAAGTGAGCAGAGATTCTAGGGTGGCAAAGAGATATGAGCACGCCTCAATCCTTAACTAAAGACCAAATTTTAGCATGGCCTGCTTGGGTAGGGGTAGAAGACTTGCTTTGTCTTGACTTCAACACTCCTAGGCTTCATTCAAACCAATTTCCCATACATCATAATTCATGTAAGATGGAAACAGACTGTTTCAACACCTGCCCGGCAGATCTCACCAATGAAGCAGGGGCTATTCCAGTATCATTAAAAATAGAAAAAATAAAAACTGAAAGGGTAAAATAGTGATCTAGAGACAGTGTCTACAATACCTGGCCTCCATGGCTGACTCCTCACCTTTTCTAGGGAAAGCTAAACAGCAACTAGTCAAACAGCTGGTGAACGGGGCAGTACTTTCCAAAGAACCTCATCTTCCTCAGGCTGCCCTATTCCCTGCTTTTACAGCCCCAGGTTACACCAGGCCTTGCTGCTCTTCAGGTTTATTTAGCAAATAGCTGGAAAAACCAAGTGCCTTGCAGAAAAAAATAACCCAAACACCCTCAAGCCTCCTTCCACATGTAGTAGGCACCAACTTAGAGCAACAGCTTTATTTTTTAAATTGGAGAGAAACATTGATTTATTGTCCCACTTATGCATTCATTGGTTGCTTTCTGCATATGCCCTGACATGATATCAGACCTGCAACCTTGGTGCATGTGGACAGAGCTCCAACCCAACTGAATCACGTGGCCAGAGCCAGAGTCTGTTTTCTTACTGACGCTATCTATATGCCAATAAGGTACAGGTTGGCATCTTACTGACGCTATCTATATGCCAATAAGGTACAGGTTGGCATTTGCCTCTCTGGAAGGTGTTTTCCCAGCCAAGTGTAGAAATTCTCTAGCAAAACCTAGGTGCTTGGTTATCCTAAGAGATTGTTTTCTTACCACCGATTCATCTGGAAAGTGAATAGTGACCCATAGACCAAAATATGTGTGTCATTTTGTCAGTGTACCAAGAACAGTAACCCTTCTTTCACCTTTACCTTCTCTCTCAGAGGGGTTAGTCATTTTCCTTGCCTCTAGTTCTGACTTCATGTGGAGCCATGTGGGGACTCTGGGGAATACATGTGAAACGTAACACCTGATTTGATTTCTAGTCCTTGTTCTGTCCAGGGATTCTTTGAAAATGCACATCTGCCTAAATTAGCCGATTAACAGAATTCAGTGCACCAGTTGTCTCCTGAGAAGAGTATGGGACCTTGCTAAAGAGTTGTGTTCAGAATTAGTTAGATAGAAACTTTTGTCTTCCTTTCAGAGCACACAAAAATACCAATGACAGCCTCAAGGTTGGTTCTTTTCCAGTCCAACTTTAACTGCAGACTGGAGATAGACTGCACAGTATTTGTTACTTCATTACAGATGATATTTCAACCAAGGAAATAAAACCTAGTTTAGTTCACATGGGGAAAGGTGGAGAAAGACCATAGTTGATGCTCTGCCCTGACCCAAAGCCAGGCCCCAAAGTTCCCCAGTCTGACCACAGGCTATGCAAACAGTAAACAGGGCAGGACTGGTCAAAGTCAAGTAGGATTTAAAAATCCATGTGGGGTAAACATGGCTTTGGTACTATCACCACCATGCAAACTAACAAGGTCATAGTGCAGACTCAGACCTGCTGTTGAATATTTTAACACAAGTTATTTAATATAAACAAAAACTATAGAACTGAATTGTTAGCATATGTTGTAAACTTACTGTTTCAACTTTACCTTGGAGTTCTGTCACCTCACTGGCCTAAATAAGAAAGAAAGAAAAGAAAAGAAAGAAAGAAGCCTTAGAAACAGACTAGTTGACCCTTGAACAATATGTGTTTGAATCACACAGGTCCACATATATGTGGATTTTTTTCAATAAATACTGTAAATGTATGTTCTCTTCCTTATGATTTTCTTTATTGTAAGAATATAGTATATAATACATATAACATACAAAATATGTGTTTTACAACTGTTATTGGTAAGGCTTCTGGTCAACAGTAGGGTATTTTAAGTTTTGGGGGAGTCAGGTTATATGTGGATTTTCAACTGTGTGGGGAGGGATGCCAGTGCCCCAACCTGTGTTGTTCAAGGGTCAATTAACTGTGCTGCTGTCCTTGCTACCACAGAGCAGGGCCAACTATGCTTTTCATCCCAGCAGGATGGTTATTTCAGATTTCATTTGCTTTCAATATTCAGCAAGAAGCTCCCAAGGCCAAGGTCGATTACAAGTCATTCATATAAGTGAGATGAGCAACTTGAACATTGTCTAGGAAAGCAGTAAGTTTTGGATAAAACCTCAGCGCTGAACAGTCAAACCAAGGGTGATGTGCAGATCAGAGACTGATGGTTGTCTGGGGATCTTAAGCTCTTCTATCAAACTTCCTTAACCATATACCAGAACACCAGGATACCTCTAACTTGATTGCTTTCTACTACAAGGCAAAGTGAAGCCAAAAATCCTTCCTTTTTACTAAGCTGAATGCTGGCCTAGTAGTGATACTGGTATTCCAAATTCTAGGAGGGAAAACACTCAGCCCGGACTTAGTTCAGTCCTATCATCTCTAAATTTTTATTTTTAAAATATATTTTTACTGATTTCAGAGAGAGAGGGAGAGAGCGATAAAACATCAATGATGAAAGAGAACCATTGATCGGTTGCTTCCTGCATGCCCCACACTGGGGATCAAGCCCACAACCCGGGCATGGACACCAACTGGGAATCAGACCATGACCTCCTGGTTCATAAGTCAACGCTCTACCACTGAGCCATGCCGGCCAGGCATGAGCTCTAAATTTTTAAATGAGAACATCCTCATGAGACAATCCAACTTGCAGATCGGATTAACATCTCAAACAGAACCTAGCTCCATACATAGTTCAGGATCTGGAGCACTACAGAAAATTTGCACTTCAAGTTTCCAGTTCTACCCAATGGTAGCAATTTCCTCTATCATTTTCCCTTTCTGTATGAGGGAGGTAATTACTTTGTAACACAGATTCCCAATGCCACAGACTATAAAGATATGCTGAGCACACATGGCCAAAACACCAAATAGCCATGGATTAAAATCAAAATGAGCTGAGCGTGAATGAGTTCTGGTATAGAAGATGATATTTGAAATTAAATTCAAATATTCAACTTAAAAATTCAACTATTAAAAATTATTTAAAATCGGTAGTCAAAACTTTCAAATGACACTGAAAAGCATAAGTATTCCTTAGCACTGTCAGTTGATAGAGTGCACCTGTGGTCAGTATACTGGCCATTTACTGTACCAACTTGAAACTCAACTGAAGACAGTGGAGGAGCAAGGCTGTTGCTGTTTTTTTCTTTCACTGGTTCTGCCAATGTAGGACATCTCCAATAATGATATTGTCACCATATTAGTAAGCTCTCCTTTTGTAATAGTAATTAAGGCAATAACCTATCTCCTCTTCGAGTCCTGGCAAGAGGTCTATGATGATGCAATTTCATTGAAGCCATCCAACAAACACATTTTGCACTGCCTGAAGAAATATTCTCTGAATACTTTGTTTCTAAGATTTGTTGTGTCTATGTATATTTGTTATTTCTAACATTTCTGCATGCATTTGTGGCTTCAATAATCACTTGAGAAAAAATTATTCTTAAACTTGAATCTAGAAATGTGATAAAGATAACAAAAGTGTGGATACCTATCTCCATTTCAATTTTCATTGTATGTAATATCATTTTCAGTGTCTTCCCTGGAATGATATAGTTTTATAAGAGTTCAGGAATCTAGAAATGACAATGAAGTAGGTTCCAAAGGTTAAGGCTAATGACGAATAGCAGCCCATTCTGGACACAAACCAATGCTGAAGGCTAGTTTCAGTACATCTTATGATGCAGAACAGAACCAGAACACTGCCCACCTCACCCCCAACTCTCTTTTATTTAGCTACTGACTGCTCTGCTGCTGCCAACTCCAAGAACATACCCTCAGACCTCTGCAAAGAAAAAGCCTCCCAGCTCAATTTTCCTTATGTCCCCCCAAACTCCTAAAAGACATTTTGAAAACAGTATCTACACATCAGTTTACTTGAAACAAATGCTTTGTACTAAGGGAGCTGAATATTTTACACTGATTTCATCTCAGTGGAAATCCCACTTTCCCTTTTTATAAACGACGAGTCAAGTCCCATTTTGGCTCTAGAATTATAGGCAGAAAACGACATTAAGAAAATAGATGATATTTTAATTCAGTAATCAAATCCAAGGCTAATTCCTGAAAATTCCGGAAAGTTGAATTTAGCTAAGGTCACACAAATCTATGAAATACATGAACCAGGAGCCAAACCTAATTCAAAAAACTCATGTTTCCAAGCATATCATAGTTTGGAAGTGTTATCAGGTCACAGAGTGCCGAACAAACAACCTTTGAGCAGTAAGAAAGACAGAATGATGTGACAACATTTACAGTTTCTGCAGCAATTATAAATGCTCAATAAATAGTTACTCAATTAACATAGTGAGACCACTCAAAGATGCAGGCCAGGCGCCAGATCCTCAAGCCTACAGTGTTCAAGAAATAAACCATCCAGGTGTACACGTTTCCAACAGGCTGAACCTACAAGGTAATAAAAGGCAAGGAGGGTTTCTGGCAAGACTTAAGACAAATCAAGGATTATAAATCTATATAGTTTTATTAAAACAAAAACTGACAGTGTTGTATGAAGTTTACATTTAAACAAAGTTTTCACAGAAATCTAACACATGCCTAAAAGGATTTTACAATGAAGGTCTAGATGTAGGTCTGGATGATGTCAAGAACTGACGGATTTCATGAGTCAAGACAGCATTTTGGGTATTAATTCTTGGGATAAAAAAAAGAATTTTTGTTTTGTGTCTTAAAGTGAACCACTGCCCCAGTATGAAAGTGAAAGTTTAATCTTCTCCTGAGACCAGGGCTTTTGAAATAATCCAACTCTTGAAGTGATTCAATGAACTTGTGCTGTCAGTGACCGAACCCTGCCACCAATGGTTTCAGAGTTCAAAGTTCAAAAAACAGAGAGGCTCCAAGAGTTTCTCCATCCTAAAAACATGGGCCCCCTCTCTTTACTCTCACACCTCCTATACCATCCTCTTCTCCTCCCCCCAAATACCTCAGCCAGGAGCTTGGATGGACAAGCTAATATCTATAGCTTCATAATTAGGAGAGAAAGGGTCTTGTCAATTTCAAGAATTAGCACCTCTAAGACAGAATGATCTGCCTATATATATGCTCCAATAAAAGACTTTCCCTTCTCAACTAATTTCCATCCCCCTTCCCCCTGCCCCAAATGGCAACTTTGGTAACTTATCAACTGGCTTAGTCCTTTGTTGGGAAAAGAATTAATCTCCGGCAGGGAACACCTTGGCCTGTAAGTCTCAGGCATTCACAGCTTTTAAACAGTCTCTCAGAGTCCTCAATTAGATTGCCAATTACATTTTCTTAAAAGAAAATATTCTGGACACAAAACCAAATCATTAGTTGTTTCTTCTTTTCATTGTTTCACCATTTCCCCAACCAGGCCCCAAATTTTAATAAAAACAATCCTACTCATCTTCCTTCCTACCCCATCCCTCCCACCCCCAAATAATACAGCAGTAATAGCCAAAAACTACACACATGCTACGCTGTAAAAATGCAGTTAACACTATTGGGAAGAAGGCTGTGGGTTGTGGAGATGCGCTTTGAAGATCTACAGTATCTTTTTGCTCTCACACATACCCATTCTGCAAGTTTTGTCCTTCATAGAAGGCCCTTCGCTTTTCTCAGCAAAGTGCAGAATGAATTGCCTTGAAACACTTACCCTCCTTCCCCTCCACATGGATGGGTGTGCAAACTATACAGCATGGAACGGCTTTAAAGCACTTGGGCTGCTGTAGGGCACAGAAACTATACTGGCTCTTCAAAGGACATCTTCTCAAGCCACTTCTATGGTATCAAGACAAGTAGAACTCCTTCCCCTCCCCACTTGAAACCCACAGTCAGATGTGACAGGGGCTGATACTCAGGAGAGTTAATTCTTGTCATCTTTTTTGTCATCATCCTCTGAGGGATAGGAATGCCACGTCAGCCTTTCCTCATAGAAGGATATGACAACCTGGGGGCACTTGACATTGGCTTCCTTGGCTGGGACCAGGTCAGCCTCATCAGAGTTTTTCCTGCAGAATAAAGCACAGAGAGACTTTGAGACCAGGTGTTAGTGGTCTCCCAACTTGGGTAAGAAGCATAAACTAGGGGAGGGTGTTAATATGGCCAAAGCAGCATTTACTGACAGCTTTTGGTTAAGTGACATTCTTGTAGATATTCTGTTGAAAATCCCCTTTGAGTATCTTTGTCAAAAGGTAAGTGATCTAACTCAATCTATCACATCTGAACCTCTGGGAAAGGCCAGAAAAAGCACGACTCTCTGAGGGAAGAAGAGAGACTACCACATTCTTCCAAAAGCCATATGCCAGCTGCTGGGGTCCCATGGAGAGATCTTGGCTTTGTAATAGGATTTCATACTATGCTGTATAACACTGAATACCAATCTCACATTGGCTAGAGCCAATGCAGGTGAATACTTTCTTGCTAACTCATAATTATACCGTTTAACATTACCAAATCCATGCTCACAGATATGACAGAACTCCCAGGTGCTTTGAAATGGTTCTTCAACATTGAGAGGTAGAAAATGACTGGACTATAATGTAATTCTCTGTATCAGTGATGGCGAACCTTTTGAGTTCGGCGTGTCAGCATTTTGAAAAACCCTAACTTAACTCTGGTGCTGTGTCACATATAGACATTTTTTGATATTTGCAACCATAGTAAAACAAAGATTTATATTTTTGATACTTATTTTATATATTTAAATGCCATTTAACAAAGAAAAATCAACCAAAAAAATGAGTTTGCGTGTAACCTCTGACACGCGTGTCATAGGTTCACCATCACTGTTCTATATTCTTCTGAATATTAAAATGTTCTCAAAATGTAAAAAATCACATCTATTCCAAGGGACAAAGGAGTACACTCTATCTTTAGGTCATTGGGAATGTCTCAGATGGAAGTTGTAGTATAGGGCAGGCAGTAGATATCTATATATAAAAGACTAATATGTAATATGCTAAGTGTCCCTCTGACTGTTTGACCATTCGACCAGTCGCTATGATGCGCACTGACCACCAGGGGGTAGACGCTCCGACTGGTAGGTTAGCTTGTTGCTGGGGTCCAGCTGATAGGGACTGGGCTAGACAGGCCGGACATGACCTGGAGCCCTCCCGCAGTCCCTCTCCAGCCCCGATCGTGCACTGATGGGGTCCCTCGGCCTGGCCTGCGCCCTCTTGCAATCCAGGACCCCTTGAGGGATGTCAGAGAGGCGGTTTCAGCCCAATCCCCGTAGGCCAGCCCGAGGGAGCCCGGGCATCTAGTATGATAGAATCTCTGATGAGGCACCACTCAAAAGTTCCAGAAACCCAGCAACAGGGTAAACCAAAGCTCCACAGCTCCACAGTATCAGGGACGAAGCTGGTAAGGTATGTTTTTGAATAACGGATTCAAAAAAATGGGAGAGAAAGGAGTATAACAGTATCAGAACCTGAAGCAGGCTGCCCCTTGTTCAACAATGTCCTCAGAAGTAAGTTCAATCCTTTCACTGCATAGGAATATTTGCTATTCTTGGAAATGGACAAATATCTCCACCCCCCAGGAAAATAACTTCAAAATGAACTTGGTTTTATAATCAAAATCAATCTTTAACACAAAGGGTTATATTCAGCTATACTCTTTACACACAGCAGTGAGTCAACCAAAGGAGTGTAATCTTAAGGAACATGAAGACACTACTCTAACTCAGGTGAAATGCAGATAGAGAAAGTGTACTCTAGCTGGACTGAGTAACTCCTGGAATCAGTTCTTTCCCTCCAAATGCAGCACCTTAAAAACAAACAAAAACCCCCACCCCTCACACATAAAAACCAAAAAAAAACCCTCTTCTTTTATGGGCTAGCAATAAATCAGCTAAAAGAAGGTCAGATTCAGTAAACACCCAAGGAATGCATAGGAAGAAAACAGGTTTAGCTAGCTGTGACACAGGCTTCCTATGGTGTTAAACTTAGACCTCTCTAGCCACCTTCTAGAGAAGAGCTAGTACAAATGTGAGTTTCAGAGAAGGTTCTAGACTGGCCAAAGGACAAAGCACCTATAATGTTGTCTTCATAGGCAAAGGCTTAGAATTATTCACTCCTAATATATATTTTAAAAACAATGACTGAGATCCACTTGAGGGGAAAAAAGCACAAGCATTTTCAATTTTTTTAAAAAAAGGGATGCCTTCCTTTTGGACAGAGTAGGGAAATTATCCAAAATTTGGGGTTACAACTGTTTCCATTAAGCTATTTCATAGAGTATTGCTATCATTGGTGTTTATACTTAATAGAGAAAAATGTAGACATGCTCTATGCTCAGTATATGACCCCTGCTGGCTGATCTTGGAACTGTAGAATCTGTACAAATTGGAAAGAATCTAACAATTAAGGACAAAGAAAAACTACAGAAATTCTTTCCTAAGTCAGAGAAGTTAACAGAATTTCTGAGCCTGGGGACAGCCTAATCTTTATTAAGGAGGTGGTAGAAGGGGAGGATGGTTCAATCACATTTCATATTTTTTCCTTTCACTTAGGAAAGTGAAATGTGATTCCTCCCCATACCCTCTCCACTCTAGATTTTCTCCCACCTCCTAAAAAAATGGCCAAAAATCTGAAAATCCTAAGGGCCCCTACCTGTAAATCATGAGTCCAGGTTGACAGTCAGGCCGAGGGTCACTATCGAAGGACTATGCCATCTTAAAGATTTCACACCTGGGTGACTGGAATTTCGAAGGTCCAGCTCTTTTCTCTGGCATGGAACAAATGGGAGGAAAAAAAAACACACACAGAGCCACTGGCAGACTCACCATTTCATCAGGAACATGAGTTCTCCACTGGAGTCTGTAGCTCCAATAATCCGTTCAGGCTCCAAACCCCGGGCAAAGCCTCGAGGCTTTTCTGGCTGCAAAAACCAGAGGGATTGAACAATTTTAAGTACGTGGGGCTGCTATCCAGACTGGAGTTACTCCTGTTTCTCTAATTCATGTACACAAACTCTTTTGTCAATATTTCACCAATACCATGGTTCCAATCCTTTTAGAATTGTTCTGAATGATTATCCCATCAAGCTCTGAAATGCTTGAGGTTTCCCCACGTGTAAAAAGGGACATAGAACTCAAAGCAAAAAAAATGTTAACAAAGGCTTCATCACCCTCAAAAAACAACTTATTTGCCCAACCAGCGTGGCTCAGTGGTTGAGTGTTGACCTATGAATCAGGAGGTCACAGTTCAACTCCCGGTCAGGGCACATGCCTGGGTTGTGGGCTCGATCCCAGGTGTGGGGCGTGCAGGAGGCAGCCAATCAATGATTCTCTCTCATTATTGATGTTTCTCCCCGCCTCCCCCAAACCAATAACTAACACACACACACACACACACACACACACACACTAGAGGCTGCCCAATGCACGAAATTCATGCAAGAGTAGGCCTTCCTTCCGCCAGCTGCCAGCTTCCGTCCGGCACCCGGGACTCAGGCTTCCCTCACAGAGGAAGGCCCTGCCCACTTGCCACAGCCCACTGGTCGGTGGCCTGAGCCTCCCTCTGCGAGGCAATCATGGGGCGATGATCGTCCTGGTGCTAGTGGGTGTCATAGTGTGGTCGTCCAGAAGGTCATTCGGTCTAATTAGCATATTATCCTTTTATTGTTTTATATATACATATACATACATATATATATGTATGTATGTATATGTATATATATATAAAACAGACAACTTACTTTAAGGTACTGAGAATGGATTAAAATAGCTACCTTGAACCTGTAATGATTAAAACATTGACCGAACCCTGGCTGGTGTGGCCCAGTTGGTTGGGCATTGTCCCACGTACTAGAAAGTTGCTGGTTTGATTCCTGGTCAAGGGCATATGCCCAGGTTGTGGGCTCAATCTCTGGTAGGGGGAGTGCAGGAGGCAGCTGATCAATGTTGTGCTCTCACATCAATGTTTCTATCTCTTTCTTCTTCTCCCTTCCTCTCTCTAAAAATCAATAAACTATTTTTTAAAAAACAAAATAACCTGGCTGGTGTGGCTCAGTGGTTGAGTGTCGACCTATGAACCAGGAGGTCAAGGTTCGATTCCTGGTCAGGGCACATGCCTGGATTGCAAGCTCAATCCCCAGTGTGGGGCACGCAGGAGGCAGTCAATCAATGATTCTCATTGTTGATGTTTCTATCTCTCCCTTTCTCTCTGAAGTCAATAAAAATATATTAAAAAACCAAAAAACAAAACACTGAATGCTACTGACTTACAGGAATGAATTGTTCCTGAACCTTCACATAAAATAAAAGTAGATTATGTGGCTGGCTTTATGAGAGTAATGAGCCCCCAAATACTCTGTAAGCATTAGCCTAAGATTCCAAAAGGACTGAGAGATGGCTGCTCATATTTAAGAAGCAGCAGAACAAAAGTACTGAAATTAGCTGGCTTTCAGCTTCGTTGACAGCAGTAAGAATTCTGGCTAGTAACAATGCTTATTCCTACCCTTACCTCTTCTTTCTTCTTCTTTGGTTTGCTCTCCTCTCCCTTATCTTCAGAATCAGAGTCAGCTTTGCGCTTGCCTCCTTCTGATTTATCTGTCTCATGTGCTGTTTTCTGCGACTGTAAAAACTCAGCAATGAGGTCGGGGCAATCCAAGTTCTCTTCTGGCTCCCACGTGTTGTCCTCACTGAAATCAGAGCACACAGTGAGTCACTTTCCACTTAAAGTTAGCATACTCATAAAAAGGAGAAAGCAGCACAGGAGGACAAGAGCCATGTGTCCTTGGCAAAGAGGAGTTAACAGTGAGTAACTAGATTTTGCCCAAGATCAAGAACTGAGCAAAGTTAAAATTACTTGGGGTCAAGGATGGGGGGAGGAGGGGTTGCTTTTTAGTGCAAATTGAAAATTTAGAAACGCCTCTTTCAAAAAAATGTACTTTCTCTTGCAAATGTGTATAAGTCTAAAGCCACACACAAAATCGTTCCTCAGAAATCACTGTCTTGTATTATAGCACTTTATACATACAGACCATTTTCCTAGTTAGATTATAAGCCATGAAGGCCAGGCCTGAGTCACACTGCACCCGCTGAAACACCCTAGCCCTTGACATTACTAGACTCCTGAGAAATAGTTGGTGATTAAATGAATGGATTCACCCAGGTCAGTGAAACGTACTCTGAGAAGCCCTTCCACTTGAGGAGGTACTCCACTTTGCCCTTTACCACTCGACGGTCGAGAACTTTTTCCACCACATATTCCTCTTCCTCCTCTTCTAGCACCTCCTCCACTTTCTTCTTGTTTTGTTTTTTCCCCATAGTGCCCGCCAGTTTTCTGGTATAAAGGGTGACGCTGCTAAAATAAAGAAAAGAAAAAGGATGTAAGGGCACACTCTTGTTGGTTATGTGAATATATGGATGCTAAGAAAACCAGGGACATCATAGATGACTTTAATAGTGTGTGTTGCTTACTTAAGTGCTATGACTATTCACCTTCAATACACAATGAAATTTGCTGATATACTCAGCTAGAAAGTTAGTTCATAAAATAGCTCCAACTAATCTCACAGCAAAACTTATTCTTGTATAGCTACATGAAATTTTTATACATATTCTAAGTTAAAAAGTTCCCAATACCCCTTTCACTATAAAGCATATCTAAAATATATTATATTGAAAGAAAATCAATCCTAAAAAATAATGTATATACATCAAACATATACATATAACCCCCTGATCTGTACTTTTTCTATTCTGTTTTCCATTTCATTATAGTACCGGGTTTGATTTTTTACTGTGGGAAATAGTTTGTCCTATTTATTAAATGTCTAGTTTAATTTTCCCTTTTATATATGTATATAACCCATTCCTCCGCACTGTTAAAACACCCTCTCTTTTAAGTCCCCTCAAGATTCTTTATGCAGTCTTTTCTGAATGCCACCATTAATTTATACGTCACAAGTTTCTTGTTAACTTCTCATTGTATTTAGTTTATTTCTAAGGCTGAAAATTTTTGGAAAATGGGGGGGAGCTTAGTTATCACAGATAATAGAACCTGATTTTATTCCTAAAATACATCAACCTTTCTAAGGGGTTTTCCAGTGCTAAAATTCTAGTCCCCTATAAATCTATTTTCTTTTGTCCTTCATATAATTCTTTGACTCCTGGTAGGCTTAAAGCCTTATGGTTTACCAATTTGTGTCAGTAGGTGGCACCATAAGATACCAACACAACAAAACTGATCTACAAAACTGGACAAAATCTACAAATTGATGCATCAGTTGCCCAGAATGAGATACAATCAATCAAGAGTATGGCAGATGATCCAAACAATAAAGAAGTTACTACCATGTTTGAATTTAAGACAATGCCAATTTGGTTTGGTTAAATTGGTTGTAGAAATTTCAAAATACTTTAAAACTGGCCTGTACAGATAGAATGTATTTTAGAAATAGTCCATCTATAGACTATATGAAATATAACAAACTTTTCATAAAAGTCAAGATCATCATTACGGATCTTTTAAAAAAATAAATATATTTTTATTGATTTTAGAGAAGGGAGAGGGAGAGAGAGACAGAAATATCAATGATGAGAGAGAATCATTGACTGGCGGCCTCCCACACATCCCCTACTGGGGATGGAGCCTGCAACCCAGACATGTGCTCTTGACTGGTATCGAACCTGGGACCCTTCAGTCTGCAGGCTGATGCTCTATCCACTGAGCCAAACCAGCTAGGGCCATCATTATGAATCTTATCTACAGACGCTTACTTAGGTTTACATTCAGATATTCCCATGTCGGCATCTGTGAACAATGCTGACAATGAAAAATCAAACATTTGTTTGGCTACTAGAAAATTCTAGACATTGCTGGATACTGGAGATTCAACAGAGTAAGAAATGGTCCCTGTCTTCCTGAAGCTTAAGGTCGAGTAAGAAAAACATGTAGACACTTCTCCCCACTAGGTATTTTGAACTTTTGCAGAGCATGCAAAACAATGTTTTCTGAGATGCTTTTAGTGTGTGTGGCCTAAGGCAACACCCAAGGTACCTTCCCCCTTCCGAACACAAATCTAAGAGTATCTTTTCAACACTCTTTCTCTCTATTTACATACTGAAGACTGACTTTTCTTGACTCCCAAAACCTCTATCCGTTAGAGCAGCGGTTCTCAACCTGTGGGTCGCGACCCCTTTGGGAGTCGAACGACCCTTTCACAGGGGTCGCCTAAGACCATCAGAAAACACATATATAATTACATATTGTTTTTGTGATTAATCACTATGCTTTAATTATGTTCAATTTATAACAATGAAAATACATCCTGCATATCAGATATTTACATTACGATTCATAACAGTAGCAAAATTACAGTTATGAAGTAGCAACAAAAATAATTTTATGGTTGGGGGTCACCACAACATGAGGAACTGTATTAAAGGGTCGCGGCATTAGGAAGGTTGAGAACCACTGCGTTAGAGAAAGTGTCAGGAGTCTTCCACAGACTAATCACTGGACTTCATGTAACCTTTGGCTAACTCCCAGATAGCTTCATTGTGCCCGATTCAGAAGCTGTGCTTCTGAAGGGAGATGCTTTATTCAGGTTTCCAAATTCTGATTGCCATATGACAAATGTTATTTTATAAATAAAGAAAAATCCATTTTCCTTCTGGATAAATGCAGCAATGTTTTTTCCCAAGAACAAGTGCTACTTCTTGTCTGCTTATTTTCACTGTTGATTGAAGGGGTAGCAAGATTCATGGTCAGTCTTTGGTTAAAAAGAGCAGAGAAAAATAAACTGACAATCACTTTTAGATAACAAAGGGCTAGATAACTCCCTACATTTTCTGGACTTGAAAACTGGAAGACATTCCCTTTCTCAATAGATGGAAGGGAAACAATGGGTTACAGATGATCCAAAAAACATAATTGTCCGCTAATAACCCTTCTAAGTAATTAAATTTAAGAAAGGAAGGTATTCTATTACTATGGCATCAAAATTCAGAGCTATTTAAGGCTCAACGTTATCTACATTAAATACCTACAATTGCCTTACAAAAAGAAAAAGCATTTCACTTATGGTAATGCAAGGAAACTAGACTTAGGGTGGGGAGCACACAATTAAGTATACAGATGTCAATTTATAATCTATCATCTGAAAATTATAATGTTATTAACCAATGTTACCCCAATAAACTTACTTTGAAAAATAATAAAATGAGATCTATCCTTAAAAAAGAAAAATAAATGGCATTGAATACTGCCCATCTGATCCTGATACTATGAACCAAAAGGGTCAGGTCAGCTTCAGGCTAATCTCTAGCTACTATAAGCCTCTCTTCCCTTTATCATTAGCATGGCCCCAGGGAGTACGAGTAAGAGAATAGAAGAATAAAATCCTTAAGGTTAGGTAAAGAAAATTTCCTAAATGGGGAAATCTAAAGTAAGACCTCTTGATTTACATCTTTATTCAAATCATTGTCCTAAGAACAATTAAAATAAGAAGTAAAGAATGCAGAAAACAGACTCCCACTTTTCTCTTGAGCTTTCTTAACGGGCTCTTCCCAGCATCTACCTCCAGAGATTGGATTCTTTACATAGAAGATTCTCAGCCAGGCTTCCCAGCGTGTTATCCCCCTTATTTATAGGTAGTTCTCTAGGTTTCTGAATAAACTGTTTTCAAACTCAGTAGAATGCAACCCACTCCTCCTATAGAATCTAGTACCTTCAGAAGAGCCAAGAGTCTCCTTAAATATGATAGGCAATTATTCTCTTACTAGAGGCCCGGTGCACAAAAATTTGTGCACTCGGGGGTCCCTCAGCCCGGCCTGTGCCCTCCCGCAGTCTGGGACCCCTCAGGAGATAATGACCTGCTGGCTTAGGCCTGCTCCCGGGTGGCAGAGGGCAGGCCCAATCCCTAGGTGCAGCCCCTGGTCGGGCTCAGAGCAGGGCCGATGGGGGAGTTGGGGCGCTGCCCCCTGTCATGCACAGAGCAGGGCCGATCAGGGGGTTGAGGAGCTCCCCCCTGTCACGCACAGAGCAGGGCCGATCAGGGGGTTGGGGCGTCTTCCCCTGTCACGAACAGAGCAGGGCGGATAGGGAGGTTGTGGCCCCGCCCCCTGTCACACACAGAGCCGCAGGGTGACCAGGGGGTTTGGGCGCTGCCCCCTGTCACGCTGATCCCGGTGCCGGGAGGCCTCGCAGCTCCGCTGATCCCGGTGCTGGGAGGCATATTACCCTTTTACTATATAGAATAGAGGCCTGGTGCACGGGTGGGGGCCGGCTGGTTTGCCCTGAAGGGTGTCCTGGATCAGGGTGGGGGTCCCCACTGGGGTGCCTGGCCAGTCTGGGTGAGGGGCTGAGGGCCGTTTTCAGGCTGGCGGGTGACTGAAGCTCCCAACCGCTCCTTTTTTCTTTTTTTTTTATTCTGGGCCAGCTTTAGCTCTGAGGCCTCGGCTGCTGGCTGCTGAAAGCAGGTTTCTGGCCTTTGTTTACCTTCTGTATTTGATACAATGTTGCGGTCAGGCTGGCTGAAGCCCAGCTGACGAACGCAGGTTTCTGGGGTTTGGTTTAGCTTCTATATTTGCAACATAGTTGCTTAGAGTTGCAGCTGAGAGGCCGGCAAGTCAGGCGGGGAACGTTGGAGTCCGCGGTCACTGGAGCAAGCAAGCCTCCCTGTTCGCTTCAGTGCATGGCTGCCGGCCGCCATCTTGGCTGGCAGTTAATTTGCATATCGCCCTGATTAGCCAATGGGAAGGGTAGCGGATGTACGGCTAATTACCATGTTTCTCTTTTATTAGATAGGATAGCTTCCAAATGGATTATTTCAAAGGAAGCCTCCTCTCCCTGAAGATGGCCGTCTCTAAACACCAGCAGAGATAGTATGAAGGAGCGTTCTCAATTAGAATTACTTGCAAGAAAATTTCAAAGGAACTCAGATCAGTGTTGCAGCATATTGGGGGGAGGGAAGCCTTTAACCAACAATACTTGCCACTCCCCTAAACATCTTGGCAACCAAATTATATCAAAAGTGCTGTAATCAGCCCAGCCAGCGTGGCTCAGTGGTTGAGCATCGACCTATGAACCAGGAGGTCACGGTTCAATTCCTGGTTAGGGCACATGCCCGAGTTGTGGGCTTGATCCCCAGTGTGAAGTCAGACACATGGAGGCTAAATAGCATGTTATTAAACAATGAATGGGTTACCAATGAGATCAAGAAAGAAACTGAAACTTCCCGGAAACAAATAAAAATGAATGCACAACAACCCCGAACCTCTGGGACACAGCAAAAGCATTCCTGAGAGGGAAGTTCATAACATTACAGGTATACCTCAAAAAATAATAATAATAGTAATAATAATAATAATAAACTATTTAACCCTACAATGTAAAGAATTAGAAAGAGAACAAGAAGAAAAGCCCAGAGTAAGTAGAAAGGAGGACATAATAAAGATCAGAGCAGAAATAAATGACATAGAAACGGAAAAAAAAAAAATCAATGAAACCAAGAGCTGGTTCTTTGAAAAGATAAATAAGATTGATGAATCTTTAGCCAGACTCATCAAGAAACAGAGGGAGGGGACCCAAATAAGTAAAACCAGAAACGAAAGTGGTAACACCTGGTTAAGGCGTGTGCAGGAGGCAATCGATGTGTTTCTCTCACATTGATATTTCTCTCTCTGTTTCCCTCTGTCTCTAAAAATCAATGGAAAAGTATCCTTGGGTGAGGATTAAAAAAAAAAAAAAAAGAGCAAAAATAGATACTTCTCCAAAGGGAACATACAGATGGCTAAGAGACATATGAAAAAATGCTCAAAGTCACTGATCATCAGAGAGATGCAAATTAAAACGACAATGAGGTATCACCTCACACCTGTCAGAATAGCTACCATCAACAAATCAACAAATGACAAGTGCTGGCGAGGACATGGAGAAAAGGGAACCCTAGTACATGGCTGGTGGGAATGCAGACTGGTGCAGCCATTATGGAAAACAGTATGGAGTTGCCTCAAAAAATTAAGTATGGAACTGCTCTTTGATCCAGTGATCCCAATTCTAGGAATATATCCTAAGAAACCTGAAACACCAATCAGAAAGAATGTATGCACCCCTATGTTCATAGCAGCACAAGTTACAATAGCTAAGATCTGAAAACAGCACAAGTGCTCATCAGTGGCTAAAAAAGCTGTGGTACATTTACACCATGGAATACTATGCAGCAGTAAAAAAAAAAAAAAAAAAAAAAAAAAAGGATCTCTTACCCTTTGAGACAGCATGGAAGGACCCTGAGATTATTTGGCTAAACGAAATAAGCCAGAGAAAGACAAGTATCACATGATCTCACTCATATGTGGAATCTAGTGAACATAATAAACTGTTGAACAAAATAGGTCCAGAGACAAAGAAGCCTGGAACAGAATTTTGAATCTCAGAGGGAAGGTGGGGTGGGTAGAAAGAGATCCACCAAAGGACTTGTATGCATATACAAGTTATGAACTTGGACCTCATGGACACAGATAATAGGGTGGGCCTGGGACAGGGGATGGGGGTGGGCTATAAGGAGTCAATGGGAGAAAAAAAGGGACAAATGTAATACTTTCAACAATAAAGAAAGATCTTTAAAATAATAATAAAACAAATAGTAATTGTATTTAACATTAAAAAATTAAAAAGATCATCTAAAACAAAATTAGTAAAAAATACCTTTAGATTAAGTAACATTTAAAGAGAACCGAATGACGAGACAACTCAGCAAAAATCAGAAAAATACACCAAGTTTAGGGAATAGTTGGCTCAAAGTCCTAAGGTAAGTAGAGCTTGCTTTATGAGGAATACAAACATGGCCAGATAAGAAAGAGCTAGACTGAGGGGAGTGGTAGGCAGTGACCAGGTGATCATTATTGTGCGCACCACTACCCACTTCATCCTTTCTTTCATCTAGTCTCTTTTTCCATTCCTTGTTTTCCTTCCCCCTCTAGCTTAGGTTTAAGACCTAGTCAATTAATAGCTATAAAAGTTTATATCTACAGCTCTACTAGCTTTTAATACTATCTATTTAAAAAACCAAATCAAATCAATCAGCATTTACTAAGAACCTGGGTGGAATATAGGGTGACCAAGTAAATTCCACATCACAGGAACCCTCTCAGAACCAGGCAAATGGAGCTGTTTGGTCAGGCTAGCAGAATATAAGGACACCCAAGAAGTACAGGCTTTTGCGAATCCCTTAAGGCTAAGTGACAATAACATAATAACAACTAAACACTTATTGAATATAAAGCACTTAATGCATATAAAGGCACTTAATTCAATCCTCAGAACAATTTCACAAATGAGGAAACTAAGGCTTACTAAAGCAAATTTCCCAAAGTCCCCAATAGTAAGACACAAGGCCAGGACCTAAAGATCCTATATAATAAAAGGGTAATATGCAAATCATCCTATATAATAAAAGGGTAATATGCAAATCGACCAATGGGCGGAACAACCAGTCGTTATGATGTGCACTGACCACCTGGGGGCAGATGCTCAACATAGGAGCTTCCCCCTGGTGGTCAGGGCACTCCCCCTCAGTCTCTGCTTAAGGCTATGAGGGCTCCCAGGGCTCCCTGACTGTGAGAGGGAGCAGGCTGAGCTGAGGGACACGATGTCATGCCGGCCTCCCCCTCCCCCCCTGCATGATTCTCGTGCACCGAGCCTCTAGTAAAATATAAAAAGGTAAGCCCTGATTGTGTGGCTCAGTGGTTTAGCATCAGCCTAAGAACCAGGAGGATGCAGTTCGATTCCTGGTGTACAAGGCCTCTTCCTCCTTAAAGTCCAAACTCCACAGTATTTAACATCTAACATCCTTTGGTTCCTACCATTCTATACTACTGTTTCCCTCATAAAACCTACACTGCTGTCAAAACAGAAAACCAGTCTAGCTGGCATGGCTCAGTGGTTGAATGTCTCAGTGGTTGAACATCGACCTATGAACCTGAAGGTCACCGTCAGGGCACATGCCCGGTTTGTGGGCTTGATCCTCAGGGCATGCAAGAGGCAGCTAATTAATGATTCTCTCTCAACATTGATGTTTCTCTCTCCCTTCCTCTCTGAATCAATATAAATATATTTAAAAAACAATACAAAACAGAAAACCATAACCTGAACATATCCTGCACGTTTCTCCATGCATGGCCTTGCTCACTATTAAGAAGCTAAATATTATAAGCTAAACCAAATGAAGTATCATTTCCCTACCCAACCAAGCTGAATATTATTTCTCTTTTCCTTGCATTTCCCAAAGCATTCTGTTTCTATTTCCACTTAAGACACTCAAAGGTAGGTCTGGCGCCATGTAAGGTGTTGAACCCTACATGGGCAATAAAGATGAATGTCTCAGACTCAGATAATCAGGGAACAGAAGTCCAAACCTGTCAGCTTTTTAGGGAATGATCAGCAAGATACACCTAACCTACTAACCCTAAATGGAAAACAAGGAAGAAGTACCTTTGCTGAGCATTAGCAACTATATACGTCATCAAAAGGCAGGTGAAGGCATGTGTAGTATATTCAGTTTGTAGTCCTCCTGATTCATGTTTCCAAACTGCTTTTAGTCTGTTAGCTGTGGCTGTTTGTAAGGCAAATGCTTTCCAGACGGAAAACTTTACTGAGCAGAAAACAAGAACTTGTGCCACATATCCAGTGAACAAGGATTTTATTTTATTTATTTATTTTTTAATATGTTTTATTGATTTTTTTACAGAGAGGAAGGGAGAGGAATAGAGAGTTAGAAACATTGATGAGAGAGAAACATCGATCAGCTGCCTCCTGTAAACCCCCTACTGGGGATGTGCCTGCAACCAAGGTACATGCCCTTGACCGGAATTGAACCCGGGATCCTTCAGTCCCCAGGCCGATGCTCCATCCAGTGAGCCAAACCAGCCAGGGCAACGATTTTATTTTTTAAAGGAATCTCTGCCTTCTAATTCCAGGATCTAGGACTAAAATACTGATGTCTGAATAAAATTAGAATATTATCTGAGATGTAATCAGAAACTTGGGTAACCCCTTTATAGTAAGTAGATGTGAATGAAACTATAGATTTGGGTTGAGAGGCCAAAGGGATCTGCAAATATCAGAACAGCTGTATATGAAGCAAATATTTTTAAAATGAAACAAGTTATTAGAAAGCTACACCAGAATTATGACTAAGTTGGAATTAAAAGCAGAGACCAAAGCATTCACAGTTAACACAATAAAACCAGATTACTGACACTAACCACTCAAATACCATAGTTCTATTAGGCCTTCAATGTGTGGGTTATTATTAAAGGGAATGGCTATTATTATTATTATTATGAAGTGAAAAACCTATCAAGTCTAACGCAAAATCTGTTATATCACCAGAGATAGAATACGAAAAAGGGAGATTTTGAAATATAAATTACTAGAAAATGACAAAAATGCATCAATTCCCGTTTTAAATGGTGTGAACTCAGAAAGAAACATTTTCCTACTCACTAAAATGGGTACTGGAAGATATAATGGTTGCTTCTTTTCTTTCCATGTATGGTTAGAAAATTTTTAGTATCCTGTAGTCAAAAATACAGAAGACTAGGGTATCCTTGCTTGGTCTTCTTTAATCAAGAAACTAGAAGCAGCTGGCTACACACTATTTACATTTTTTTAATGATAAAGAAAACAATTTAGGCTACAGCATCCAATGGGAAAAGAACAGAACCACAGGGAAAGTTAGAAATGATTGAAGATCCTTAACACTCCTAATGTTTTATTAAGGGGCAACTGATTCCAACAAGGTGTCCTTCAATCATACCACTTCCTATGTAAATGTCTAAAAGCACTACTTTCCCAATTGTATTCACGCATCTATTCCACAGCCACGGGCCTTCCAGGACTACTTCAAACTGCTGCCATGATTCTTACCGTAACTGAGGAGCCTATCTCCTCTGGGCCGGACCTTCTAGTGTAACTGATCTTTGAATCAGCTTCGGTTCAAGTGAGTTAAACCAATATATGCCCGAATATTATACAAATTCATGAAAAACCTTCATTTGAAGTTTAGAAAAGGAGGTAAAGCACTGCTCACTCTGTAGTCAAACTTCCCAACAACAAGGCTGGCTAAAAAAACACAAAACACACACAAAGAGCCCAAGGGGCTGGGGGTGGGGTGGGACGATCTAAGGAACTTTTCCCTCTTTGTCTCCCAATTTCCCACATCCCTCAAACTGTAACATAGTAACCCCTTAAATGTTAGCTCATCTACATATTCCTACCATTTCACTGCCCTGTGTGGCCGACCAGTAACAATCCCCGATAAAATCGTTAAGAAACGAACTCTGAATCAAAGTTGAAAGAGCTGCACTTGAACTTTTCACTTCCCAATGAGCCATGGAGTGAAGGCAGCAGAAAGCCTGGAAGAGGGAAGAATGCGTGCGCCGACCATCCTTCCTTCACACGTTTCTACAGCTTCTCCACTGGACCCACCCGGACGGAAGGGCAGCCAGGTCTCCCCTTTCATCTTCAAGACCTCACGGATTCACCCTCGAAACCTCCCCTGTCTGCGCTCACAGCTCTTTCCGCCTCGAGACCCAAGGCAGGCAAACAACTCCTCCTCCTCCTCCTCCTCCTCGACCCCTTCCCAATGTATGGCATGTACCAGTTTGCGCACCCATCCCTCCACACCTGGGGCTGCGCAGCACCCCCTTACAACTTACTCCAAGTACTTGCAAGCGGAATGCCTCTGGGAGCCCCGACCGGACCCCAAGTTCTCAGGTTACACTTCTAAGCCTCGGTTCTCGCCGTTGTGAACCCTCCAAACGCGTTAATGTCCAAGCATTACGGCTGCCCGGCCTGTCCCGTTCCCCGATTTCCACCACGTCCCTCCTCTCCGGCGCAATCCTGCAGCCGCCCACCCAGTCCAGGTAACACTGCCTGGGTCTACCCAGGGCGCGAAGAGCGAGCGACCCGCGAGAGCTAGGCCCACGCCGAACCTCTCCAAC
This sequence comes from Myotis lucifugus, assembly GCF_000147115.1. Taxonomy (NCBI): domain Eukaryota; kingdom Metazoa; phylum Chordata; class Mammalia; order Chiroptera; family Vespertilionidae; genus Myotis; species Myotis lucifugus. The sequence goes on from NW_005871302.1 coordinate 570,427, forward strand.
GTCCGCCTCGGAATGCGCCGCCCCGCCCCCTTCATCCCTCCGGCGCTCGCCGTCCGACTCCCAGCGCGCGGCGGAAAAGCCCGGCGCGGGAAGGGCGCGGGGCCGGTGCCCCAGCTCGGCGGTGAGCCGGGGGCCCTCACCCAGGATTCCCGCCGCCGCCGCGCACCTCCCCCCCACCCCCCCGCCGCTTCCCCGCCTCTAGCGGACTCCTTACCTCAGAGCAGCGCCCAAGAGCAGGAGAGGAATCGGTGCTGCGCTACTGGCGCGTCCCGTCGGGGGGGCCGGAGGAGTGGCGCCCAGAAAAGCAACAGGCCGGGTGGCCGCGGTCGAGCCCCTCACTGAAGCGGCGTACCGCAGGCCCAAGCCAACGGCCCTCTCCTTAGCCGAACAAAAGAGCTTCTCACTCAGCGCTGCCCGCCGCCCGCACTGCGCAGGCGCGGCGACCTGCCGCACTGCTCTATGGGACACAGAGTCTCTCCGAGACTACAAGACCCAAGGTGCTGTGCGCGCCTTACGCCGCCACGCACTGTTTAGGAGGGTTTCAGGGAGTTTTCGTTTTTAAACTGCCAGGTGTTGGGGGAGTGTCGTTTAGAACCTTGTTACCTAGAAAATTTGAACATGTGCTTTTGTAAGCACGTCCCTTGATGCTTGGTCTGAAAGATGAGCCACTTCTGGAGAGTAATTCACATTCTCAACATTTTTGAATCTTAACAGGTTTCTCACCAGAACTTTACAAAATCTCCAAATATCTCTGAAATCCTTAATTCCCTCCTCCTCAAATTTCTGTAAGGCTCCTACTTCTCAGCCTTTAGAGTACTTTCCTTTGGAGGTCTTCCCTGACTCATTAGACCAAACGTGTCAAACTCAAAGGCTAACACGGGCCAAATAAACAAGGTTTAAGTTTATGTGGGCCGCTAAAAAACAAAAGCTTCAATTTTCATAGAAACGTAGGTTTATTTCGATAGAGACATGCTGAATACAAAGGGCTGAAATAAAAGAGTCATCGTTAACATAAAATAATAGAACATTTAAATAAAAATATTTTTTCTTAAACATTAACTTACCAGACACTGAAGAACTGCACAAATTAATAAGTGTAACGCAAAAAAAAATAAATAAATAAGTGTAACGCAAATAAACCTACTCTTTTTGTTCTCTGAAAGCGAAGTATCTCCTGTTGCACACACCAAACAAGTCAGTCCAAGACCAATGATGTGGCAATCGGCTGCTAAAATACTAGTATTCACTGCTAGTATTAGTGGAGAGAAATGGTGCCCCTGCGAATAAGACCCATCAGGGAAATAAATGCAATACGATTATAGTAATCAGTCATTATCGAACATTGTAGTTCATTATTAATAATTATGTGTAACAGGATATTGTAAAAATTAAGTTACAAAATTTTTATTAAAACGTTTTTTACATACCATTATATTGGCTGGACCGCAAAAATATTCGTTATTGGGCCGCATACAGCCCACAGGCTGCGAATTTGACGTGCTTGCTTTAGACTATGTTAGGTCCCTCTGGTAGGTGTCATCATGGCATCTTGAATTTACCCTTTTTATTAGCTGTGCCAAAGGATAGCATTAGCAAAGAATCCCCTTATCTTCATAAGCACTCCACCCAGTCACCCCAAAGAAACAGAAATAGGCAGAAACCGTGCTTGTGTCTAAGGTTCAGAAATAGCCAAAGAAAAACCAATGAATCATAAGTAGTAATTAGGAAACATTTATTCTGCACACAGATTTAAAGACAGTTTGTAAACTGGGAGCACTCAAACCAAAACATGGAATGAGGCTTAGAGGTATATTGTTGTAAAGCATTACATTAGTGGGAAAGCAATGACTTTATTCTTCACAGTTATTAGTTATAATACTAGAATTTTCTTAAATGATAGGGAATTGGTTAGTGCTAACCTCATATCAATCTTGGGAAACAGTTCAAATTTTGCTTATGATTTCCAGAGGCATAAACAAGAGACTCAAGTTAGTCTTACAAAGTAAGCTAAGCCCGGCCAGCATAGCTCAGTGGGTGAACATTGAGGTTAAGGTTCAATTTCCAGTCAGGGCACATGCCCAGGTTGTGGGCTCAATCCCCAATGTCGGGCATGCAGGAGGCAGCCAATCAATGACTTTCTCTCATCATTGATGTTTCTATCTTTCTCTCCTCTCCCTTTGGCTCTGAAATCAATAAAATATATTAAAATATATATATATATAATTTGCCATCTCAACCACTTTTATGTGTACAGTTCATGGTCTTAAATACATTCATAATGTTGTGCAACCATCACCATCACTCATCTCTGTAACTCTTTTCATTTGTAAAATTGAAACTTTATACCCATTAAACAGGCATGGGGAAGTAGGCAATGCAGGCTGGGGTGGGATTCTACTGATTGGGTGATAAGGTTGTTAATCTTTCCATGATAATAGGCAGTTCTTGAATGAGAATGGACCACATTCCAAGGTTGACTCCCAGGTCCTAGAGGCTTACAACTCCCAGCCAGGTTAGAATGTCCTTTCTTTAACCAGAATTAGGCAATCATGGTTAACAGAGCATGATTAATATTTCCCATAACCATAGCTAGTCCCAATATTCTATTTTTGTCCCTAACAACGTAAGTGGAATTATAATATTTGTCTTTTTGCGACTGGCTTGTTTCACTTAGCGTAATGTTCTCAAGAACATTATGGATATATGTTGTCATATATGTTAAAATTTCTTCCCTTTTTAAGGCTGAAGAATATCCCACTGTATATATGTATATATATATGTATATATCACATTTTGCTTACCCATTCCTTCACTGTTCGGCACTTAGGTTGCTTCCACATTTTAGCTATTGTGAATAATGCTGCTATGAACGTGGGTGCACACATATTCTTCGAGAGATACCTTTTGCAGTACTTTTGGTTACATACCCAGAAGTGGTTCTTATGGTAAATTTATTTCTAATTTTTTTAAGAAACTGCGTACTGTTTTCCACAGTGGCTGCATCAGTTTATTTTCCTACCAACAGTGCAGAAGGGTTTCAATTTCTCCTTTCTAGATGCTTCCAATGTTTTTTTAAAAGTAGCCATCCTAATGGGTGTGAGTCTTTGTTTCATTCTGATTGCTACTTTGAAATTCTATTGTTAAAGATTTATTCATTTGGGATTAACAAGCACTCTTTTAAGAGGCAAATACACTTAAGAGCTCTTACTTCCCTGCCCAGTCAGTCTGATTCTCACGTGACTGCCAGGTAATAATGGATGGTAATAAAACCTACACCTCTCAAATCATGCACCCATATCCCTGACATTGATTAGTTTTCTCAAGAGAAGGGATCACTGCTTGGAGAGGTACTTATATAATTTGCTAGCATTTCTGATATGATAAGGATTGGCCCTGTTATCAAGTGTTGGAAATTGTTGACAAAATAAGCTCGAGATAGGGGATCAACTGTTTGTGAAACCTATATTACACTCACATTATTTAATAAATGTATTAATATTCCAAGTGGGTGATGCAAAGCTAAGCCCTTATATTCTTTTTTTGTTTGTTTGTATATTCTTTTTTTAAAACATATTTTTATTGATTTCAGAGAGGAAGGAAGAGGGAGAGAGAGATAGAAACATCAACGATGAAAAAGAATCATTGATCCGCTGCCTCCTGCACGCCCCCCACTGGGGATCGAGCCCACAACCTGGGTATGTGCCTTTGACAGGAATCGCACCTGGGACCCTTCAGTCCGAAGGCCTACGCTCTATCCACCAAGCCAAACCGGCTAGGGCTGTTGGTATATTCTTTAAAATATAAGCTCCAGGAGGTCAGAATATTTTTCTGTTTGGCTCACTGCCAAAAACAGTTCTCAGCTCATAGAAAGGGCTCAATAACTATTTGCTGAGTGAATGGATACATACTGCAGATATACTCTGTGGTTCTCCAAGTGTAGTCCATGGAGTCTGAGAGTGCCAGAGACAGTTTTGACAGTGCATGGTCAAAATTATTTTCCTGGTAATATTAAGACATTACTTCATCTTTTCCATCGTGTTGACATTTTCACTGATGGTACAAAAGTAACAGTGGGTGAAACTGCTGGCAGCCTAGCATGAATCAAGGCAGCGTGGCATCAACTTATAGCAGAGTCATTGCATTCTTCACTGCTATACTTATGCAAAAAAAGAATTAAAAGGCCACTTTCACTTAAGACTACCCTTGATGGTACAAATTATGAACTTTATGAAATCTCTTTCCTAGAATATGTCTTTTTAATCTTCTCTGTGATGAAATGGAAGATGTACATAAAGCACTTCTGCAATTGTGCAATTGTTTGAGATGTGTAGGTTAGACTAGCTGCTCTTTATAATAGAACACAAATTTTTTTTTTGAAAGAATGACTGACAGAAAAACTATGGTTATTCAGACTTGGATATTTGAATGAAATAAGCTTTCATTCAAGGAAAATATTTCTATTTCAGTATTTGAGCTTTCATGCCAAAATGATAACTTGGGAAATATGGTATTCACCAAAGTGAGATTAACAGCTTCACAAAACTGATGACATCAGTGGTTATTTTAATAAATGTGATTTTTAAAAATATTGAATGAAATGCATCAATAAAATGGAATATCTGTATAACTCAGTAAACCAGTATTTCCCAAATGGTTTCAGATACCCCATTGCAACCAACCTTTAAGAAATTACCGTTTGTTGAGTTTTGCTAGTATCAAAGAAAGATATCCACAATAGTCAGAGAAGGCTAAAAAAAATCCACGTGAGACAGGATTTTCTTCATTTCCTAGACCAAAATAATATAGTACAACAGAGAATGGGGAAGCAGAGAATTCAACTGTCTTCTATTAAGCCAGACATTAAAGAAATTTGCAAAATTGTAATACAATGTCACTCTACTTCAGCGGTTCTCAACCTGTAGATCGCGACCCCTTTGGAGATGGAACGACCCTTTCACAGGGGTCGCCTAAGACCATCGGAAAACACATATATAATTACATATTGTTTTGTGATTAATCACTATGCTTTAATTATGTTCAATTTGTAACAATGAAATTGGGGGTCACCACAACATGAGGAACTGTATTAAAGGGTCGCGGCATTAGGAAGGTTGAGAACCACTGCTCTACTCAATAATTATTAACAAGTGTAGTTATAGTTCATAAAATATATTATCTTTACATGTAATGGTTATTGTTTTAGGTTAATTAATAAATATTTAAACTTTTTTAAATTAAATGTAGTGAAGTGACATCGGTTAATAAAATTATACAGGTTTCAGGTATACAATTCTATAATACATCATCTGTATTGTGTGTTCACCACCCCCCCAAAAATGCTTTTAAATTTCTCCAATTTAATTTCTAACTTGGTGAACATCCCACATAAACCAAAGCTGCTTGGGGTCTTTAAAGATTTTTAAGAATGCAAAGGAATCCCGAGATCAACAAGTTTGAGAAGAGCTGCTCTGAAGTATGTCAATAATCTTCACGTTAGAGATGAGGACATTAAGGCTTACAAAGATTTAGGACCACCCGTTACAGGCCACAGGGTCAGTGTGATGCTGGGTATAGTACCTAGCCCTTAGCTCCGGAGCTTGTATTGGTGACCGTAACTTTCTCCTTGATATCATCTTTGCTAACAAAATCGTTAAACTGGTAGTTAAGAACATTTCAACAACATAAAGAAGTCTTCATAGCATTCAACGGATTGTTCTTTCTCACTAACCAGCAGCACCATCCTGCTTTGGGCTTGTTTCGGCGAGTGAAACGTGTGTCGCTGAACCATTTCAGTCCGCGTTTTCGCTCTGACAACCTGTGGTTTGCGAACCTGAGTCCCGGTCTTCGTGATAACTCTCCCGGCTCACCTGCGGACTCTCGGGACTTTGCGGGGCTCCAGGAACCGGGGCGCTTTCTTCCCCGATCCTCCCACACTCAAGACCACGCTTTGCAGAACCAAGAGCTCGGTGACAGCCTCCTCTCACCCCCCGGCTCCCCGGACCCTCCTTTTAGACCTTTAATGACGCTCCCTGGCCTCTGATTGGCTGGTCTGACTACGATGGGCGGGGCACGGCCCTGGATGGCACTTCAGAGCCCCTGGGTCGCCCCTCACCGGCGTCCACCCGGCAGCACCCGGATGAATGGTTCGGGGTCCCCGACTGCCGCCAGGGCCTGGGTGGGACCCAGCGCGCCTCCGGGGGAAGCGGGATCGCCCCTAAGAGCCCGGGCCTGCGGGGGCGGGGCGTCCTGGGCACCGGGGATTGGCGTGCCGGGCGCTGCCTCCCGTCGTGCACTGGGGTGCCGGCACTCACCCGGAAGGAGAAGCGGGGACCGGCTATATGGTGGGGCGCTGGCGCTGTGGCGAGTGGGTGCTGCTCTCAGGTGAGGGGGCGAGGGCGGCCGGCCGCGTGGGGGCGGTGGGCGTGCGGGGAGGCAGGTCCTGCTCCGGTGCGGGCTGCGGGCTTAAGCGGCAGTAGTGGCGCTGGGGATGGGGACCTCGCTGGACTTCCTAGGGCTGTCTCACCTTCTGCGTAAAGGCTGTACTTGCTCGGGATCCAGGGGAGGAAACCCAGCTTTTCCATTTATTATTATTATTGTTATTGTTATTATTGATTTGAGAGAGAGAGAGAGAGAGAGAGAGACATCACTTTGTTCTACTTATGTACACATTCACTGGTTGCTTCTTGTATGTGCCCTGACCCTGGGATGGAACCCGAAACCTTGGCATATCAGGTGACCAACGGAGCTAGCCCGCCAGGGCCTTCTGCTCATTTGTACAGAAGTTTAAAGCATCTTTCCTCCCCACTCTCCAAGCTCAACAGGCAAAGGAGGACGACTGTGTGGCCCTTTGCTCCTAGGTGTTAAGAATGAAGGGGTGTGTGTATGCGTGTGTGTGTGTGTGTGTGTGTGTGTGTGGCCGGAATAAACAGGTTTGGGGACATTTACCCAAACGGTTAGGCCTATGGGTATTGGCAAGTGTTTTAGCTTGCGGTCGTCTCTGTGACTTACCTCCTAAGTGGAAGGATCGGCAAATGACAGAGGGACAAAAGAATGGAGCACGGCTGGTTGGTGAGAACACACGGAGGTTGGTCCGACGCGGGAGGCGTCTTCCACCCCCTGCGGGTGGGTGTTGAGGAAGAAGAGCTTTTTGAGTTTAGCTGGCTCCAGAATGAGTTAGAAGGGATGGAAGTCTCCGTGGCTCAGTATACTTTTACCACCGGGTTGGTGTGTTTTTTTAACCTGTCTCTTGGAGTCGTTTAAATGGGCGGGAAAATGGTGGAACTAAAGCCTTGAATTGTTATGACATTGGAAAGCTTTACAAAGAATCTACTTTTGTAAACAGCAAAAAGCTGGGTTCTTGCTGGAGTTCTTGGTGCTGGTTCAGGTGGAGAAAGTGGAGGAAACTTCAGATGGGATTGAATGGACCCAAGAAATGGAGTTAGCACTGAGTTGTATAAGGAGCTGAGATAATTTCGGACTCTATTCTTATTTGGGTGGCAGGGATCCATCTCCCAGATTATAGAGCTAAAGTTCACTTCCCTTTTCCGCTCCAAAGAACTGAACTTCCATCTCCTTCTGAGGAGTGGCGTTATGAGGAGGAAGCTAATGGAGAATAGAAGTTACTACTTGACGTCTGGGTTTTTGTATTTGTTCCAGTGTGTTTTTAAGGAAAGTTACATTGGAAACTTTCTTAATGCCCTTCTCATTTTAGATTCAAGTACACAGCCTCTTTGGGGTCCTAGGATTTGTTTAAAAGCCAGTTTACAGCTATTTGTTTCTAACTGGTATTAGCCCCAAAGGAAAGGAGAGGAACTTGCACATGGAGGTGGTGCAAACTCTTCCTTAGGCAACTCTTCTCGAGTCCGAGAGTGCTGACCGTTTAGTTACTCAATTATAGTCCTTCATTTGGCAAACCTTTCAAGGCACAGGAGACGTTTGAGCTCCACCGAGCTTGTGGGTGGCTATGATTTCCTTGGCATTGTCTTTCCTGTTGTTACTTTCGTGAAAAGACACTTCAGAATCTTTTAACCTGCTCCTATGTTGGCAGTTTACCAAATGCCTGAAAAGAAAAGAGAAAGAAATATTTTTAAATCGGAGGAGATTAATTGTTCACAGTGAGTTGGCCTTTTTTGGTCACGGGCATTTGACTACTTACATAGAGATTTTGCACATCAGTTGTTCTGGCATTGGCAGCACCTACCTTTCCGTTCAGGACCCCTTTGCAATGGTGCCTGCATCCGATGAAAAAGCAGATTGTCAGCAAGAATACTGTTTAAGATGGTATTGCCATCATAAAAGCTTTGGGTGGCTTGATGGTGTAGCCCAACTTTGTCACATACCATGCAGTTTTGTCTCTGAGTGCAGTGTCTGTGTGTGGAGAGACCTGGTATACTGAGAAGAATTGGAAAAGCTGTTTTGCTCTGCAAATTTTATGGTGTAAATGAGTTTCCCTTCTCCTGAAACATTTGCCTTGTGTTAGCAAAACATAAGATAGAAGGAAACTCATTACACACTCTCCTAATGGTAAGGCAGAACTAATAAGGGAACGTGTTTAAAATTAATTGTGGGAATGTAAAAAACGAGTGGGTGCGAATGGGAATGGGGGGAGGAGAGGGGGATCTTAGAGATAGGCTTGTTTTCCCCGGAGCCAGCCGGGATCATTTGTTGGCAGTACGTATTGGCTGAAGTCAGTTTTCATTTCAAGGTAAATTGAAAAGGGAAATTAAACCTTATTGTTCCGCTCTTAAGAGAGGAGAAGGGGGCGCAGGTGGCGGCCAGGGTGGGTGCTGTTGGGAGTGGTTCTAGGAGTAATAAGATTAGTGCTGTATTTTAACAGAAGGTGACATCATGGGCCCCTTTGGACTTGAGTTACCCTGTGCTGCCACCATCATGGTCCCCTTGTCGGAGTGGGCGGTGTCGCTGCACATGCAAACGGCCACCGTGGGGGAAATCGGCAGCTTAGGCTTTAATGAATCTTTACAAAGGAGTGAAAACATCCTGAGCCGCCCTGTGCAGCTGTGGGGTGTCTGGGCTGAGAGGTACATGTCCAGCAAGGAGATAATTAGAACCATTGGCTTGGGTTCTGGAGAACAGATTAGATAAGGGAAGATCAGCACTGGGCAACCCATTCTGGTGCTCCCTTGCTCTCCAGCGCTGACTTATCTCTGGGGAGGTGACTGTGGTTTAGCACAACAAAGAGAGACGAGGAGCACTGCTGTTTGGTGGGGTTTGGCTGTCTCTGAGCAGCCAGGAGGGGGCGATGTTAGGCTCACTCACACAGCTGTGCTGTGTGCCCCCACAAGACACTGCTTTTTGCCTGCAGTCTTCAGGCAGAAAGGGTTTACGATGGAATCTTGTTGCTTGAGGCGGACACTGCACAGACCCAAACACGCTTTGGCTAGAGGTGGCCTACGTAAGGGTTTGGCCCTGGGTTCAAAAGGGAGGCAAATCCCCCAGGGCTTGTCACGGTCATAGAGCTAATGTGGTGAGTTTTTTTTGCTTCCTCTTAAGTTTTAGGTTAGAATGAGAAAAGGTGCCTGGTTTTCCCCAGGAGGGTCCATTAAAGTTTTTCAGGTTTTTTCCCTGGTAAAGAGTGATAAGAATAGAAGCACACTAACCATGACTGTTCCCTTGTCATTTGCATCTCCTCAGATGTTTTCTTGCAATGGGCTTTTGATGTAGGATGTTGGAGAACCAAGAGCAGGAGGTAAGCATGTGGTCCCCACAGAACAGGTGGGCAAACGTTGGAGGGGATTTGGGAAAAGGGGGCAGGTCACTGCTTCGTGGTATCTTTCTGACAGTAATACCTAAGTGGTTCCATGAGCTCAAAATAAAACCGGGAGAGGGAAAGCAGTACTAAAGGCATTTCTGGGAAATGAGGTTCCATTTTGACTGACTTTTCCATTTCTTAAACTGCACTAGAATGTAAGCTACAGGAGGGCAAGAATTTTTGTCTCTTGTTCATGTTCTACCCTCAGTGTCTTAGAAAAGTGCCTGACACATAATGGGTCCATAAATATTTCTTGAATTCAATGAGTAAATGGACAAATGAATGAAGGTTGGTGCTGTCTGTTTGGAAAAAATCTGGCAACCTGAGTTGTCAAAGCTGCCGTGCTGTATGGTTGAGCCGAAGCTGAAGGAGCATTTCTTGCCTCCAGGAGGTGATCACTGTGCGTGTTCAGGACCCCCGTGTGCAGAATGAGGGCTCCTGGAACTCCTACGTAGACTATAAGATCTTCCTCCATGTAAGTGCATCAGACTTCTGTATTGGGATCAACATTCGCCAGGGCTGCGGGATGGTGCTGAGACAGCACCTGTTTGTGGACATGTTTGCCAGGCCCGAGACGGAAGAAAAGGAGGGAGGAGAGGAAGAAGAGCTGGGGTATGCCTGAGAGTTGACGGCAGGCTGCCTGTGGCCTCTTGCTCTAGTTGGAGCCCCTGATCAGGACTGGGGCCTAGTGGCTTAGGTCCTCAGTGAGAGCGACGACGGGGAGTTCGTGTGATATTGGTCTTTTCCCACTAAGTCCTCTTCATGTACTTTCTCCCGTAGACCAACAGCAAGGCCTTCACTGCCAAGACATCCTGTGTGCGTCGCCGCTACCGTGAGTTCGTGTGGCTGCGGAAGCAGCTCCAGAGAAACGCTGGTTTAGTGTGAGTCTGCTCTTGCTTCCTTCTTGGGTCTGAGACTGGCTTTTTAGGTGCTTACTTGGGGATTCGAGTTTACAGTGAGGAAAACGTGGCAACATGCCAGGCCCTAAGGAAACTGAGAAATCTGTTCTTAAATTATGTTTTCCAATTAGTGAAAAAAAGTAAAGAACAGAGTTCTTATTTCTAGGTTTTTTGACCTAAGAGTGCCATAGGAATGTAAAAAATATCTTTCTTTTTTTGTATGTATCAGTCTAGGGCTAAACACATGTTCTGCTAGCATTTTAAATGTGCCTATCACTGGTTATCAGAAACTTTTTAGCACCTGGACTTACTTGACAGGTGGTGATCCTGTCCATTTGACTTGTAAAAATTGTGATACGTGTGTGTGTGTGTGTGTGTGTGTGTGTGTGTGTGTGTATGTGCAAAGACCTTTTCAACAGACTGAGAGCCTTAAGAAAGAGTATTGTTCACTCCTCCCCTATACCTCCCAAATAAATCTAAAAACTGATTCCACCACAGAATGGTCTGGTGACGGATGGCCTGTTGATGACCTAGGTCCTAGCCAGTTAATTACCATGTGGGACTGATGAGGCCATTGTCACGGGTCAGGCCTTCATAAGCCAGTTGGAAATTCCCCTGAAAAGTTGGGCATCTCTAGCCTTGCTGGTTTTTGTTGTTGTTAATCCTCACCCGAGGATGTTTTTCTATTGATTTTTTTTTTAGAGAGAGTGGAAGGGAAGCAGAGAGACAGAGAGAGAGAAACATCAATGTGATAGAAACCCATGGGTTGGTTGCCTCCTTCCTTGCACGCATCTGACCGGGGCTGGGGATCTGAGCTAGGGATTGAGCCTGCAACCAAGGTATGTGCCCTTGACTGGAATGGAAACTGGGAACCTTTAGTCCACGGGCCGACGCTCTATCCATTGAGCCAAACCGGTGAGGGCTGTTTTAAATATTTTAAAATATTTTTGTATTGATTTTTGGGAAGAGGAAAGGGGAGGGAAAGAGAAACATTGATGGGAGAGTGAAGCATAGATTGGCTGCTTCCTGCACGCCCCCTACTGGGGATTGAGCCTGCGACCCAGGCATGTGCTGGTTGAGCAACACAGGCTGGGCAGTAGCGTGGAGTTTTGAAGCTGTAGATTTGGTTCAAATACCAGCTCCACTGCTTATTAACTGTGTGGCACTGGGAAATTTTCTCAACTGCTCCGATTCTTTTCCTTGCTAGTAAAATGAGAACACTAATATCTTCCTCACGGAGTTGGAAGGATTAGTGAAATAAGGTTTGTAAAACATTTAGCGTAGGGCTTGAAACATGGCATGGAGTGAGTCATTGTTAGCTTCCCATCCTTGCCACCTTATTAAAAGCTATTTGTAGTGATTTGTGCCTCTTTTCAGGGGATGTCCTTGATCAGGGCTGATATGACTGTCTTGCATGTTGCACTTATCTTGAGTGTTAAATTATGTGACTCCACAGGCCTGTACCGGAACTTCCTGGGAAGTCAACCTTCTTTGGCAGCTCAGATGAGTTCATTGAGAAGCGACGACAAGGTCTGCAGCACTTCCTCGAAAAGTGAGTGAACATGGCAGGCTAGCCCTTGCCTTCTGAGGTAGGGGCAGGGACGGGGGAAGGTGACAGGCAGGGTGGCGCATTGAGCATACATTTGGGGGTGGACCCTTTTCTTGTACTCTTCATGCTCACTCAAGCCAGAGTCTTCAGAAGATGGAGTTGGGGCCTGGCCGGCGTGACTCAGTGGTTGAGCGTCGACTTATAAACCAGGATGTCATGGCTCGATTCCCAGTCAGGGCACATGCCCAGGTTGCAGGCTTGATCCCCAGGGTGGGGCGTGCAGGAGGCAGCTGACCAATGATTCTCTGTCATCATTGTTGTCTCTATCTCTTTCTCCCTTTCCCTCTCCCTTCCTCTCTGAAATCACTAAAAAGACATTTAAAAAAAAAAAAAAAAGAAGATGGGGTTGGGGAGAACAGAGCTTCAGGGTGATGCCGCGTGCTGTCCTACCTGTGTTTGCCCCAGGGTCCTGCAGAGTGTGGTCCTCCTGTCAGACAGCCAGTTACACCTCTTCCTGCAAAGCCAGCTTTCGGTGCCTGAGATAGAAGCCTGTGTCCGGGGCCAAAGCCGCACGACCGTGTCTGACGCCATCCTTCGCTACGCTATGTCAAACTGCGGCTGGGCCCAGGAGGAGAGGCAGGGCTCTTCTCACTTGGCTAAAGGAGACCAGCCTAAGAGGTAACTAAAGCTCTCTGTTTTGAGACATGAGGAGCTAGGATTACTGTCACCTGGGTCAGTGAGGTGTCCATTTGATAGAGAAAGTAAATTCACAGCCTTGGTGGTCTTTCAGAAGAGGCCTTCTCCTGCTCCTGTGCGCTTCTCTTACTCAAGCCAAGGGATGGTGTTACCCGTCCCTGGGTAGCAGGCTCTCTTCTAGAAACCTGGGGAGAAAGAAGAGAAGGCTTTCTTATGTCCTTTATCTCCCCCCTGCCCTTAAAATAACTTTATTGAGAAATAATTCACATTCCATAAATGTCACCATTTTAGTGTACAATTCAGTCGTTTTTGTTCCTTCACAAAGTTGTGCAACTATTAATCATCATAGTTAATTTTAGAACATTTTCATCACCCCAATAGAAACCTTGTACCCATTAGCATGACTCCCCATTTTCCCCAACCCCTAGTTCCTGACAATTACTCATCTACTTTCTGTGACTCTGGATTTACCTATTCTGGACATTTCATACAAACGGATCCTTTTATTTAGTATATTTTCAAGGTGCATCCATTTTGTAGTGTGGATCAGTACTTAATTCCTTTTTGTGGCTGACTAATAATCCATCCTTTTGTTTGTCTTCACTTGTGTTTATCCATTCATTTTGTTTATCTGTCCCTTCTTTTCCCTTTCCCGCTCTTCCAGTTGCTGCTTTTTTCCAAGATCGGGCAGGAGTAGTTCTCCCTCAACGCCTCCTGAGGAAGAAAAGGACCATTTTGAGGTGTGGGCTCCTGTTGTTGACTCTGAGGCTCCTTCCTGGGAAAGCCCCCCTCCCCTTCCCCCTACCTCACCATCATGCTGTGATTTTGCAAGACCCGATGAAGGACCCTGTGCTCCTCAGCCCGTGAGGAGGTCTTTGGGAGGGGACCACGCTCTACCTTTGGATCCTAGTCAGTTAGAAACAGTTTTAGAAAAGTGAGTTCTGGTCTGAGCTCTGGGTTCTGCTCTGAAGTGGACAGAGAAGATGCAGGCAAGGGGATGCAGGCACTTGGGTGGGATTGGACGGACCTAGGGCAGTTGGGGAGGTTGGGCTGCTTAGTGTTTGACAGTTGCCGCTGCTCAGGTTGGTTGCATAGAGGTTGGTCACGACAACTCCTTCAACTTCCTCCATAGGAGTAAACAGTATGCAGATGTTTATAAATTCAGCATAAGATCCAGGGGCTGTTGATTTTGAATAGAGTCCCATGTTTACTCTCTTGGGACCCTTGGGGACTCGAGTTTACAGTCCCTTCCATGGCCCAAGTCCAGTCATCTGGGAGCTGAGTTTCTTGAGATGTTTGTTAATGGGCCCATGAGCACTGCCTCAGGTTACTAGTTTGGGGGATCTGTAAGTGGCCGATTTTCAGCTGCCATACTGAATATTGTCCCGGCAGAAATGCTTGTGTAGTTGTATTCCCACTGGCTCTGTTTTGCTGCAGCACTTTGATTCTGGGAGGCTGGCCTCTTGCCTACCTCCTTGCATGGACAGGGTGGTGAGTATTTATTCTCCCACCTCCTTGCTTGTCCTCCACTAATACCACTGAATGGAATGGTGCTGTGACCCCTGTCGCTAGGGTTTCCTGTATATTCCAAGACCTCAGCCTGGCTGTGAGGGGCCTGAGACCCACAAAATAGGTCACGGCCACCACAAAAGAGAAGTGGCTGTTCGCAGCCGAGGAAGGGCAAACAGCTCAGGGAGCTTTGTTTTGGAAAAGGCTGCCTGGGCTGCCACTCTCTTCTGGTTATAAAGCAGAGACGTGAGCATCTTTTCTGCAGGATAGAATGAGCTCCTTTCTTTTTTTGAAACCCCTTTTTCCCCCTTAGTAACAGCTCCCTGCCTCCCAGGGCTTCAGCCACTACAGTGTCCCTCTGCTGTGTTGCAGGGCGGCCATATGTTCAGTCCAATGGGGCGCAAGGCTTTGTTTCTTTCTGGAGAGAGGGCTCTAGGGACGGAGATGAGGAACAACGCGCCTTCCGTCAGACAATGAGGCATTCTGCCCTCCTGCTGCCATAATTCCCCTCCGCTGAGAGCCGGAGCTGGTAGGGGATGCGTGCCGCTGGCGCTCGGCATTGCTCTGCACTTGGGTTTGTGTGTGGTTCTTCTCGCCCACTCCTCCCTCCTGGCCATCCCTCTGCGCTCTCTTACCAGCCTGTGCTGTGGGACTGTCATGGCATTTAGTTCAGAGTTGAGGGGCTTTGGCCTGAAATAAAATTCAACTATTTAAGACTGTTGTTGCAATTTGTGTCTAACAAGCTGTGGCAGAGAAGGAGGGAATGAAGGCTGGCACTAGTTACTTTCATAAATCACGAATTTATCAGCGTGGAAATAATGGTTCAGAGCTGTGCACTGCAGCTCCTGCATTGTGAGTGCAGCTCCAGTTCACTACTGGAGGGAGGATCGTCTTCCAGAGAGCCGGGATCCAGCTCTTCTCACAGGTATGGGCATGAACCTTGTTAGGGATAATTTACCTGATGCTGCTTCCATCCTCGAAGCCTGTCTGAGGTGCCAGGTGCTGAAAGAGAAATAAAGTTTGTCAACAGGCAGATGCAAAGCCCTGGCTGGGACTCATCTCTCTTTCCTGCCCGCCTCCCCTGAGTCTCTCCTTTATATGATGCAGCAGAGCAAGGCGAGTAGAGAAAACCTACAGAGGCAAATCCAAAATGTCAAAAGAAGTTCATTTAAAAAGGGAAAAAAAAACTCCATACACAACCCTCACAAAAACCCGACAGATGCTAAGCTAATGGCATCCGTTCTGCCGATTGGTGGGGATGACTCATGAATATTAATGAGTCCAATGCTCCAAATGGTGCAGCTGTGAACCCAGCTGTGCCTGAAGCTCTCTGATCTCAAAACTTCCAGACAGGAGCCGGAGGTGGTCTGTGTCAATTCCCTACTCAGCCAAAAAACAGCAAGCTGGGTTGGCCTTCTTCTGTTCGCTCCTTTTCGTCTGGAGTTGGTGCTCAGCAGCTAGTTCTGCCAGCAGGGTAGGCTGCTGGGACAGCAGGAGCCATTCAAAGACACGAATGCAATTTTTCTGACTCCTGGCTTTTTTAATGATCCATTAACAGCAGTGTATATAACAGCATCTCAGTTAATCTAAGGCCACGCACCATCCCCTCACTGTCTGGTGCAGAGTTGAGTGTAGGCCATGGAAGGAGATGTGCTAAGAACGGAAACATTTTTCTAATAATACAGGCCTGCAGTTAGCAGAAAAACAGCAAAAATGGATTTCCTCCTTCATCCAGGCAATGCTATTTGCCTTTATCGTGGTGTGTTCTGTCCCTGTGTGTACTCAGGGCTAGTTCCCATGGCAGGTGACCTCTGTGGCCTACTGAGCTGTTTTGTAGAAAGAAAGTATTTTTTTGTTAGAATTCAGGATTGAGGGAGGTTCTGTGCCTGATGTAGTCACCATTCTTCCAACAGCTACTTCCATGGCCCAAGCCCAGTCATCCGTTACTCAGGATGAGCGATCCCAAACTCATGGGTTTGGTTTTGTTTGGTGGAAGGAAATGTGTGCAGGAGGGTGGAGGGGGAGGGGGGTTTTCTTGTATGAAAATCGTAAGTTTCACATACATCATTTTTGACCTTGGTGCCCAATGAGGAGGGCAGAGCAAGTATTGTACTCATTTTCTAGCTGAGGAAACTTTTGAGATGAGCTGAGCATGAGCATCGGCCTGTGGACTGAAGGGTCCCAGGTTCGATTCCGGCCAAGGGCACATGCCTGGGTTGTGGGCTCGATCCACAGTAGGGGGTGTGCAGGAGGCAGCCAATCAAGGATTCTCATCATTGATGTTTCTATCTCTCCATCTCCCTTCCTCTCTAAAATCAATAAAATATATTTTTTTGAAAAAAGCTTTCCCTTTTAGAAAAAATAAATATGTTTTAGATGATGGTAGAATATATTCATGTGAGAGGTCTTTTCCAAGCTCTATAAGACAAGGTGTTTCCCCCCAGATTTTTTTTTTTTAATCTTAAACCACCACTACTAAGAGAAAAAAACCACCCTTCTCTTTTCAGTTGCTCTTAGAAATCAGAGCTCCTCCACGGTTCTGTTTTCTGACTGCTAAGGCCTTCGATCCACACCGAGTCCTAGGCAACTCGTACCCTCTCTGGTAGCTTTGCCTGGGAGGTGATCGTGACTGTTTGACATTAAGTTTGTGAATTTGTTTATATGCCTTAGCTCTTGCTGAATATTCTTAACACCTACCGGTGAGGACAGTGGGCCCGGAGGAAGCAAGGTGGGGTTGGAGGTAGAAATGGAAAGACCAGCTCCCGGCCTGCCTCTCGGAGGCCGCGGGAGCATTCAGTCGGCTGGAGTGGCATCTGTGGGTTTATGTGTGAGCAGCCAGCTGAGACTCGGCTAAAGCCAAGCAGATAATCACTGTTGTGCAAGATAGTGACTTCCTCAGTCGAGCTGGGGCAGTGATCCTAAGCCACCCCTCCCGGGTGGCCCTCTGCCAGCAGGGACCGGCTCTGTAGAGGGCACGTTGCCCAGCTCAAGGTAACCCTTTGAACTGTAGACGAGTGTCCCTGTTCCTGTTCTAACCACTGTACCTTCCTTCCCGAGGGTTTCCTTAACCGATAATGGAAGCCCCCCACCCACCTCTTATCTCTCACCTGCTACCTGCCTCAGCTCTTCTAAGGAGCTGTTTCAGGAACTGCGGCAAAGCCCAAGTCCGCACGCATGCATCTGGCTTCCAGCCGGGCAGCAGGAGCCAGTCCTAACATCTTAGAGCAGCGGTTCTCAACCTTCCTAATGCCGCGACCCTTTAATACAGTTCCTCATGTTGTGGTGACCCCCAACCAGAA
Organism: Myotis lucifugus; assembly: GCF_000147115.1. Lineage (NCBI taxonomy): Eukaryota > Metazoa > Chordata > Mammalia > Chiroptera > Vespertilionidae > Myotis > Myotis lucifugus. The sequence continues at coordinate 588,148 of NW_005871302.1, forward strand.
AATTATTTTCGTTGCTACTTCATAACTGTAATGTTGCTACTGTTATGAATCGTCATGTAAATATCTGATATGCAGGATGTATTTTCATTGTTACAAATTGAACATAATTAAAGCATAGTGACTAATCACAAAAACAATATGTAATTATATATGTGTTTTCTGATAGTCTTAGGCGACCCCTGTGGAAGGGTCGTTCGACCCCCAAAGGGGTCGCGACCCACAGGTTGAGAACCGCTGTCTTAGAGAAATAACTTGGGTAAAATCAGTTCCACCTTAGTCATGGCTGGCTTTGGAACTGGAGTGCTGGAACCTCAACTCTCAAGATACAATAAATATGGACAATTTATACTCAGAAGAATAACAAGAGCCACACTTTTTAGGAGACAGTGCTCCTGACTCAATGAACAGAGTGAATAATTTTGCTTCCTTTTCATTAAGGGGAAACCTGGTCCACTTCCACAAGCAGAGGAGGAAAAAAACAAGGTGCTTGCATAGCAGGGAAAGGGAGGCCTGAAGAGTAAGCAGGGAGAGATGGTAAAGCCAGAGTGAGAATTACGGGGTCACCTGAAAGTCTTTAAGGATTTCCCCCCTGGAAGGGCAGGAACATGAGGTGCTTCTGTAATCTAGGTTATGGAGAGCCACCAGCCACAGTTACTATCTGTGGCTGTCGAGTCCCTCCCTCCCGTCCTTCCAGCCAGTCACTTTTTTCTTCATACCATCTGGAAGGGGCAGTTTTTTTTAAAATAAATTTTTTGTTAATCCTCACCCGAGGATATCTTCCCATTGATTTTTAGAGAGAGTGGAAGGGAGGGAGAGAGACACACAGAGAGAGAAACATCGATGTGAGAGAGACATCAATTGGTTGCCTCCCACATGAGCCCTGACCAGGCTGGGGATCGAGCCTGCAACCGAGGTACATTGCTCTTGACTGGACTCGAACCCAGGACCCTGCAGTCCGTGGGCCAACACTCTTATCCACTGAGCCAAACCGGCTAGGGCAGGGGCAGTTAGTTTAGGTCCTTCCGCGAGTGCTCTAGCCCTGTGTATGTCCCCTCCCTGGTGGCCATGTTGGTGTGGGAAGCCAGGCCTCCCGACATCCCCACCCGAGTCCCTTGCAGAAGGCCCAGGATAGTGAGAGCCCGAGGCGGTTTGTTGGAGACAGTGCAACCTGCCCATATGAGACTTAGATATATTCTACCAATTAGGGCACATCTGTTCCAAATGCTGAAAGGCGAGCACTGTCTCTTTAAGAGCCATCCCACTCCTCTCCTTGAGTGATGAGGGCTGGGAGCACAAGGGAGTCAGATGCTGATTAAACAGTCCTACTGCTGAGCTCTGTTAGAAAATTACTGTAATTATGATCTAGTCCCAGCAGAGGGATGAGTTCCAATCCTGCTAATAACCCTTCCAGGTGCCTCAGATTCAGGGCCCGCGGGAGGCAGCTTCGACAGGGCTCTGGCTGGCAGCGGGGCCAGCGATGGCCCTCCTGTCTGGCCTGTGCGGGCGCAGACAACAAAGGCACTGGACCCTCATCTTATCTCAGCCTCCTGAGAAGGCAGTGGGTTTTGGTTGTGTTGTGGTTGTGCTTTTGGTTCCTGACAGCTCACGGGAGTCATTTTGTAGGAGAAAACTTTCCCCTAAACTAACATGAAGAACCAGGAAAATCACAACCGGGAGATGCCAATCTGTCCTGCCTCTCCTCGCTTCCGCCCGGGGACTGCACCCGCCCACTCTGCGAGGCGGGGGAAGCGGAGCCGCCGCCTGGAGCTGCAGCCGCCTTCGCGCTTGTTCCTATGAACCTGTGTTCATTGCTCTGAAGGACAGTACACAGCATCTCACTTGGTCCTGACCAAGAGTTTCAGGGATTTCTGCCCCTGGAAAGGGAAACGGACGTACACAGAGCTGCTGAGAGAGTCGGTGTAATGCAGCTCTAAACCAGCATGTATGGGCTTATTCATTTGAAAACGTCATTTTTGTAGTGCAAATCAGCAGTGGTGCAGGCCAGCAAATCTCAGAGGTGTCTGTGGAGCATAGAAGCTCGCTGGTGGTTCTTAAACCCTGAGGAATTCATGGCATGAGCACTGTCTTCCCAGTCTAGCCGTAAGCTGCTGCCTATCCAAGCACAAACTTCTGAAAGGCAGGGCAGTTTCTCTGTGCTTGGTCCTAAGCACACCCAAATGCCCCCAGACAATGGTTCTCAACCAGGGGTGATTTGGTTTCCAGGGGACATTTTTGTTTGTCAGAACTGGAGGTGGAGTGGAGGGGGGAGGGGAGTACTACTTGTATCTAGTGTCTGGAGACCAGGGATGCCACAATGCCCCCAACAACATAAAATTATCTGGCTCAAAATGTTAATTGTGCCAGGTCGAACCCTGTACTAACAGAGTGAAGCAATAAGCTCCAAGTTTTGCCCTCTCTGCCCCCCAAAACTTCCATTGCATTGCCTTGGAAATGTTTTAAAAAATGATCGCCAAGCCCGGGCCGGTGTAGCTCACACCAAGAGGCCACTGGTTTGAATCTGGTTGGGGCACATGCCAAGGTTGTGGGCTTGATCCCCTGTCAGGGGCATGCCGGAGGCAGCCGATGGATGATGTTTCTTCTCATCGATGTTTCTATCTCTATTCCTCTCCCTTCCTCTCTCTCTCTAAAAAAAATCAATAAAATATATTTTTTTAAAAAAGAAATGACTGCCAGGTATGGAACAGACTGTCAAATCTCAGAGGGAAGGATGGGCGGGTGGGCGGTAATCACCCCAAAGACCTTGTATGATATATGCATAACCCATGGACACAGACAATAGGGTGCTGAAGGCCTGGGTGGGGGGGGGGGCAGGCTGGAGGGAGTCAATGGGGGAAAAAAGGGAACATAATGTAATGCTTTTCCTGAGGTGGGGATATGTTAGGACAGGCCCAGCGAGGGTGCTTACTGTAGGAGCTTCCAGTAGATGCAATGGTGTGCGTGTGCCCCTTGGTGACTCAAGGCAGCACAGTGCTGGACATGTGTCTGATGGTGGGGGAAAGGGAAGTGTTTGAAGTGTGCTTTCTGCTCCAGGATCAGATGTGGGGGATAAAAGGTGGCCAGCTGCTCACCATCCGGTTAAGAGTGTCAGCAGTGGGGCCAGATGCCCTTGTGGAGGACCAGCACTAGAAGCCTCTCGGCACTTACTCTCATCACAGGAGGCCAGGAAGTGGCACATTATTGCTCAGTGCCACAAAAATGCTCCCCTCAGTGGCACTCTGCCAGGTGGAGAGGTGGTGGGGTGTGATGGGGCCCCAGGAGGGAATTGAACACACACAGCTGCTGACAGCCAGCCAGCCCCAAAGCAGCTAGAGACACCAGGCCTCTCAGAACTGCCTGGCGTCAGGCAAAGAAAGCCTAGTTGGCAGGGTTTGCCTAGATACCAGGCCTGCAGAGGAGAGGACTTCATTAGAAGGGACATCGTACCAGGAGAGCTAGGTAATCTATCTACCACCCACTCCCCTGGTGACTGGGCAACTCATTTTGCCTTATTTTTAGGGTGATCCCTCATCCTGGTTTACAACTGTGTCTTGGAGTCATTATGAATAACTCCCTTTCAGTCTCTAAAGCAGCAGTTCTCAACCTGTGGGTCTCGACCCCTTTGGCGGTCGAATGACCCTTTCACAGGGGTCGCCTAAGACCATCCTGCATATCAGATATTTACATGACGATTCATAACAGTAGCAACATTACAGTTATGAAGTAGCAACGAAAATCATTTTATGGTTGGGTCACAACATGAGGAACTGTATTTAAAGGGCCAGAAGGTTGAGAACCACCGCAAAGTGTCTGTCTGGAAAATAGATTATATGGTCATCCTACTAATTGTACCTCACTTTCCTCTAATACAATAGTTTTTTTTTGGAGATATATATATATAATTTTTGCACAAAATGGGCTACATCTTAAAAATGTATTAATTGAATTCCAAAGGGTTGCAAAAGAATGGTCATTGATTTATACTAATGAAAAAAGAAAAAACCCACCATGTTTTCTGCACAGTTAGTTTGTGATAGGGAAATAGGGAGAATCATTCAAATCCCTCGAAGAAGAAAAATCTCTTTTTAGTTTCAAACTCTCTACCCAATTTCTGTAAATTCAAATGGGAAATGAAATGACTGGACAGGAGGGGAAGGGAGGGGAGGAGCAAGGGACGATGGTAATCCACAAACTAGAAAATTAGTTGGAGTCACTGAGCTGTGCGGCAGGGATAATCCTCTGTGTAGTGGCTGCTTTTTCTAAAGTCAGCCCCGCCGGTTTTGCTGGTGCTCTGGGAACTGGCAAATCAGCACCACTCCATTGGGGAGACCTGCGGGAGAGCTTTTTGGCCAAAGATTAAAGCACCTCTGTCCCTGACATCTGAGTGTTTGTTCTTAAGATGCAAGGAAGAACAGAAAATAACATACTTTGGTTTCTTCTCTTTTTCATGCTTGCTTTGCTTCAACTCCATTTTTTCAGGCTGCTTTTTAAAGGCATGAGTGCGTCCCCTCCACCCCACATCTTGCTCTTTGCATCGACATCACGGCTTTACTGTGTCGCAAGTGACTGGCATGGAATGTGGGCTTTGGAAATGTGTCGCTGGAGGTGTGTAACTGCAATAGACTACGAGTGATTCAACAAGCAAAGCAGCAGACTGAGAATTTAAAGAGTCTTTTCAGCCCTAGCCAGTTTGGCTCAGTGGACAGAGCGTCGGCCTGTGGACCGAAGGTTCCCAGGTTCAATTCCGGTCAAGGGCACATGCCTGGATTGCGGGCTCGGTCTAACATGCAGGAGGCAGCCAGTCAATGATTCTCTCTCATCATTGATGTTTCTATCTCTCACTTCCTCTCCCTTCCTCTCTGAAATCAATAAAAATATATTTAAAAAAAATAAATAGTCTCTCCTTTCATTTCCTCTCCTACAGCAGATTTTGTGTGATTTTTGTCGAAGTCACCACCTTGCAGATGCTCAGTTTTGCCACTTGGCAAGACTAACTGGTTACAAATAAGGCAGCTCAACTGAGCAAGCTAAAGTGCAAAAAATAAAGTTAATGAGAATGTGAAATCGAGGCGATTCCTTACATATTAGGTTTAGAAAAAATATCTATCTGGAACAGGAGGGAGGACATCTAATCAGCCCTACCTTTTGGCATTGCTTTCACTTTAAATGGAATCAAACTGTCTGGGTTTAGGAAATGAAACTTAATAGGAATTCTCTTTCCCATTTTTATTCACCAGAGGGAAAGATATAGTTGGTTTTGAATTAAATTCAGACTTCTAAGAGATAGAACAGGCCATTGTGTGGGGAAATGTAATATTGAGGTAACTGCAAAACAGTGTCTGTGCTATTTTGCTATATGGATGACAGAAAAAAACACTAGAAAAATGTAGTTTTAATGAAATGTAGCTGAAAGATGGCTTTCAGAGTATTTAGTATTCTCAGATATTAGTTTGGACAATCCAGGCCAAACTACACCAGCCCCAGGTCAGATTGTCCAGTGGATGTCAGTAAGTTCTGTGTAAATTATTTATCTGTAAAAGGCAGATAACACATTTGCTTCTTAAATTTAGGATCAGAGCTTTCTTATTTTCCCTCCTTTACATAAAATCAAGGAAGGAAAAAAAGTCTCCCACCTCTAACCCTCTCCTAGTTCACATGCCAGATCAATTAGTGGCTATGAAGAACCCATTCTTAAAAAAAAAAAAAGGAACCTGTTCTACATTTAATGTGGTTAGTTAAGTGGTCTAACACCCCCAGTTATCCAGTTAGTCACAGGCAGTAAGGTGGGGATTTGGTTAGTGGAGTCAGAGAAGTGGTAACCTGATTAGCCAGTTGCTTTCTGAGGCTATTGGCTGATATACTGAGTGGGGGGCAGTTTTTCGAGGCGAGGATGATCTCCAGGAAGACCGTAGGAATCCGTTGTTTCCCAAAGGTGTCCTTTAGAACTTTACCCTAACAGATAATGCCCTTCAGCCCCGTAGATAGTTTCATCAACACATCGAACTTGCGCCATCTTCTCCTGTATGTAACAATGGCAGAGATAGCCAGATGTCTACGGACCAGGTTTCCAATCAGTCTATTTGTTAACATCGTCCAGGGCTGATCTGATTTCTTTTTCCACTTGAGGCTTACAGCTAGAAGGGTCAGCGGTCCAAGTGTGGTGCCTACCTTTGCAGTTTGGCCAATGGTTGTTTCCTCTGGTCTACAGATATAGAAGGGACTAGTGCAGTAAGGGGATTTTGTTTTAAATGCCGGAAGCCAATGACTATGCTATTGAGAGAGCCTTGAACTGTGCAGAGAGTGAAGTTACCTTGACTTGGCCCCTTTTTCCTCCTCCTCCTGCCCCTGCCCCAGATACCTGCTCAATCAGAGCAGTGCCACATGGTATTCTCTCCTCAGCCTCCCAGCCTCCCAGCCTTCCCGACTTGGGTCCTTAGGGGTTCTCCAGGGAGGGAACAATCCAGGGAGGGAACAATCAAGGTCATAGAGGGGTTCCTGTTTGCTCGCTCTGTTAAACATGTTAGAACAATGCCCATTGTCCTTACCTGTAGGTTGGGATGGGTGCAAAGGTTCCTAAAGCTGGAGGCCATTGGTTCTCTTTGGTTCATCTGCTCATATGCTGCCACCTAGTGGTTCCTTGTCCGTTAGCACCCTGTGTAAAATGAAGGGGACCTTATGGACAGTTCAGTATTGCCTTTTAACTCTTTTCTATTTTTTCTCCCAGACCTAAATCCTCCCCTTTTCTTACCTCTTTTTACAGCACATACACAAAAAACTTCATTGTTTTTTACTCCTGGGTCAGAACATCTGGAAATGAAGAGCTGGCATAGGATCTTTTGAGAAACATGGAATCCACTGACAATGTTCCTGTTTGCTCCCCGGTTTCTCTCTCTGGATGGTGTGAGATGGATGTCTTTCTGCAGGGCTATGATATGGTTGTCATAGAGGTGAGGAAGGCTACTACCCATCCAGGACTGCTCTGGATAGGCAGTTTCAGAGATAAATTTTCTTTTTTTCCCTTTTTACTTTTTCAATTACAATTGACATTCAATCTTATTCTGTATTAGCTTCAGATGTACAGCATAGTGGTTAGACAATCATGTGCTTTACAGAGTGGTCCCCCGCCCCATATTTTAAGTATCCACCTGCCCCATATATAGTTATTATGATGTTATTGACTATATTCCCTATGCTGTAATTTACATGAAAGAAAATTTCTTTGGTTGCTCAGTTGCCCATTTTCCAAAATTTCTTGTGTAGATAGTCAGGCAATAATAACAGCTAACCCTTACTGAGGAGTTACTATGTGCCCATCATTGTTTTAAGTACATTAGCATGTGTTTTTCTTTTAATCGTCCTAATGACCTGGTGAGAGGGAGTATACCTCTTCTAAGGTGAGGAAACTGAAGCATAAAAGGTCAAGTAACTTGCTCTGATAGTAAATGGGGAACTGGGGTTTATTCCCAGGCTGCCTGGTTCCAGAGTTTATGTTCTTAGTAACTTTGTTTTGCTGCCTCTTCAAGGTACAGATAACCTGAGTGCTAGGTACAGGCAACAGGAAAAGGAACAGGGCTGGGTATACACAAGCCCTCTTCAAAGTTCTTGCTTGGCCCCTATCTAGGACTTGCTACCGTACAGGACTCCGTTGGGTAGTTAACTGAGGGGGAAAGGGAACTCTCCAATGTGCTGATGTCAAGGACTTTCTTCTAGCCCTGTCTCATTTCAAAGAGATTCAGCACATAAGAAAAATAACCAAGGAGGTACCCAAAGGACGTCTGAAAGGCCAAGCAGGCAGGCCTAGGTTCCAGAGATGCTCCTACCCCGAAAGACAACTGCAAGTCCCCTTCTCTCTCTGGGCTTGTGTTTTCTCTCTGGCTATCCCTTCCTACTTTGTATGGAGTTGGCGAGAATGCCCAGAACCAGCATTTTGATGTCATTACAAAAGAAACTCAGCACCATCACTATTGGCCAGGAGCCAAATCAAAAATTTATTTGTGCTTTTCAAATCAGACAAAACAAGCAGAGACTCCCTTCTCCAAAGGAAAAACCTTCGACAGGAGGTTTCCTTCTCTCTCGCCTGCTCTGTGACAAGCCTGTGGGAAGGGCGGACATGGCTGTGCGGGCGTGTTTAGAGATGGAATGAGCTGTGACAAGGCAGGCGTAGTAACAGGTCTGCTGAATATGCCTCTTCCCACTTGTGCTTTGAGGGTTTACAGTTACTAACAGGTGTCAGAGATGTGGGTCTCTTCAGTAAAGAGAGGAGTCCGTGGTGCTGGTGGGGTAGCAGAGGTGGGCAGTGGGAGCTCTTGATCAGTTTCTTCATAAAGGCAGGCTAGAGAGAAGGATACATGTCCTACAGGAGGAAAAACACATACATGTGCATGTCTGATTTAAAATATAGAAGATATATAATAAAAGAAAAAAATATAGAAGGTATAAAAGGGTGCAGAGTAAAAAGTGTCTCCCTGTCTCACAGTCATACAGCTTCTATGTCCTTGGAGGCAACCAGCGTTAGCATTTTCTTTTCCTTCCAGAGCATCTCATCTATCTATATAAAACCCTAATATGCAAATAGGCCAAATGGCAGAATGACGGGCGGAAAGACTGGTCACTATGACATGCACTAACCACCAGGGCGCAGACGCTCAATGCAGGAGTTGCTCCCAGCCTGTAGGCCCTGACCAGCGGGGGCGGGGGTAGGTGGGCTGGCAAGTGGGCGGTGCCAGGCCAAGGTGGGTGCGGGGCCCCAATCACCCCACCAGTTGCGCCATAGATCGACCCTGATCACCGGCCAGGCCTAGGGACCCTACCAGTGCATGAATTTCATGCACTAGGCCTCTAGTGCATTTATAAGCAATTGGAAACTTCCTTTTTACATGAGTGGAGTAAGTTAGGCCTACCTTTGTTTGCTACTTTTTTATTTTTTATTTACCAACATATTTTAGAATGTATTCCATATCAATGCAGAGAATTTCTTTTTTCTTTTTTACTGTTGCATAGTATTCGATTCTATGAATGTACTACAGTTATTTGGCTAGTTCTCTATTGAACATTTAGTTTATTTCCAATGGTTTGTTATTACAAACAAATAACCTTGTGTGATGAACATTTTGCATGTGCGGAAGTGTAGCTGTAGGATAAACTCCTAGATGTGGAATTGTTGGGTCAAAGAGAATGAGGCGATAAACAACTTTGTCATTAAATAAATCAGTCAAACCTGTGAATCTGCTTAGATTTGAGAGAAAAATTCCAACCCTTCTGCATTCCTGGCCAGGAAATGGAGCCCTCATTGGGAAAGTCATGAAGTCACACCTGTGCGACAGGTCTGCGCTGGTGCTTTACGGTTGTACAAGGGCATCTGAAAGTATGATCTATCCTTATGTATTTTCCTAAAAGAATCCGCCTGGTCTGGAAGATTCCAAGGACAGTTTGTATTACTGTCACACATGTCATCCCTCACCCCCACCAATAAAATCGGCTCCCACTTCAGGCCGGAAGATGGAGCTAGTGACATCATGCTAGCTTTGGGTGCCCTCTATCACCATCCTAATTCTAAACAAAACCCATTCCATGCCAAAGTGATTGCAACATTACCTTACCCAAAGCAAGCACTTACCCAACTATTTTAAAATATGATGTGGTTCTTGCTCATAAAATGCAAGCCATATTCTTTATTACCTAAAAGTTAATTTATGTCCCCTAGGAATCCTCATACTGGGCTCCTAATCTTGGCCAATCATATTGTAATACATGGGCATTTGGGGGAAGTAGTGCCATGCCTGGATTTGCGAGCTGGTATACAGACCCATGCTTGTGCACAGATTCCTAGTTGTCCCCCATATCCATTCTCCCCTTTTTATTTTATATTTTATTTTTTTTATATTTTATTGATTTTTTACAGAGAGGAAGGGAGAGGGATAGAGAGTTAGAAACATCGAGAGAGAAACATCGATCAGCTGCCTCCTGCACACCCACTACTGGGGATGTGCCCGCAACCAAGGTACATGCCCTGGACCGGAATCGAACCTGGGACCCTTCAGTCTGCAGGCCGATGCTCTATCCACTGAGCCAAACCGGTTAGGGCCCCTTTTTCTTTTATTAATTAACCCATCTTCCACTTTTAAGCTAGATACAATAAAGTTTTCTTTGCAGCTTTGTCTTCCTGTCTGTGTGTCTAAGTTCTGGCCAAATGAATGTAAGCAGAAGTGGTAAGTGCAACATCTGTGAAGTGTCCTTAAAAGGAGAAGGTGTGCCCGTTTCCTTTTATTTTATGTTTCCTGCTGGGTAGGATACAGGCATGATAGTTGGAGCTGGAACATCCATTTTGGACCACAAGGTAACCTTAGGAATGTTGGCCACACACAGTGGAGCAAAAACAAACAACAACAACAAAAAAGCAAGGTACCTGGGACCTAGTTACCTTGTATTACTTACCTCTGGGTTTTTACAGAAGAGAAAAATAAATTTCTATGTTAATTAAATCAGTTATTTTGAGTTTTCTGTCACATGTAGTTGAACTTAATCATAACTGACACAGTCCCCTAATTTAGGAAAAACAATTCCAGAATCATCATCTTTCAGTGGTGAATTATTAGCATCACCTTTGGAAATTAAGAAAAGCTACTTCACTGGCAACTCTCATCCTTCACAGAGAAACAAAGGCATGGCCAACACATTCATTGGCAATAGCTCGGATACCTGGGCTTCATCTTTCTTCTACTTCAAAGGCAGTTGTGAGGTACTCCTTTGGAACAATCCCAATGAGGCTGTTTAGTTCTCCTACCCACCAGCCATACATGTTATGCTCCTGAAAAATGAAGAGAGAATGGTTGCAGTTGGAATTTGGCCATGCTTCAGGTAATCTCTTATGGTGACTGCATGGGTGGTTCTGTGGGGTGGTTAACACCCTTGATGGGATTATTAAATTTAAAGAAGTCATCTAGAGGAGGAAAGCAAACTGTTTTCATTTTGCCATCTTACTGTCTACATTGTAAACTTAGCACATTTGATGCCTTGCTGAACATAAAGAGCATCTATCTTCCTTCCTTCCTTCCTTCCTTCCTTCCTTCCTTCCTTCCTTCCTTCCTTCCTTCCTTCCTTCCTTCCTTCCTTCCTTCCTCTCTCTCTCTCTCTCTCTCTCTCTCTCTCTCTCTCTCTTTCTTTCTTTCTTAACCATAGTTGAATGGTTTCTCAGAGGAAGTTGGGCACACCCTAAAATGCCAGAACACTAAAAATATTCAGGGAGTCAGGTCATAGTTCAAATCAGTGTTTACCAAGCATCTTCTATGTGCAGAGTGCTGTTTGAGTTCCCATGAGATGTATAATGATGACTCAGAACACTGCTTGCTCCCTGGGAGCTTACAGCAGAGAGTAATGGGCTATAGAGTCAGACAGACAGGGATCTAATCCCCACTTGGTCATTTAGTGGCCATATGACCTTAAGCTCTCCTAGCTTTAACCTCCTCTTCTGTAAGAGTAGGGAGACTATCACCCTTCCCCTATGTGGTGGGGATATAAGTGACGCCACAGAAGTAAAAACAATTCAAAGTAACTGATACGTGGTAGGTGCTCTAAACATTAGAGATGGGAGGTTGGCAGGTACATTAATAATCACAGGCAGGCTAAGCGATTGAACATCAACCCAGGAACCAAGAGGTCCTCGGGCCAGGGCACATGCCCGGGTTGAGGTTAATGTGGTTGTTTTCCAGGGCTCTGTCCTGCCTTCTGACTTGATGCACTTTCCTCGAGCAATCTTACATACCTCTGTGGTTTAGCTACTAATATCTGTGCAAATGACTCACAACCATAGCTCCAGCACAGATCTAAATGATGGATTCCAATACCCAAGCGTATGCCAAGCTGTTCACACTCAATATATCCTAAATTTAACCCATCACCCTGCTTCTATTTCCATTCCCACTCCCACACTTTCTATCCCTCCTGTTTCCTCTATCTCAGTACATGGCACCACTATGAACTCAGTTACTCAAGCCAGAAACCCGAGAGTCATTTCCAATTTCACCCTCCTTTTCCAATCAGCCCTTGAGTCCTGTCAGTTCTCTTTCCAAAATGTTACTGGGATCCACCCACTTCTCTCCATGCCCGTTGACAATATTCTAGAGTCATGTCACAGTCGTCTCTCAGGAGGACTATAGAAATAACCTCCAAATTGGTTTCTGTATCTCCATTCTCATTCTCCTCCCATCTCGTCTTCATTCTGCAGCCAGAATCCTTCTGAAATGTCACTGCCCTGCTCAAAACCTTTAAGTGGGCTCCCACTGCCTATTTATTGCCAACTTCTTAACAAGGTGGACAAGGCCCTGCATGACCTGTTCCCGATCACTGCCTAGCACTTTCACTCACCCCCTAAGTCTAGTGGACCCTTAGTCAAACAGAACTTGTCTCATCTGCTCCCATGGCTACAGCCTCTCTCATCTTGGAGCCTTTCCTCTGCTGGTTAGCCTCTACTTCCCTCCTCCCTTTCATGGGCTCACTCCTAAGCAGCTCTCAGATCTCAATTCCTGAGTCTTTCTAGATTCTCTAGAAACCTCTCCTTGCCACTCACTCTCTGACTGCGTGGGGGCCCTCCGACTATGTGGTCCACAGGGCTGTACCCTACGCTTCCCTGGAAATGAGCTCATCCCGCTGTCTTGTATGGGTCTGCTTTTGCCTCAGTGCCAGTCACTAGGTGGAGAGTTTTGTGAGAGCTGGGACCTTGTTGGTTTTGTTTGCTGTTGTATTCCCAGCACTCAGTGTGGTACCCAGCACAGAATGGGGCCAAAAAAACACTTGTTCAATGAGGTTATGAAGAAATGAAGGGAGCAGTGGGGATTTGTACTCTCAGTTGAGCAGATTTAGTTACAACTAACTGCAAAATATTCTCCTGGTGATTGAACTGGTTGTGGCAGGAAGAGAGCAACGGCCTTTGGAGACATTTTCCCCAAATGGCTCCCTAAGTACCATGAAGACAGACTCAAAAGGCATAAGAAGTGAGACCATTGAGCTGACCCTAAAAGGAACAGAGAATTATCTTTAAAAATCAGTCTGAAATAAATCAATGTGTCTACTGCCTCTTCCCACCAGACCTTATTCGCTTCCCCCACAAGGCCAACTCCCCTACAGTCTGCACTGCCTTATGGGAAATTACCCAGAATTCCTTAGCCTGAGCTGTTAGAACATTTTAAAGCTCCTATCGGTACAAGTTATGTTCCGGTCCACCTCCCAACACCTAGGGCAGTTTCTGCCGTAAGTTTTCTCGCAGTATTGTCTTGTGTTAGCATGTCACTGCAATGGCCATGTCTATAGGGCCTTGTTGCAAAGGGTAAACACATCCTCTGTTGTCTTCTCTCATTGGAACTCATAAAAACTCTAGCTTCAGTTCTTCCGTTATCTCACAGGTGGGGAGGGCATGATGTCTGACAGTCTTTTGATCACAGCCGGCTTGCTTAAACATGTGTGAAGAGCGGCCTTCTACCTACCAGATGCTGTCATCTTCATCACCTGCGGGGCTCAGAGAGGACTTTCTCTCCGCAGGGACTATTCACGACTCCCGACTCTGACATCCCCCGTTAGCCTAGTGCCAGGAGTAGGACCAGGCCTTGGGAAGGTGCACCGTCAGCTCGAAGAGGGTGCAAACAGGAAGCAGATGAGGCACGGCAGGACACCTGCCAAGACGAGGCTCCCAGTCACCGTGCTCTTGCTCGAGGGGAACACTGACCCTGTCCATCACAGATGTGGCAGCCTCACCACAGTGGTGAGAACTGAAATGAGTGAAATCAACTCTCTGCCCTTCAAAACAAAAATGCAGGCAGAAGTGTAAGGAGGATGGCATAGTCTCAGAGACCAGATGTATCCTGCTGTGGGAGCCTAGGAGCTTAATCAAAGCACCTACAGGTCCCGAGATCTGACTGTCTTTTCCAGATTTCATCCCTTGGCTGGATACCCGAAAAGGGCTGCAGGGCTGAGATGTTTAAAGCATGAATGGAACATTTCTAGCCTTCCCTTTCACTGCCCCCCCCCCCCCCCCATGCTTTGCTCCAGCCCAGCCTGAACACCACGAGGTATTTTAAAATAATTTCTACTTTGATGAATTGCTGGGGAGTCCACAATTGCTCATAATCAAAGGGAGAAAAATGCAAATGAGATCCGGCCGAGAACTATCACCACCAAACGTTTATTTCACTGCACAGTGCCAAAAAGAATTAAAACAACATTAAACTCACAGCAATCATGTTTAAGCCCTCGTTTCCAAGTGCCAAATTGCACCACTCTGGATCATACAGATGTTCGTTAATTATGCTAATTTTTATTAAACTATTAAAATGGAGAGAGTCCTGGCTCAGCCAGGCAGACCCCAGCTCTGAATGAACTCTGCTCTTGTCTAGAGGTGTTAATTTACTGCATTTTTTATTAAGTTGCTGATTCTTGGATTAGTTTTGGGATGGCAGAGAGGCCTGAATTCTTGGGATCAACATTTTAAATAAAGTTTGACTTCTTTTTGCCCAGATGTTTGGAAAGACAAGAAAAATGTGGAGACATTCCCGGAAGACCTCAAATACTCAATATGGGGATACATACCTACAAGTGACAATGTCAGGGAATCAGAATTACAAAGGCTCCCCATGCTGTAACTCTATATACACTGTGTATTGTAGAGCTAAAATGTTAATTATACAAAATTGTTAATTGAAGATGCTTTAGATAAGAATATAAAAAGCTATTTAAAAAATCCTTCACATCAGGGCTTGCTTCTTGCCACAGTCTTTTAAGAAGACTTTCACTTGAAAATAGTACAATGTGTGGTTTGTTCTCGTCATTAGTATCTCTAGGCTTGATTAAACATCTGTTCCCCTCAACATCAACTCTGCCTCACCTCACTGAACCCCCCAAATGATTGAGTCTTAAAAAGGAGGGTTGGCTACTTGGAGTCCATTATCTGGATGGAGAAGCCACTGGCCTGGGTGAGCAGAGCATTGAGTGAACCTGACATCGACACAGCACTCACCAACAGCAACAATCGGAAGTGTTTATGGGGGATTGCACACTGCCATCAATGGATTTATGCTGCTAATCTCCATCAACAAGGAAAAAACAACCCTACCAAACCTGCCATAAAAAGAACAGCAAATTCTATAAACAAAAAGCAGTATGGCCACCAACCACAGGCACGTCGCACAGCTTGACTCTGCCTCCAGTGGTTTCCTATTGCTGTTTATGGTTTCAAGACGATCATGGACCTCCTCGGTGCTCCTCCTGTCACAGGGCCCTGAGTCCCTGTGTGGGGCTGCAAATACCCTGTCAGTAGGTGTCAGGGGATATCAGGGGGGAAACCAGCAGGCGCCTATCATAAGCCTTAAAAGAGATTAAATACCCCTACTCCATGATTGCTACATTTTAATTTCTCTCCTCCCCGCTGCTTCCTATTTGTATAAGCTCTTCCATGGCTCCCCTGGAGTAGCACAGACATGACCTGAAATGACCATCCTGTCTTGGGATGAGAATTCAATTTCTAGGCTCAGTGACTCCTAGGCTGTTCCAACAACAGGAAGTCTCCATCCTCTAGGACACAGATTCGTAAGCTGGAGCCTGTGAGCCCCTGGCCTGTCCATGGATGGACGTGAAGGAATCTTTGGACTCCTTGAAGCTGGTGTAGAATTTGGTGTGCATGTGTACACGTGTCTTGTCCCTGGGATGCGGCCCAGACCTTTGATCAGATTCTCAAAGGATTTATAAACCTGCTACAGTTTACAAACCAGTGCTCTAGGGCAGCGGTCGCCAACCGGTGGTCCTCGGACCGCTGGTGGTCGGTGAGGTCCGAAAGGTTGGCGGCCGCTGCTCTAGGGGGAAAATGCGATGATCCTGCTGGCTGGGATCTGCACTTTGGCCCAGTATGGCCACCTTCACCTCCCTCCCTCTTTTTTTTTTTTTAATAAAGTATTTAAAAAATATATATGTCTTTATTGATTTCAGAGAGGAAGAGAGAAGGAGAGAGAGATAGAAACATCAATGATGAGAGAGAATCATTGATCAGCTGCCTCCTGCACAACCCCTACTGGGGATCAGGCATGTGCCCTTGGCCGGAATGGAACCTGGGACCCTTCCGTCCGCAGGCTGACGCTCTATCCACCGAGCCAAGCCGGCTAGGGCCTCCCTCCCTCTTTTGAAAAAATACAATGAAAGGAAATCAAGAATCCTTGTTCCTGCTGCTGGGTTTCCTACGCTTCAGCCTCCAGCTGCAGAGTCTGTTTCTTCCTCAAATGCTGACCAAGCCTGCTTATCCCTTCGAAGGCACCACCGCTTTCACCGTGACTTAGAAGTTGTGGTGTCTTCCCATAGCTTCCGTTCAAACGCACACGGCGGCGTTGGGAACGAGCTGCTTGCCACTGCCAGTTCCCCCTGAGAATGATCCTAATGGAAATGTCCTCTCTTCACATTGAATTGGGCTTTAGATAAGCCTCCCTGGGACAAGATTCCCAGAAAAATGTCTCAGACTTTTGTTCTTTTAACCGTCAAAGTTCACTATATCTGCGCTTGTAAACATCAGGATTCCTCTTCCAGAGGACAATCAATCAGCCTCTAACATGAAAGATCAATAAATGCTTGATAAATGTATGGGAAAGGCCAGTCAATCACAGAATTATTTGTTTATGATTGCTTATTTCTCTACTAGGGCTTGTGCATCACACATTATCATCAGTAAAGATGGGGAGTTTGAATTCCTCGGTGGAGTAGATTGTAACATTCCAGGGTCAGCCGAAAACATCATATTTCTACTCTGGATTGTCCCACAATTTCTCTACTCTTAAAATCCAGCTTTGGAAATTTAATGCCTTCTGAGGCTATCATAAATGATTAAATAAATGGAGGGTTCTAACTCAGCACCCTTCCTACTGCTGAGAACAACAAGACTGGACGGGAATTGCTCACCAAAGACAAACAGGTGCCTGCTTTTCAGCACAAGTGGTTTCATGAAGAGATTTTGCAGAAGGAGAAAGGAAGTGGCCAGCTGGGTGGACAGTGGGTTAGTGGTGTTGAAACCTGTGAAGAGCTCAGGGCTCAGGGCTTGGCTGAAACCTTGGCGGCCTCTCCAGACGATTTCACACCGTGTGTTGAGTTGTTGGCCACCATTTTCTCTCTCCTCCATTATTCAGAGTTTTGGTCTATGAATCATACAAATGAATCACGAAATTTGCCTCAATTGACCCAGTGTATTGTCACATTTCCGAGAATTTGCTAACCTGGAGGTCGATGGGCCTGGGTTCGGGGTAGTGCGGGAAAGGTATGTGAGTGTCAGAAAGGGGACATGGAAAGGTTGGGTGGTCACTGAGAGCAATTAGGGGTGGGGGGGAGGGTACAGAGCAACAATTCTACAAAGCTCACTCCCTAGCCAAGTGTACCAAGGAGAAGAGGAATGTGTCAGCTAGATGGAAGGTCCGGGAGCACTCCAGAGCAAGGGAACATCCAGCCTCGAGTCTGAAGCTTATGTCCTGCAAGGGGTATGAGTGGATGACGACCAAGTCAAGGCCAGGGAGGTGTGCGGGACCTGTGTACAAACTGGACATTGTTGGTGATGGAAGTGTGGGCAAAACGCATAGTGTGCATGACAGAAAAACCATGAGCTGTGAAGGGAAGAGGGAGGGTGGAACGGGGCTGCAAGGAAAGAGAAACCAGGAAGAAACCCACAACTTGAACTTGGCCTAAAGAACAGAGAAAAGAGAAAGGGAAGGGAAACACTTTGCAGCTGAGAGACAGCAAGGTGCCAAGTGCAGAATTCAGGAACAATAGAGACAGCACCATTGTGGAGCTGATAGGATTGTGATGCCATGTGAGACCCGCGTATTAATATGTATTCCATAAACTGTGCAGCTCGCAGCTCTGAACCGCTCTGTTTTGCTCTGACCGCAGTACCAGCCTCAGGCACCACAACACAATTTGGAAACAATGTGACGGAAATGTTTAATCTGCTCGGCCCATCTGTGCTGCGTATTTCTCCAGCTCTCCCTGAGAGAGGCGCCTTGAATCTCCACATTGCCTTTAATATTCTCCTAAATCACCTCCCCACTGCACTTCAAGGGCCATTGCTACAATATCACAGGTTCATCTAAAGTGCAATGGGGAGGGGGCTGGGGAGGAGGCACAGGCCGGGATATTTTTTATTTTAAAATAATTTCCAGAGATGGTCTTTTCTGCTTCCTTTAAAAAAAAAGGAGAAAAGTTATTCTACTGTTGCCGTAAGGTTATTGAGGTTGTTTGGTGCAAAACAGGGTAGGATAGAGTGGAATCATTCTCCAAAGGATTATTTTTATTAATCTCGATTCCCTCAATTGGACACGGGAGGGGGTGAGCAGATGCTCGTTCCCTCTTATCTCTTTTTCTCGCACCTTGCGAGGGTGATGTGTTCATTTGGGGCTGGTGCCTCTCTGCTTTACGCTGTCTGCATCGGGTATGGGTTTGACCCTGCCCTACTCTAAACAAAGCCATCTTGTTCAGCACAGGTACACATTTAGTCTCTGGCCAACATGCCCGCATCAGAAAGGGACACTGTCTGCATTATTTATTTTAGCTTAAAATCTTAGATTTTTCTCTCTTTCAGTACAGATGTGGGGTGTCAGATTTCTGCTCCCTTTCCCCCGCTTGATTTTGCCAGATTCTGTGATTTGGGGTTAGACTATAGGAAGGAAGCTTGGAGTAGGTTTCGGAGAATGAGGGGACGACAAGTCACCATGTTCCAGACCTTAGACAAATGGAAGAGAGTCGCACATCAAGAAAATGAGGATTCCTTTTGCTTTGTGAATTAAAGAAATGAATAATTTAATCCTCAAGATTGTTCCGGCGAGGAAAAGGCAACGTCCCAGTTGCGGAGCCCTACAGCCTGTCGGTGTGTTACATCATCTGCACACATAGGCGTTTCCATGACAACCGCTTATAGCTTCATTTCCTGGATCCCTCTAGGGGGTGTCACAGCCAGATCCACCTGCTTTTCACCCTACCCTCGGTGGGGTCATGGTAAGGTCGCCAGAATAAATGAACGCGGGTACTAATGATCTGTTTACTGCTGTTTATGCTCTGTGTGTGTCAGGGGCACGCACATTTAGAGAGCTCATTATGGTTGCAATTAGAATGCACCATCGCTAGATATTTAACTCCTTTTTCTTTTAAATTAGCATTTTAATAACATTCTTAGAGCAGAGAAACAAAATGACCATTTTTCACGGACAAACTTCTAGCTGTAGGTGCAACTTTAATGGCAAAGTTGTGAAGGGGAAAGAAGGGAGGAAAAAAAAAAAAGGCCATTTTTACTACTTTCACCCTCCTTCTTACCAAAAGGATATTTTTATTTGCTTTCTAACACACTCAATTTCCTAAATTTGTTTTGAATCCAATTATTTTGGGTGGTTTAAAGTACCATACTCCTGTTGGATGGAAATTAGCAGCGATTGAAATTAACTTTCTATGTGACCTGTGAAAGGGGCTAAAATAATTACAAGTGTGTATAAGAAACCCCTTCTCCAAAAGAACCTGCTGTAGGATCAGGCTGTGATCAAATGATACTATTATTGGAATATCTTTATACAATAATCGCAGGGGCTATTTTCTTTAAAACGGTGATTGCAATTTTGTTTCTATTTTATAATCCTTAGGATTATTTTATGGAGGAGCAACGATGACAAAAACATCATTAAAGACAGGACAAATATTAAGCAGGAAGAAGGAAAATAAGACCACATCATTTACCACTTAAAAATGGCAGGATCTAGGAATATCAAAAAGCAAGAGAGATAGAACAGGAAAGATACCGTGTAGAGACCCACGGGGTCAGAATGTGCCATAAGGCGCTGCTTTTTAGGAACCAGCCAGCACCTTCGCTAGGTGTTTATAGATGCTCTGTTGGCGGGAAGTACAGTGAAAAATAACAATTTGAATGTTTCGATTATCTTTCGCAGTCCGTTCCATTTTCATTATTTATTTCCTATAAACCGGGACCTTGCTGAACATAATTCTGCAGACAAGGAGGTGGATGGGACAGCCGATGTGAACGAGGAGATAGATGCTGGGTGCGTGTAAGATAGATGCTATGCGTTTATGAAAAAGAGCAGTCTGTCTGCATGCGAACATCCACCAAGTAGAGCGAGCGAGCGTGTACGCGGAAGCTGGTATTTATGGGTGGGGAAAAGAGCGTAAGGAAGATCGTATGGGAACCAGCACGCCGAGCCTGAAAAGGGTTTGCTTTCTTTCCTTATCCTCTTGGACTCCACGCCCAGGTTCCGTTAAGATGTCCCCTGCTTGCGGTGGCTCCGGTGATACCTCACAAGCCTTTCCATGACAACAGTCGGGGGATTTCACAGTTAGAAGACTCAGGAGGTCAATAGTTGAAAAGCGAGAGTTAGAAAGAGACTTATTTATGGACATCCAAACAATCCCACTGAAAAAGCCCCGATAGAAGGAGGAAAAAAAATTTAAAGACGCAGCAGGAAAAAAAAAAAAAGCCTTTGTAAAGATGCAGGTTGAAAATGTTTATGCTTTTGCATTAGCCTATTTGCACCTTAGAATCTGCCGTTTCGTAAATAAAATACGGGTGGCATAGACTATAATTTGGTGATAGCTACCCCAGGACATGTCTAGATGCACTTCTGTTATTTTAATTAAATACTGCATTATGGTTTGTGACAACTACATAGCTACAGCGTAAATGAATTCAGAATTAAAGTGTTACTTAGGCATCCAGTAATTTTTGTTTCATTCCCCAGTTTTACAGAGCAAATAGCTATAAAATCAAGATGTTGGTTCATTTACAGATGGGGCAGGATTGTTGTTGCTGTTT
This sequence comes from Myotis lucifugus, assembly GCF_000147115.1. Classification (NCBI taxonomy): domain Eukaryota; kingdom Metazoa; phylum Chordata; class Mammalia; order Chiroptera; family Vespertilionidae; genus Myotis; species Myotis lucifugus. The sequence goes on from NW_005871302.1 coordinate 608,966, forward strand.
TTTTTTTCCTCCTTAATCCTCATGCACAAAAAGAAGACAGAGCTGAGTCTGGCTCCCAACACTCTTAGCTTATGAGCCACCCCATCACAAAGAAAAACACAGCCTCTTGACTATAATGTGAATGCGGAATATTAATTGCTGGTATTATGCTTATCTTTCTAGCCGGGTCTGTCTTTTCATAATTATTCTGATGGGCTGCAGTCTTGCATTGCCAGGAGATTTTTTCCTCCTCTAACAGTTAGAAACCTATTGTATTTTATTTAAAAAAAAATCTTCAAGTTCAGTGCTCCTTGGAAGTTTTTTGTATCTGGAACCCTTCCCAGATACAAAATATTAGTGGGAAGAGAGAAGCCGCTGAAGCTCTTTGCTGAAAAGATGACGCACGTTTCTGCATCTAAAAGAAAATAGATTTTTCATCCTAGCAATGTTAACGTTTCCTTAATGAAGCTGGAGAGGGTGTTACAATCTGATCTAATCAGTTGGTTAGTTTAAATGTCACGTCGCTAGCAAATCATAAGGTAGAGAATATTATCATCTAACAGGCACAGATTTTCCCACAAAATTAATATGGTAGAGTAAAAAGATTTTTGTTCAAATCTGAGCATGTCATTGTATCATTACTGTGTCATATGTCAGGATGAAAGATTTTAAAGAACAAGTTTTCTGAAACCATTGTCTTATTTTTAGTTTGATAGGCAATATCATCTTTTTATTAGCCTTAAATACCACACGTCTGCCAATGTCTGCTAATCCCAGCTTTTCTGTGTTCTCACCCATTACCCCAAACCCCTCACTGCTAATCCTATAACCTCATTTGCAATGAGGTTATAATTTGCTTCAATATTTTGCTAGTTTGGTTGGAGAGCTGACTGCATACACTACCAAGAAACACTGGCAAGCAGAGGTTTGGGGGGGCTGAGTTCCTTTTGAGAAAATAATTACACAGAAACAAAGCTTTTGTGACTCCTTTTAAACAGAGCATCTCGCCGAAATGTCATGCAGCCTCCCTGGCAGATTGGTGAGGAGTTTATTACTAAATCTCTGTCTAATACACGTGCGGTTGACTCTGGAGGAGCTGCTTGTTATAACACTGGCAGCGGGAAATGGAGGGAATGTCACCGTTAAAGACACAAATTTCCCCCATAATATATTCGAATGGAAACCTCTGAATCCAATACTACATGGGCATATCTAATAAATTCACAATATTTCAGCCTCAACAGCCTTCACCGGTTAGTTTTAAAGATTTATGTGGTAAAAAATTACTCAGTGATGAATATGGTTTATTCTGTGCAGTATTGGAGGTATAAGGAATTAAACTACCGTCTTTAACAGTGAATTTATTATTACCTCTGTCAAAAGACGAAGACTTTAACAGCACTTGTTATAAATTCACTGCAAAATAAATGGCTGGAATTTTTTTTTTTTTTTTTACGCTGGAGTTTGTAAAGCATCGGGCTGTTCTGAGCATGAACCTAAACCTGCCATGGCTTATATGGTTCTAGGTAAACATTTCTGTCCGGGCCTCAGTTAATTATTTGCTCTGGGACTTTCCACCTGACTGAAAGGTGTGTGTGTGTGTGTGTGTGTGTGTGTGTGTGTGTGTGTAGAAAGTGAAAGGTCCCATCTAGGACGACAGTTTAGGAGTAAGGAGATTAAACTGCAAAATGCCAATTTTATTCTCTTTTTAAATAAATGGGTTTTATAATAAATGACCAGGTTTGGAGGATACAGTTGATATGCAGTTTGGCCTCTTATTAGCAGGTTTACATGCATGCATCTGCGCACGCACACACACACACACACACACACACGAACACCCTCTCCCTTTTGTCCTCTCTTGGAATGGGTGTCCCCTCATTTATAAAAATTACCTGGAAGGAATGAGGCTGCCAGGGTTTGTTCTAGACGATTGGTTCCTGTCTGGGGGAAAGGAATGGCCTCCACCGAATCTGACCGGTGTGTGACCGTTGCCTTCCAGCTGACCCCAAACCCCATTCCCATCCTCCTACTCTATAGCCTCCCATAGGGGTTATTAATGAGAGAAAACACCATCATCATCATCATCTTCGTCATCACAGCGCAGTGTTGACCTGCTTGTTAACATGAAATGGGGTGGTGGGGACAGCTTCTGCTTCTCTTTCTTATCATCATAAATAAGAACAGATATTTTCCGATGGTATCCCCCCTACCCGCCCCCTTTGGGAAGGTCAGAGGTGAATAATAGCTCTTTGACAAGCATTGATCAGTTTCATCACACTGTTTGGGCAGCCAGCCCCCAGGCCTATATTCCCCCTACTTACTACCCACGAATTACCTCCCCAATAACCTCACCCATCCCCCACGCTGCCGAGCAGAGGCTAATGGTGCCTGAGGAAGTCCTAAATGGACACTAGATGTCACCAAACACCTCCTTTCCCTCAGAGCCCTGAAATTAAAAACAAAAAAACACCCACCCACCCACCCCTTCATTTAAAGCAATCGAAGGAATTAACTTATCTGTTTTTATGAGGGTTCTTGTCACATTCAACTAAGCACACTTAAAAGAGGAAGTATGGCTGCGTTCAGATAATTTTTACAACATACAAATCTCTTTTGGAGGGGCTGGGGGTCAAGGGAGGGAAACGGTCTACATGCTTTAAGTAGCCCTTTGAGGGAGTAGGTGGAGAACACTGGGCTTTCAAAAGCCTGTTGTAACGGACAGGGAGTTTTGTTAACACAGACCAGGTATGCGGGGACAGGCCTGCTGCATTCGGACCACAAGGAGCTGGGGCTGGAGCTAGGATTCGGCCTGAGTTTAAGTAGCTCCAACCCAGTGCTGGAAGCTAAATGTCACTCAGGGTGACAAAATCGGTCCACCCTCGTCCACATAAAGCCCATGGCCATCTCACAGCATCATGGGTTAGATGTGAAACTTGGCCTTGCCTATGAGAGGCCCTGTTTCCGTATCAACTGCACCAGCAGAGAAGACAACCGAAGTCGGTGTGTTTGGGCCACAGGAGGATCTTCCCACCCCAGCTCAGCTGCCATGTAAGCATAAACCTTCTGCGGTGCCCAGCTTGTTGCTGCAAGGCTGATTTCCACGGGAATAAGTAGCTGGACAAATCGTGGGAGGAGCCTAAGGCCAACTCATGAGGCACACGACGTAAGCCCCAGAGAGGCAGCCTGCTGACTTGGTTTACCTTAAATGCAAGACATCATTCAGGGACCTCCTGTCCTTTCTAGCCAAGTGAGAAGGAGTTTCTCTCCCGTTCTCTCTTTAATTCACCTTTATTCTGCTGGACAGCTCATGTCACCACTATATACGACTTCCGGAAAAGGAGGCTTAATTTTTAAAGGGGCATGTAAGTTACCTTGCATAGTGGAACAAGCATTTTTATTACGTAGGAAAAGGGTTTTCCAGAGACCTTGGAGCCAGGAAGACAGAGTCACGCCTCTGAAAGCCGGGACCTCTGACTTGTCTTATCCAGACAGAGGCTTCTTACCTCCCCTTCCCCACTTACAATCAATGCCCAGAGCAGAGCTGGGCCCCAGAAGGGCCTTCTGATCCTCACATAAGAGAAACGAAGCCAGAACACAGCGCTACTGCACGGAGGGTGATTCAGCACCTGCCCTGTCATGCCTGGTGCCCAGGCTGAATGGATTTTGGGAGTACACCTGTTGTTGAACCCCTGCCAAGTACTGATGGCCACTAACCCCCAAATCACTTTTCCCCGCTGTTGATGTTTGGAATGTCAGACAGGACTGAGCAGCAGCCGGCGTGTATTTCAAACACAGCAGATGGATTTTTATATGAGCTCCTATTTCATGTTCAGGCAGGGCGACCGCCACACTAAAACCGCAGCCTCAGTGCTGCCGAGTGGCTTCTGTGAGATTAATTCTGTGAAATTAATTGGGACAAGATTGAAAAGGAAATTAAAATGCAGCTGAGTGAACAGGCCTTTCAAACACCTTTTTTCCTGCTCTATTCAAACTTGCATTCTGCCATGGTCTCGGGCATCGTGGGAAGTAATTTACGAGAGGCGGGCTCCCAGGAGCCATCGGTTACGTCTGAGGGAACCTGCACAAGCGCCACAATCTGGAGGCACTGAGGAGCGCTAGACACCCCGCTGCGGCCTGAGCTGCGCCCCTGCGCCGCGTGGAAGCTGAGCTCAGTCCCTGCGTCGTCGGAAAGAGCTCTTCAGAACTAACTGGGTCCAAAAGGAATGAGGGAACATCAGCATCGCTGGGTGCACAGATCTGCTTCGTTATTAAAATCTCCCTTTAATATATTTTAAGGCGCAAGTTGGAACTCAGTGAATTAAGGGCATGAGACGGCATGGGGCTGAGGACGGTATGGATGTGTTAGGGGTGGGTCAGCGGGAGTCCCGCTGACTAGGCCACCGGTCACTGTTTCAGAGCTTGGATTCATGGCTCTGGCCTCTCCTCAAAGGAGAAGTTTGGGCCGTTTTTGTCAGTGATGAAATCTCAGACCAGAAATGACATGGTGGATTTCCACGTAGGCCTCTTCACTTTTTAAATTTATTTCTAAGTGAGAACATTTTGTGCTTTTGAGCATCTCCATGAAGAGATCTTGGCTGGACAGGCTACCTTTTTTCCTCTCTCAATTCACCAATAGTTTATTGAACTGCTCGTTTGTATCCAACAGTGACCCAAAAAGTTTGTTAGTGGAAAAGGGGGGTTGATAGTGACCATTTCCTAGATGCCAGGCACTTCTTTACACACATTCTCCAATGTAAGCATCACAACACCCTATGAATAGGAATTAGCCCAATTTTTACAGATGGGGAGACTGAGGAGTAACCAGATTCAGTGACTTCGCTCAAGGTCACATAAGTAACCCATCTGCTACCGACTTGCTTCCCTAAGACTAGAACAGGTGACTGGGCATTTGGTTATCTATGGGGTACATCTTTCTTACCCAGCCAGTCTTCCTCTCTGGATTTTTAAAAAAAGAGTAAATAACTCTTTGGATCCTTCCTGCCCTAAGGCCCTAGGTCTTAACAACCTCCCCTGGCCCTGGGATTCTAGGATTCAAGGTTGGGTCATATGTGGGCAACTATTAAGAAACAGTAGGGGGCAGCATGACCCTAAGAATAAAGCTGTATCTCTCTCCCTCCCCCAAAACCCCCCTCACTTCCAACGCACTTCCCTATCCCGGGGCCATTTCTGTTATCCAACCATCCCCTTCAAAATATTTCTTTTATCCTATAAAGAGACGGGGGTGGGGAACCAGATACATTTATGATGGCCAAAAACAAAAGAGCTCATAATTGGAAATTTTTGTTCACTTAATCTGAATAAGTACATTTTTTTGTGTGTGTGTGGAATTTCTTTAGTAGTTTTGCAGTATCAGGTAATGTTTGAGGTGGAAGGAATCTTAGAGGTCATCCAACAGAACTCCCTCATTTTACAGGTCAGGAAACTGGTCTAGGTTAGCTGAGCTGCACCCGGTCTTTCTTGTCTTGCATTTCTCAGGGAAATAGGCTTATTCAGGTTCCTAAACAGCTGGCCTTTCTTGCCCGACACAGGTTCTATTGGCCAGAGAGAAAGTAAAATGGAGATTTCTAGAACTGTTTTTCTGGACTAACCTCAACTTGGGTCAATTTTGTTCCTCCTGGCTGCAGGCTGTAACTGACTCCCATAAAGGAAGCCAGCTGGAGCTAAAGTGGCATGAGTTCAGGATCCATATGGGAGAAAATTCCAGAGACAAGGGATTACCGAACACCTGAGTAGACAGACAGTTGGGAATGGTAGTGGAATCTCCTTTTCTATCTGTCTGAATCCGTTAATTTGGATTTCTTCGAGGCAAGGGAACGGATTGGGTGGCCTTTTAAGGTTCCTTCCTGTCCTAGGACTCTTATTGAGTTAGGTCATATAATAAAGGTAAATCCAATCCCAAAGGCTCCCCAAGCCAGTGTTAACGGGAATGAAGCTTTACGAGGGAAACTTCAGTGGAGCTTCTAGTTTCTCATTTCCTCCTCTGCCGTGCAGAAATTAGCAACATGGAGATAGAAGGGGGGCAGCTGGTGTGGCTTTTGGGGAAAGAAAGGTGCTACTACAATGGTAAGGGATGAAATGGACTCATGACCTTTCAAAGATGGAGAAGGAAGCCTGATTGAGCCAGGGCAGCAAGGTATTCTCACTGAATTGAATTATGGCAGATTAGCGTTTTTTAATGGAAGAAGGGAAGGAAGATTGGTTAAAAAGAATCACAGGTCGGGGAGGTTCCCAGGTTCTTTGGTATCTCTTAAAAACACAACAGCCATGGTGTAACTAACTACAGACAGCTTCTTACTGCTGGGCAAGTCACCACACAGCCACTTCTAAATGGAGGAAAGGGACCCCCAGTGAGAAGCCATTAACAAAGGCAAAAGACATGCAAAACAAACAAAATAATCATGACCGGGAGAGAGGGCCAGCAGACAGTCTGGCTCTGTTCTTCCACCTCCTGCTGCAGGCACCTCAGACAATGTAAACAGTTAATTTGTTCACCTGCAGGCTCTGGGCAAACAGAGGCCTGGTCACACCTGAGTGGATAACTCGATTACCCCTTTAATGCCAGCGTGGTAATGTACACAAATTCTATTACACGCACACCTCGCTTCCGGGCATCTGAAATACCTATCAGGGCAATGTCCACTCCCTTCTTTGCTCCCAATTTATTCCTGGTGTAGTAGAGCTGCACGGGAATGGCGCTAGGGTGGTGGTGAATTAGGACTCTGGAAGAAAACACTAGAAGATTGTGACCTCACTCAGCAGGGCTCTTGCAGGCCTCCTACTCTCTTGAAAAGAGTGAGGTCTGAATTTGGTCCTGGGTCCGAGGGGCCTCGTGGGAACCACTGAAAGGTACCTCGGGTCAGCCTGGTGTTTCCTAAGGAGCTTATGGTATATTTAAATTGAGACAAACCTTTAGATAAACAGAAAATGGTGGGTTAGTGACACAGTGGGTTTTCAATATTGCTTTATGGAATCCACATACTCATCAATTAAAGAGCAAATTGTGCCTATTTCAGAAATGTGTTTGTAGATCTTGATTGACCTCAGTGAGAGAGAGAGAGAGAGAGAGAGAGAGAGAGAACTTTGTAAACAACAACAATAAACATTTAAAAATTACTGATTTGAGAGAGAGAGAGAAACATCGACCGGGGATTAAACCCACAACCTGGGTGTGTGCTCTGAATCAAACCCACCACCTTTTGGTGTGCAGGATGACACTCCAACCAACTGAGCCACACTAGCCAGGGCAAGAGAAAGAACTTTTTAATAAGGTTTTTTTCCCCAGGGACCTAGTTCCTTAGTCCACCTATACAGAATGTGTAGTATTTCATTACAAAGATAATGCTACTGATGCCTCTGTAGCCCATCAGTTCTGAATCTCTTCCACATAGGTGATGGATCTATAATAATCTGTCCTTTTTTCTCCCCCAATTCTTTTATGATCAGCAACACCATTTGTGAGATGATTAGCTGGGGCTAGGGGTTAACTTTGTGACTGAGGAAGAGAATAAAGTTAGCTGGCCCTGGTGGGGTTTGATTCACTATCTTGGTCTTATCAGCACTTGCTCAAACCAATTGAGCTGGCTAGCTCTGACTCCTCCCTCCATACATAATTATATTACAGTCTTGTTTATCTATAAATGAAACAAGGCATCTGATCTAGCCAGAATGGTTTTAAGAGTATTATATGATAATAAATTATGTACATAGTGATGACCTTTTAAATATCACAAGACCCTAAAAAGATCAGATTTTGATTGGCATAGTTTTAGTATTATGTCTACCTTGTTGTATTTTTAAACTTGAAAATTGGTTCCTGGGTCTGAATTTTCAATTAAAATTTTCCCTAAGAGTTATAAATCAATGGGAATTTATGTGTGAGGCAGCCACGTGATACGTACAAGAGAAGTGTATGACACGGAATAATTCTGGTTATGGTGACTACACCATCAAGAGTGAAAAAATAAACTTTTGATCCAAGCCCCACACTCTGTGTCTTTACCTTGCTCAGAATGCGGATGAGGTCACCCCGCTGGAAGGACAGTTCGTCTGGCTGGTCACCATGGCAATCCCATAAGCCCTGGTAATAACTGGCATAGTCCACTGATCAAAGAGAGGAGAAATCAAAGTTAGAAAGACTCTGTCTTTTTCCATAGAGCCCACATTTTTGCTGCAAATGGAAACCAGGGTTCTATATTGCCCCTAGGAAACCCAAGATTCAGGGTGGCCGGGACGAGATACAGCTAAATACTCAGCATGAGCAAAGGACTGTGGGAGAGGGAGATCATTAACTAACATTAAATATTTACAGATCACCCTTAGTCGGATGCTGTTCAATAATATGATATATATATTCATTTATTAACAAAAGAAAACCAGGCAGGTAATTTTTCACTTGGCCTGTACGTAAGCAGCACCAAGAGATTTCCTGCTAGACTTTCTTGATCCAGGGCGTCTACACCATCAGTGCTTCTCTTCATTATGTGTTGGAAGGAATGGGGTAAGTCTCTGACTTCCTATTTACAAAAGAGGCTGAGTCAACTGACTTCCTATTTACAAGAGTCTCACATGTTGGCCCCCTTTGTTACAGAGGAACTTCATCCTGGACACTTCCCACCCAGGTACTATAGGAGGCAATCACCAATAAATACGGAAACAAATAGCTCCGTCTTTAAGTGGAACCAAGGGGGTGTCTCATCCATTACAACTAAATTCTGGGTGGGCTGGCCCTTTTCCAGCATCTCATTTGTAGATCCTGAACATGTCTGCCAAGATTTATCTGCAAGCCCTCGGGGGAACAGAAACCAAAGTGATCTGCATTAAAAATGAAAGCAACTCAAGACGACAAACCAAGCTTTAGAAGCAGCTGGAGAGATTTACTGAGCTTCTCAGCAAAACTAGATGGCAGTGATGCCACAGGACAGCCATCGATTCTTAACAATGAAGAATTTGTATTGATCTTCTTCTACCCGGAAAGGTTAAACACTAGAGTACAAAGTGGGAGAGGATCTGGGGGTTTGAATGGCAGGAGAGCGAATGCCCACTGGACCAGGGATAATGTGGCCACGCTCCCCCTTCCTTAGGATGCTGTGTATGAGAGCTTTAAGCAAAGCACCTACCAAAGGTGAAACTCCTATCATTGGGAGTCAGGAGTCCTAGGTTTTAATTAAAATTTAAGTGATTTTTGGGGACCCTATTTTTTTTTTTTTTACCAGTTTCCATCTTTCTCTTCATTTGCCTTGACCCTCCCTTGAGGAGTAATGGTGCTAGTTGCTGAGGGTGGGAATAGATGTGGGGCAGTGGGGGAACAGAGGCCCTGGCTATATTTCCCTTTTTTTCTGCTTGTTATTAACTTAGGAGCAATTCAAATAATAAAGGCACAGGGGAACAACATCCCTATATATGTCTCTGGAAAAGAACTATAATAGGAAGCTTAACGCACACAAAAACGGAGGTGGTACAGAGCTATTTAGTGAAGACTCAGATATTACAAACAGAAGTAAAAATGTTAACCATATAGAAACTCAGGCATGTTTTCTTTACACAGAAAATGGTTTGTATATGCAGTAGACAACAGAGGGCAGCAAACAAGACAACTAGGCTGGAAATATTCTGCCACAGTTCGGAATATTTTTGGAAGAAACAATACTTTGGGATGAAAATGCTAATTATTGAAAGAACAAGGTATATATTTCTTGGATATCAGTACATGAAATAATAGAGAAACATCAGTCCCTGGAAAGTGAAAGCAGTTGGAATGGAGTTGATTAATCACCCAGAGAGTTTGACTAAATTTAGGGATAAAAAGTATATGGACATCAATATAACATGGTAGAGAAAATTTATAAAAGTAGATTTTTAAAACAATGATATATCCAAATGGTAACACTGACAACATTATCTTGGCTTTTTCTGGCCTAACAGATGGTCATTGCAGGGTATTGCTCCCCACATGCCTGGATGTGGGATAGCGCCTAAGACTATGAGTGCCTTTTGGGTATATATGTAAAAAAAAAAAAAAATTGATATTGAGGATATAAGGCATCTGGGGAGAACACCTGAAAAAAGACCTATTCTAAAAGCATAATAGATGAGACAGAGAAAGGAAGAAGTTAGGAGGAAAAGGAAAACCTTCCAAGAAAAAAAAAAAAAGAAAATGCCTTCAGTTCTTTATAAGCTGAAGGCCAAAAGAAGATAGAGCTCAGGAATCCAGGAGATAGGTCAGCCTAGTCCAAGAACTGGAATCGTCAGACCCATGACAAAAAAACAAAACAAAACAAAAAACAAAAACAAAAACAAAAAAACCCCCCAAAAAACTCTGAAAAATAAGCAGAATGAAAGGCTAAACATGAGGAAAAGGTTAGACTTGCTATTTGGACAGTATTCTGGTATTAAGGAAATCAGGGAGGAGGAACACCTTAACTGGACAAGATTGGACTCACTATTGCAAACTCCCTGTATAACATATGTGTGGTTTGCATTCATGCGTAAGAGTGTACACAGCTTCACTGCATTCATCTCTCAGCATTCAACAACCATGCACACAGCACCTAGTAAGTGCTAGGGACTCTGCTAGATGCTGGGAGTTCCACATTGGCCACATTTGGTCCTTGCTCTCAGGCCTACCATCCAGCCGGGGAGGCAGCACTCTGAGACCAGAAATGGTGCAGCATTCTGACCACTTAATTAATTCAAAACATTCTCATTCTCATTTTGAGGACATTATTCCATCTAATTATTTTTTTTTCCAGTCTGTCCATTTGGAATGAAAAACAAAAGAATAAAGCGTAATGCCAGTATTTCTCAATACCTCTCAAAAAAAATGTAACTCTGCACTAAATAAAGCCTGGTAATTCAAAAGCAAAGCACTAATATATTCAGCATAAAACAGACAGAGGACCTAGAGCAATAATGACAACACTAATAACTAAAACAGTTATAACAATTAACAACAATTACAATGATGGAGAAGCTAATGGGTATGATCACGGCTTTTAAATTGCTAGCAGAGCTGAGGAATTTTACTAGAGAAAAAAAAAGGGGGGGGGGCGCGACAGCATCTTATTTTCTTTATCTCATGTAAGAGAAGCTAAGCTCCAGTAAACAAAATGTCATAGAAAAAAGAGCAAATACTCAATTCAAAAAAAAAAAGAAAAAGAAAAGAAAAGAAAAAAGAGCAACAAAGTTAAAAAAATATTGTTTTTCAATCTTTTCTAGGTATTTACTGCAAAGCATTTGTCATTCCACACCAAGTTCTTCATAACCAGTGATAGTAAGTTCTCCTGTAACGGAAACGAGCCTCTATGATGTGGACAGTTCTAAGGTGAAAGGACCAGGACCCCTTTCTGCCTTCCTTAGGGACAACAGAACGTGACTCTGTTCCTTCCAGAGTTCATAGGTTACCTTGGGCTTTTGTTTGGGGGACGTTGGGTAGTTCTGGAACTCAAGCTGCGACCAAGAGAAAGAGGCTAAAGGCAGGTCCATCTGTGTTTACATTTTCTTGATGAGCAAAAGGACTGTGCCAACAAGGCCTGGCATTGGGTACAACTACATAACGAATTATAGAAAAGAGAAACAGGATGAGAAGACACATAAAGCCAGTCCTTGCTAGAGCCTGGGTTGGTAAGACTTGGACAAAGAAGGCCAAAGCAGTGGCCCATTGGAAAGGGCTTGAAAAGGCCACTATGTTCAGTCCATGAAAGTAGTCTCCGTCTGATACCATGTTAACTAATTCAGAAGGAAACGCATGAAAAAATGTGCCAAGCTCATTAACTATGACTCAGAACAGGAAGAGCAACTGACCAGTACCATTTGCTTGGTTTTATAACTCCTTAATCTTGACTTTTGAAGTTATGATCCTTAATGTTATAACTATGATCTTGAAGTGAGAACACTCACAGATCTAGATTCTCATCTCCCGCGCTCCTTTTATTGGGCCAGAATTGTAGCTGGCTGATAATTAACTCATGTGTGGTCTTGGGAAATAAGCTTAAAAAGTAAGAGCTGCAAATACCTCTGTGGCTTCCCTCTGTTTCTTTTGTGGAATAGTTCACCCCACTGGCGGGCACCAAAGTGAACAGAATGCCTCAGGGATGGAATGCTCGTCAGTGACCATTTTTCTCTCCTGCAGAAACTACTAAACATGGGCTCCTCCTTGGCTGAGTTCGCCCACAATTTCAGAGTGAAAATAAACTGTTTCAAGATCTCCCTTGGTCAGAGGTTTGATGTATCTAAGGATGATTTGTGTTGCTGTCTCTGCTTTTTATTTATTTATTATTATTACTAGAGGCCTGGTGCACGAAATTCGTGCATGGGTAGGGTCCCTAAGCCTGGCCAGTGATCAGGACCTATCGGGGCCTTCCAGCTGCTGGCTGGAGCCTTCCTTCCCCGGCTGCTGGCTGCCGGCCCGGGCCTTCCTTCGTTCTGCACTGCCCCCTCGTGGTCAGCGCACATCATAGCGAGAGATCAAACTCCCGGTCTCCTGGTTGAACTCTCAAGGGAACAATTTGCATATTAGGCTTTTATATATATAGATTTTTGTTAATCCTCATCTGAGGATATTTTCCCATTGATTTTTAGGGAGAGTGAAAAAGAGAGGGAAAGAAAGAGAAACAGCAATGTGGGAGAAACACATCAATTGGTTGCCTCTTGCATGAGCCCAGACCAGGCCAGGGAAGAGCCTGCAACCAAGGTATGTGCCATTGACTGGAATTGAACCCGGGACCCTCTGGTCTGTAGGCTGACCACTGAGCCCAATCAGCTAGGGCTCCATCCCTGCTTTTTATTTGACATGGCAACCCAAGCAAATGGCCAGTAGTTTTCATATAAACAACACAGAATGAGCTTTATTTCTGGTTACCTGGACACTGCCTTCTCATGATAGGAAAGGGAGATAAACTCATCACTGAAGACACTTAGTGTTAGCCTGTTAGGCTGATGGGTTAGAATTTAGTGAACATCTGAGGTGTTGAAGAGTCACTCATTAAAATAACCCTGTTACTAACAGTCATGCTGTAAACCAAGCTCTTTATAGATTGGACAATCAATACTACAAGGCTGTGATAGATTTTCTAGGTAACAGAATAAAATAAAAGAAATTACGTCTTCCAGGGTCATTAACACCCAATAAGGATAAACTGAATTCCTTTTCCCCTCCTCTTCAGATACGATCTAGTTGGGCTTTAAAAATGTTAGCAATTCCATTAGGGGAAAGCGCAGCATTGGGGGGGGGGGGTTATCCCTGGAATGGTAGAGAAAACGGGTTTTAAAGGTAACCCTGCTAACCACAGTATCTTTTAGGAGAAAAGACTTTTTCCCCCCCTCAAAAGGCATGTGTCACCTGAGAAAAAACGAAAATGAACCAAACTTGTGTAGCGTGTAAAACTAAGCGAGCCCAACTTGTGTAGCTTGTCTATTACATAGGAATTCACATTGTCATAGAGTTCGGTGCCTTTCACAGGCTTCCGTGGGGCTGCCTACCCTTCCTCCGGACCTTCATATTTAACTGTTATAACACTAAGCGATGGCATTTGGATGTTACATATGTGTTGCTGTTGCTACAGCTCCTTTGGAGAAAAGGCACTACATAAATTTAATAAATAAATAAGTAAACACAAATAATAAAAATTCCTGCCTCAGATTCTGCAGAGAGCGCGCAAAGCCTTCCTCTGTTTTTTTTTTAATCACTAAGTCACCAATCATTATAACTGGTGGGAAGTATAAACCATAGAAACATATTTAGAGCTCACTACACATTAACAACACCTATTTTGGAGGCAGGAAGCATGAAGAACAAAAGGTTTTTTTTTTTAATATATAAAAAAAACCTACTTGAATTATAGCTGCTGAAACAGGAAATAAATCTCCCTCAACCCTGCCCCTCCCTACCCGCAAATAGAACCTTATAAAGAGAGGCAGAAGGAGGAAGTGAGACGAAGGAGGAGTCTGAAACGGAATTTTTAGACTTTTGCCAGAAGCCTGCTGCTTCCTGAATGAAGTTTACTATCAAGTTGGCCACAGGGAGCTTCCAGGTCTCCCACCCTCGCTGCCCACATGAAGTGTTTCCTTCCTGCTCTGGTGATGGAAACTAGAGGAGAAAAGGCATACGTGGGGCACGGGCTGGTCAGGAAACAGATTTTCTGTTGGAAGTCTGTACGGCAAGTGGGAAACAGTAGGGGGACAGGTTTCAGAATGGACTAAGTCACGTGTTCTTATGAGGCACTTACTTGAAGCTACGCTAACACTCCTGCCTCATACTCGCCTCTGTTCTTTCTTTCTCTCCTGCTTTGGCACATGACTCTCTGCTGTCTCTTCTCCTCCTTGGGAGAAGTTGGATATTTATGAAGTTGGGTCCTTCACTAACACCTGTTACATATTCGCTTTCTGTAGGGAATGAACCAAGGAAAGGGGTTTTGCTGAATGGATAAAGAGGAGAAGAAAAGTCACAAGGAAAGGCAGAGAGAAGAGAAGGAGGAAAAAAAAATTAGAACAGAGAATTGGAGAGGGAGCAGGGAGGGGAAGAGGAAAATAATTCCTAGGCTTAAGACTCATAGAATCTCTAAGAAGAAAAAAATCAGCCACAATTTAGGCTTTGCTGATGGAATGAAATGTCCTTGAGGTGGCCCCTGCATCACACATTCCTTTACTGACGATGACAGAATAGGTCCTCGGTCCACTTAAGGAGGCTTTAGAGGGGCACCTGACCTTAGGAAGGATGGGCTCACTAAGAGCCTGAAGCATGGTTAACAGTCCGAGATGAATCAGATGTGATTTTGTATTCAACAAACCTGTTACATATTCATTTCCAAATGTGCCTGGAATCTAACCGGGCCATCAGGAGTCAGCATCACCAAGCGATGCTATCCTTCAGCCCACGTTCACTTTTCAGGTCTGACACATTTCCATTCCCCCCTGAACCTGCAATCTCCGGGCCTCTCGGGGAGGGGACATTCCCACTCTTTCCATTCTCAATCCTCCGATCTCTTCGAGATGAGGCAATTCTATTTCCCCCGTACTGATTTCAGAAATACTGATAGGAAAAAATAAATATCTGGGTTGGCTTCCTTTTTCTCTAGGAGAAATCCTAACTGTTCTGGGAACATTAATTAAAACGAATGGGTGGCTGCTTTTAGAGGTAAGATATTTCCCTCTCCAGTCATCTTATTTGGGGCTTCTGAGATCGACACACCAGTATCTTCTTAATTAGTGAGTCCAGTAATATAAGGAAGGTGCTTTCTCTGGCCGGAAGCCCAGTGTCCTACCCAGGGCCTGTACACGTATGGAGCTCTCATACCTCTTTTCTGTCCAGCGCCACTCTCGTCCTCTTCTAGGTCGAGATCTTCATCTGAGGGGACACACATCGTCAGCATTAGCAGTTAATGGTCTTGTGTTTTTTATACCTCTGAACTCATCACGCTCTCTTCCTTAAGGAAATAATTACCATGTACTTTTTTTTTTAAAATCACCTCTTACCTTCAAACAGGCCCTCTCATCTTCCCTCCCTGTTCATTCATTCACAAACATTTTAAAGTGCTTACTATATGCAAGGCACTGCACTAGGAACCGGCCAAGCCTGGCAGGATCCCTGGCAATCCACTGGATTATTTAGGTGCCTATCACTAAGACCCGGTCCTTTTCCTAAAATCCCATTGCTTCTCCCCTTCTGGAATTCTCTTCAAAATGTAGCATCTCCATGTGAATGTCCAGACTTAGTGTGCGTGTGTGTGTGTGTGTGTGTCTGTGTGTGTGTGTGTGTGTCTGTGTGTGTGTGTGTGTGTGTCTGTGTGTGTGTGTGTAGGGGGCCTGCACACACACAAGCATGTGAGGCTGAGCACGTGTTTAAAACCTCGGTGATTAATTAGTCCTTAATGTATCAGGCTTTGTTCAGCTGTAACAAAAGCTGGTCATGTACATAAATTTATGTTCCTGGTACTTGGGGCTTGTCGTTATCTTTTTACTGGTCTTATTCAGCCTGCCTCGTTCACTAGAGTGTAAGCTCCTGAGGGCAGTTGGGATGGCCTTTTAATTAATTGCTACACGTACACAATGGGTTCTAAGCCAGTGCTATTGTCTAAGTCCAGTCAAGTGTTTCTATGGTCAAAGTCACAACATGATTGGCCTGTGTTTCTGATCCTCATTAACCTGTTTCATCTCAGACTTCATACTACCTGATAACATTGGGCCTTTATAAAGAAAGCATGAGTCCTTACACACACACACACACACACACACACACACACACACACACACACACACTGAATGGGGCATAATAAGTAACATTTTGAGGGCTGAACACTTAAGTTTCTCCTGTCTACATTTCCTTTCCTTTCTCCTTCTGGGTCTTACAGAGCACTTACCCCTCTTGCTTTCCCATAGTTATGCCACTGAATGGAACTGTTTGAGGAGATGGCTTTTTCAAAATATAAGGTTTTAGGGCAATATGAATTCTGATATGTCAGACTGGGGGAAATAAACTCTAAGCTCATAAGAAGAAATAGCATAAACATAGTTTAGACCATTAAAGAAATAATTGGTTTCACATACAAAATGATACAATTTCCCGGCAAAAATAAAAAAGGAAGGGATTGATCAATACTCTGGAGAAATAAGTAACCTATTATCAAGGTAAAAAATTAGCATATGTATGTATATATATATGTGTGTATATATATATATATTTACCCTATAAGATACTTTGACTCAATTCTTCTTATCTCCATGTATGACCAAGTAGCAGAACTTTCCTAGTGCCACCTGTAGTGCTCCCCACACCCCGCCATTAGGAATAAAGACGTGAGATATTGGAAGAGTGAAATCAAATATCAGAAATAGATGGTGACAAAATAAGTCACGTTAAACATCATTCTCTGCACACTGACTTATTACTTGCCCACTCCCTTCCTTCTCTGCTATGAGGCTCTTGCTTTTTGACACGGGACTCATTTCACAGGATTGAAAACAACTCTTAGAAGAAGAGTTGGAACACCCTCGGTGTTAGAGATGCACAATAATTTGGACAGAGAGCAGCTCTTTTGCTGCTATCAGGCAACTCAGTCACAAAGCTCAGTAATCTGCTGTGCTTAGGCACTTTTGCAGAGCGCGTTTATCCTACCTCTGCTCTCTGTGCGCAGATGTCTCTTCCTCCCAATTCTAATCAATGTAAATTGGGTCAGATCTCCGCTGTGAATTACAAATTGGATCCGAAGTTGGAGGGTCACCGTGCCTGCTACTCCACCTCCTTCCCACCACCATTAGATGGGAAGCTACACCGAAGATCTTTTCTAAATAAATCAGACTTTATTGTAAACTCGGCCACTGACGAGACATAACCTCATTAGCATTGATTTTAAAATAAATTATTGAAAGTGGCTTGCCTGCTCTTTGCATTTGTAAAATAGGAGAATGTAAATGTATTTGCAATGATAAAAATGAAAACTAAAATTTGATTCCTTTATCCTTTCAGGCAACAGCACTTAATCTAGTCATGAAACGAGAATGGGGAAAAAATAAAAATCTGTTCTGTGCGGTTCCATTCCAGACCAGATACTCTGATTCCCATTGTGCCCGTGGAGTCACCGAGAAAGCAAGCAGGAAGCTGGCCATAGATCTTCTGTCTCATTCCCCACCATGGCTGAGCTCTGCGGTGATGGGTGTGAAGGGGGAAGCCCCCATCCCCATCTCTGTCCTATCTAACGCTGTCCTTCCCGGGTGGCTGAAAGTGGGCTCAAGTCAAGAAGCCCCGCTGCTGATGGGAGAAGCTGGGTGCTGTGTCTCTGTGGCTTTTTCAGCGAGTCTGGGGGCCCCACCCCACAGCGAAGGAAAGTGCCCTCCACAGCTATCAGTGAAGGTCACACCTCTTAGCACCTTTGCAGCTTTAGAGGGCACGATATAAACAGAGAGGCATACATTTCATCTCACATCCTTCAATGAAATCAAATTGCTACGTTTTGAACCCCAAAACCAAGAAAACCGATGATATGGCAGCAGGAGTATATGCTCACAGAAGAGAGTGGGTTAAACTGCCCAATTTCTCATTTTTTATTCATCTGTCAGGTGAGGTTTTAATTTTAAAGATATTATTTAAAAATATTTTTTTAGGCTAAAGACCTTATTGTACTTCTTTAGAAGAATACTACTAGGCATCTTAGCATTACATCTACTGAAATACATCTTCATTTAAGAGAGAATGAAAATTTATGTGCTAGCTCAACTTTAAACAGTGGTAGATGATAATGGTGCTGGCTCTTAACAGGGCGTATGGGACCCCAACCTTACATAGGTTTTAAACAAATTAACCTCCAAAGATTATTGTCCACTTATTACATTAAATGCTCTACTTGATTCCCAAATATCTCATCTCAACTGGGAAAACAGTTGAGGAAGATCCTGTTAACGGTGTGAACATGTGAGAGAGCCACGGGGCGTCACAAATGAGCACCAGTATCCAGAGAGTTGGTTTCAATCAACGCTCTTGGCACAATGTCAGGGGCGCTGAGGAGAGGCTGAAAGGAACGGGACACCGACGCCACTTGGGAGGCACAGAGAGGAGCCAGCTTCCCATGACACCTGGCTCCTTCCTGAAGTGCCGCCCTGACACTGGCCCAACC
>NW_005871302.1:627670-640122 GCF_000147115.1 Myotis lucifugus
ACACAGAGACCATGAGGCTGGTGTAAGGCCCCATCCCAAAGAGGAGGGAGACAGAACCATCAACGCTAAATCGTCGCCACAAAGCTCACCGACTTATTATAATGAGACAAATGTGAGCGGTGCACGCCAGCTGACTATTGATGGTATGCGATGTTAGCGCAATCCAACGCTACTGTCGGCTGTCCCTCCACCCAGCACCTGTCCTCGCAATGAGCATGGGCCAGAGCAGAAGGTGTGCGCCACATTCCACCTGCTCAGGGTTTTCAGTGTCACCTGCTTCCTACCTAGTGCTGACGATGTCCAACGGGACTGTCTCAGATTTGGTTGGTGGAGGTGGGGAACTAGCCACCCCCAACTCTTCAAGGAAGAAACACTTCCTATTTAAATACCACCAAATTAGCCCTAACCGGTGTGGCTCAGTGGATAGAGCGTCGGCCTGCGGACTGAGGGGTCCCAGGTTCGATTCCGGTCAAGGGCATGTACCTTGGTTGCAGGCACATCCCCAGTGGGGAGTGTGCAGGAGGCAGCTGATCGATGTTTCTCTCTCATCAATGTTTCTGGCTCTCTCTCTATCCCTCTCCCTTCCTCTCTGTAAAAAACCCAATAAAATAAAATAAAAATACCACCAAATTAGCAATAGGCAGCATTTATCGAGTGCTCACTGTATGCCAGGGCTCTGCCCTCAGTGTTTGACACACATTGATTCTAGACTTCTCATGGCATCCCTCTTTGATAGCTCCGATTGCTATCGCCATTCTACACATGGGGAAGCCACACAGGGAAAGGGCAAATAGCTCGCTTCAGGCCTCACAGCTAGCAGGTGGCAGAGCAGGTCCAACCTGACGTAGAGCCAGTACTTGTGTCTGAGATACCAAGCTGTCCCTCACATGCTGCTGCTTGGCAGGCGGTCTTGGGAGATGCCGGCAGAGGGGAGACAATGGTGGGCCCCTCCCTCTCCCTCCCAGTTCCTCCAGGACGGGTAGTGTGGCACATGCAAAACTAACAGCGATTTCCGAAGCAACAATCTGAGTGGGGTAGATGGAGACTGATGGCGGAGATATTCCCAGTCTAGTTAAATGCCAATATATTTTCACCTCTAATGCCATCTCTGGAAACTCTGATGGATAGAAAGAGGCTTTTGGGAAAGAACCTGTTCGCTGTGTACGGCACTGTCCTTTGGAAGCTTATAAACAAGTCAGCTACTGTTTCCCTCATCCGCAGAAAGAGACCCTGGCGCTCCTACAGCGCAGCTGTCCTCGCTCCCGAGGGACACTTGTGAGCAGAGGGCGAGTGGCTTTTCTTGAGCCAGCAGACCAGTCTCCATGCCCTTGGAGTCCACGCCAACATCCAGACTGGTGCCATTTTTGGGGGGAAGGCCCTGGTAGCTGGGCAGTGCCACACTGGCGAAGGGTAGGGATTTCAAAGGCAGGGGAGGGATGATGGTTAAGAAGTCAATCATACATTCACTGGCCCACCTGGGGTAAGGTGATGAGCCAAAACTCATCTTATTTTCTGAGGTTTCTGTCCCTTAGCTCTTCTTTGCTCCCCCTCTCTGACCATCAGCCCCCTCCTCCCTGGCTCCTTTGAGAACTAAACACGGTGCATGAAAAGGTCCTTCTTGCCCTGACCGGTTTGGCTCAGTGGATAGAGCATCGGCCTGCGGACTCAAGGGTCCCAGGTTCGATTCCGGTCAAGGGCATGTACCTTGGTTGCAGGCACATCCCCAGTGGGGAGTGTGCAGGAGGCAGCTGATCGACGTTTCTCTCTCATTGATGTTTCTAACTATCCCTCTCCCTTCCTCTCAGTAAAAATCAATAAAATATATTTAAAAAAGAAAAGAAAAGAAAAGGCCCTTCCTTGCTCCCCGGAGGCTGAGTGATCCAGGGGGTTTTCTCCGAGCGCTCCTCCACAGCTGTAACCCAAAGCAGAGCGTCACCCGGATATTTCCCCAAGCCTGGGCAGGAGTGAGTGGAAAATGAGCTCACCAGGAAGACTCTGGCCAAGTCGGGGAGTACATCTCCTTTCAGGGAGCGTTGTGAATTAGATCCATTTCTGCACCCTGCTGTTGCGATGGAGCAGACTGTGAAAGGGAAGATTCTCAGAGGAGCTGTGTTTTAATGTAGCAATTTGATTCAATTTTCCACTCTATAAAATTACCCATCACTGCTCGTTGCTTTCTAACAGACACCTTCACTCTTAATTTAACAATCCTATCGAATTCTGCCAGGGAAATTGGAAAAATTTATCACCTGTGAAATTTTATTTTCCTTTGGTTGTATCTGTTTTTGTAAAACTTCATTAACGACGATGACTTGCTGAGGAAATTATCATTTTTTTTTTAACTTCAGACACAAGAAATGGCTCGACCTCAACCAAGATATCATTTGCATAATAAAACACAACAAAAAGGCTGGGGAAGTTGGGACTGGCAGAGGCTGGAAGTGCTAGGAGAAGAAGTAGACTTTGCTTGGTGGCTGGCGGGTGGGTGGGTGAGGTCCCAGAGAGGAAAAAATGTGTGGCCACAGCCCTGATCCTTGACTCAGGAAGCAGTGTCGTGGCTTCTCCCCCAGGGAGGGACAAACGCAGCGTTGACAGGGTTCGAGCCTCGTCTTAGGAAGCTCTGAAATACAAGTTGCTTACTCAGGGTGCTTTTAGCAACCAGCCTTGCCTTCAGGGGATCCACTGTTAGACTCACCTTAGTTCCTAAGTTTGTCTGGGATTGAAGTTTAAATTGTTATAAATTTAGGCTTAACTTGAATTTCTCAGCAGAGCCTGGCAAATTTCCACAGGAGCCATCTTTCTGAATGGACTTGAAGATTCAGCATTCCTGCCGCCTAACTACCTCACAATTAAAAGGCTCCGGCTTCGGTTTGCTACAGTCTGACCCCCACTGTGCTCTGCACTGTTCAACAGCTGCTGTGATCCCCACAGGAAGGGGCTCTGCAGAAGCAGTGATGACTCTACATTTTTTTTTGAGATGCCAGTTATCATGCCTTTGGCAGGGAAGAAATATGGACAGTCGACCTGCTGTAAGGGTGGGCAGGGGGGGACACGTGAGGGTTATCTGTAAGAGACACAATTGGACTCAGGTTATATCTGAACTAAGTAATAAGGAGTTGTGCTCCATCAGGGCTTTCCTGGGTTACAGAAAAGGTTTGTCAGCATTTATCTAGATTCCTTCAGACTTTTACTCTATCCATCACTTTGAGGCAACTTTCCATTATTCTCACAATTCTCAGAGAAAAGAAGTTGAAACGAGAGAGTTTTGATGATCCACCCCCAAACTCACAGTAAACCAATGAAAACCAACATAAATACTCTTAGCTCTTTCACTTTGTTGACATATGGAATAAATTACTTCGCGTGGGACAGATGAAAGACCCTCCCTGGTCAATTCATCTTGCTCTCAGAGCAAGGGAGAGCTTCTAATCACACTCCTTTAGAGCATTGGCTACCTCTGAAGTTTCCAGAGTTTATATTCTTCTACCAGGTCAGGAGTTTCTGAAGCTCGAGGAAGATAACTAGAAGATGAAGTTTCTCACCTGGTAAGACTTCGTAAATATCTTCTTCTTCTTCTTCTTTCTCCTCTGAGGGCTGTTTCAGTCCTAGACTCCCAGGCAAGATAATGGGTCTGCGCTGGGGACCGGAATTTTGGGAGTCAAGGCCATCGATATCATCATACATCTCGTCCTCTCCCTCCGCCTCTTCCTCCTCTTCACATGGAATGGTTAAGGAACTCAGATCTGCCAAGGTGGAGATGAGGATGAATCAAGATAAGGAGAAAAAGCAAAGAATAAGGCAGGGGAGGAAAGAGGGAGAAGGAGGCGGCGGACTGAGAATAAAACATGTCAAAAGAAAATGAAACGCTAGGTTAAGTGCTATTATTTCTAATGTGGGCCTTGGTGGCAGGAAATCTACAGAAAAGGCCAGACTAGCACTGCATCAGGTTTAAACCATCAACATAAATCCTTCCTTGCAATAAAACTTGATCAGGATGAAGCAGCCCTGGCAAGTATGGGTGTGCGAATGAGCGCACGAGGTAAAGGGAAGAAAATAGGCCAGAAGAGGAAATGCCAGCAGGCCACGCACTGCTCGTCAAGTAGAAAACTGGAAGGGTGAGTGACGGCCTGTGGCTCTCCAGGGCGCACAGAGCTGGAGGAACGACGGTGGCTTCCGTAGGGCATCGGAGCTGTCAGAAGCTCATCTCCCCCATGATCTCACTGCAGA
Organism: Myotis lucifugus; assembly: GCF_000147115.1. Classification (NCBI taxonomy): domain Eukaryota; kingdom Metazoa; phylum Chordata; class Mammalia; order Chiroptera; family Vespertilionidae; genus Myotis; species Myotis lucifugus. Next base: position 631,898 of record NW_005871302.1, read on the forward strand.
ATTTCAGGACAAGCTTGTTTATAGAGAAAGGCAAAAGTGGGAGAGGAACAGAAAGCGGGATATGGAAAAAATATAACAGCAATACAAGACCAAATGGAATGGCTTAGTGTTGTGGTTACCATGTCCTTTTGCAACTGTACAGTCTGGCTGACCTTAAAGTGGGTCACGGCATAGGAGATGTTGAGCCATTACACAGCACTGGGGAGCCCAGGGCAGGGGAGGGAGATTGGATTTTGATTTTAATAGGGAACTGGGAAGGTTCATTCTCTGATGTGTAGTACAGAGTGCTCTCCGAAACCCTGCTGAGGGACCTCTGCAGGATGGGCGAGTGCAGTCAGGGTCCTCTAGGGAAGGAAAGGATGGAGAGACATCCGATGTTCATTTCAAAACACAATAAAACTGTTTGGCTTGATTAGGCTTTTAATAAAGATTTTGAAACAATTTCCATCTGAATCCTGGTGCCACCTCATATGAGGAAGGGATCAAAGACACATTTGTGGCTTAAACCATATGTTATTATTTTGTTTGTTTTAAAATAAAATGGAATGAATAATTTCTTCAATGTGGAATTCTGAAAGTACCACAGGGTACAGCTCAATAAAGCTGCTTTGAGTTTTATTGAGGTTTACACACTTAGGGGTATATTACATGCATAAATCTAAGGCACCTAGATGAGAGTGTACCCTGTAGTCTCGCCATCAATGTTCATGTTTGCCTAGTTCCAGTCTATTATACGTGATGCTCTTGGTAGAGGCAATAGTTTGTTTTTGTGATAGCAAAAGCATAAACTGAGTAAAATAGGCAATTCTTGTAATTAAAGCTCTGGTGCTTCCTTCTTTTTATCAACAATAAAATCTTATAGCAGATTAAAAACAACAACACAGAGATGAAAGGCTTGATGCTTTTAGGTTGACGTACTTCTCCCTAGGTTGTGGGCCATATACAAAGTTGATGTTTCTGTCTGTGGAGTCAGGGTCCTGCCATGATGTACACCATTATGAGGGTCATCTGAAGGTTGGCTACTTCTACCTGCCAGGCCACTCCCAGACAAGGCCTCCTGGGCCACGGTCATTGCTGTGCCTGCAGGCTGGCCAGCAGAGGGTACTCTGAGAGCAGTCATTTAACATCTTCAGGCAGGACTCTTCCAGTCATAAAGCAAGGAGCATTTTATTGTGGGTTGGGAGTAGCAATTTGTTTGTAATGTCCAATGTTGTTGAAGGCCACCTAGTTGAGTTTAGGTTTTTTCTTCTTACTAAGACCAAAACAAGAAGATTTTGAAGCTGCCTCAAACAGATTGTCAAACTGCAGCAGGAAGGCCGGGGAGGGTTGGGGGGCAGGTAGGAGGGGGTAAGAGATCAACCGAAGGACTTGTATGCATGCATATAAGCATATCCAATGGACATAAGACACTGGGGTGTAGGGGAGGCCAGGGGATTGTCAAGGGCGGGGAAAAAAAAGGAGACATATGTAATACTCTTTGTAATACTTTAAGCAATAAAACAATAAAAAAAATAAATAAAGAAGATTTTGGATCTAAATTGCATCTAGATGACTTAAGTTTGATATCATGAAACACGAAATTGAGCTGAGCTGGTTATCAACATCTCCTTTTCTAGTGATTATGAATATTACAGACTTGTCTATAGGGAGGTGGATGAGCTAGAAAGATATCATCTCCAGGTTGATGGTTTCTTTATCTTCTCATTTACATAGGGCTCAATTTGTTATTATAATATAAGGCAGTGGTTCTCAACCTTCTGGCCCTTTAAACAATTCATGTTGTGACCCAACCATAAAATTATTTTCGTTGCTACTTCATAACTGTAATGTTGCTACTGTTATGAATCGTCATGTAAATATCTGATATGCAGGATGGTCTTAGGCGACCCCTGTGAAAGGGTCGTTCGACCGCCAAAGGGGTCGCGACCCACAGGTTGAGAACCGCTGATATAAGGGATGTGGTAGGGAGGGTAAAAGGGGGAACAGGTAGAAAGAAACACGTATTGAAGCCTGTGGATTATATTTATGCCATAGAACTTCAACTGCAAACCCACTCAAGTATTGTTTCTATAATAATGACACTTACCCTTTAACAAGAAACTTATTTGATCCACCCAGTCTCTGGCTTCAGCAGGATTAGTAGCTGTAAACTAGAGAAAAATTAGTGAGTTAATTTATCACCTTCACTAAAATTTCCATGAATCCTATTAGGGGGCTCACGGTGGGGGGAACTTGTGAGTCATGTTACAGAGTCATGTTGAAAGCTTAGGATTGTCTGGCTGCTTAATATTTTGAAAAAAGACCAAAATACTCAAAGAGATTTTCCCTTTAGCAATTTTGTATATCCAATGTTGACAGCTATTTGAGTCCAGAATTCATGTCCATGTGCATTCATTTGATTACCTATTCATTCATCAGACATTTATTTGATAAAAGTTTACAGGAAAAAAGCAACCCCAAATTCCTGACTTCAGAGAATAATGCATCAGTTATGGAGACAACATACACACTTGAAGTGGAAACATTATAAAGAAAGAGCATTTGATAACAGCTGGATGTTGAGAGGAGACAGGGAGCACTTGTTGCCTAGGGTAAGCAGGGAAGCTTGTTGAGGTCATGCTGTTCTGTTTGGATTTTAAAAGGAGTTCTTGAAAACTGGTGGAGGGAGTTGGACAGTTTAGGAAGGGAAAACCACGTGCAAAAGATGAGGAATGTGACCATCGTGTATGGGGAAGGTAGGCAGGTAAACTTGACTGGAGAACAATAACCGATGAAGCTAAAGGCTTGAGGGCCAGAGAAGAGTTGATGAAACTAGGAGTGCAGACTTACAATGTAGGCAATAGGAAGCCACTGTAAATTCTAGCAAAAGGAATGGGAGACTCACTAGTTGTGTATAGAAGGGATTGAAATAGGGAGAAATTGGAGATGGAAGACCAACTAGAAGGCTATTTAACTAATCCTCTGGGTGAAGTGATAAGGACTTAACTATTGTGATGACTGTGGGAATAAATAAGAAGGAAAAGGTCCAAAGGATATTGTAGAAGAAGAATCCACAGACCATGATAATGACTTGGATTCAATGGGCCAAAGAAAAGAAGAAGTAAACAAACTCTACATTCTGATTCACAAAACAGGCCAGTCAGGCATCTATCCTGAGTAATTTTTTTACTTTAAATGAATCAACTCGAAATGAATGTTCCTGAAAACATTTTTATTATCTGGCCATTAGGGGAAGACAAAGATATGTGCTGTATACGAAACCTACATTCCTGCTTAGTACTTATTAATAGACATTGTCATTCTTGGTTTCTTAAAAACACATTTGTATAAAAAAAAGTCTAGGGAAATGGATTTAGATTTGTCATATAAATTTTTATCTGAATAAGGCACCATCAGAGCTGAATAGTAAAAATAACTTAGAAACATACCCAGTGCATACATCTGTGTTATATATATCTATAAATGATTCTATAGAAAAGTTTAAATTAAAAAAATTTGAAATCATATAATGAAGACCTAGGTCATTTAACAAAATAAGGGTTAAGATACTGTAGAAACATAAAAGGATGAATGTTGACAAAAACTTGGAGTCAAAGGGTGACATAAGTGGTTAATATTAACCTTAGCATGGTTTTTCTCTTTTTCACAAGTTAGTTAAAGGTTTTCTAAACTGTTGTCATAAAATTGTGATAAGATAAAAATTACCCATAAGCAGGAAACAATATGTATATATATATATGCACAAATACATTTTTGTTGAAAATCACTATATTCTCATAGTCAGACATTTTTTATTGCTTTAAAAATTTTGTAATAGGCTATAAATGCATTACATATTATATTATGTCAAAATATATTAAAAATGAATACAGTGAAGAATAAATCTTTCTTACCCCCACCTAGGTCTACTCCCTCAGTTATCACTATTACTATTCAGTAATCATTGTCACCAATATCTGAGGAATCGTCCAAAGATATGCAGTGCATCTACACACAGGAAGATTATTTTGGATAGCAAGATGAATATGGGGAAATAAAGTAGTTTTCACTCGACAGTCAGATTTTTCTTTTTCTGGATTTCATGGAAAAAAAGTGAAGATAATCCGTTGCAAAATAGAATGGGAATGAAAGCCATGAAATTAGAGGCTCTGAATGAGGAATTAGATTGTGTGCTGCAATAGATGACAAGACTCTCACCTATGGAGTAAGACCAAGAAGAGGAGGGATGAAGAGAGAGAAGCCAGGCGGAGGCAGTATCTAGTTTGAGAGGGGCAGCCGACAGGAGAGAAGGGAGGGCATAACACAGCAAAGATGTGGACCTGTCAAGAAAGAAGGTCTGAGTAGAAAATGAGCAGGTAACAGAGAAAGGATGAAACCCAGCAGAGCAACCACGGCTCACAGGCAACATGGAAGGAACCGGCAACACGAAGGAGGACCACCATCCATCCCCTTGGCTCATCCTACCTCGTAGCTGCGCCTATCCTGGGAGGTCAGTTCAAAGCAGGATTCTTTCTTGGAGTCTTTTCGCAGGTGGGGGGCCATCCGTACGCTGTAGCCCTTAATGAGAAAGGTCCCTTTGGGCTGCTTGCCTGCAAGACAGGAAAGCTCTTTGTACCCCTAGAGAGAGACGCAACTGCCAAGGGAAGGCATCGTCTCTGGTATGTAAAGTAAAAGCACAGAAGCAGCTGTTACATCCCTGAGGAGCCACAAGAGTCAAGGAAAGAGTCAAGGAGAGGCTACTGCGACAGCGAGGCAGACATCACTGCCAAGCTAGGGAAATGCCACAGGAAAGGTTATTTTGCCAAAGGAGCACAGCGGAGACAGAGAATTTATTAGAATGTTAAGAGATCTATAATAACAGAAAGAAGGAATTATTACAGCAGGGAGAGCGTGGCTGTAAACGTGAGGCTCTTGAAGGCTGTTATAGAAATGAAACATGATGATCAGGCCCAACAGAGCTCACATTTGAGGGGAGGGATAGCAGCGCAGGGGGCATTCTAAGCTCCCAGGATCCCCTCCTATGCCCTCTGCAGCCTGTGGGCTAAACTGTTCTCCCCCCTCCTGCTGGCCGGGTGGGGATTTATGCTAGAGGGAGAGTAATCAAAACTCAGTATTTTATCCTCCTTCCAAGAGGTCACATTGGGAAGTAGCAGAGTAATGCTGAAGATCATCAGATGCTGAGGAAGGAGATAAAAGGCGAAGGACCCTATGTGAAAGAAAGGAGACAGTATCCTGCCTGTCACTCCCTTGAAAAAAATATTAGAAACAGGAAGGGAAGAAGTGGTTCCCAAGAATTCTGTGTCCTCGTGGTGTGTTCAGGCAGGCACCACAGTGTCTGGGTGATGCTTTGTGTTCTGTATCATGTGGAATGAATTCCTTAATTAGGGCATTTTGATGATGATGATGAGGAGGGTGGCAGTGGATTGACAATAATTAAAAGAAAAGAAAAAGATTCTGTCCTTCCCTGGTTGAGCTAAAAACAAAACAACGCAAACACTCTGTATTTACTAAGAAAACGTCTTGGGCACAATAAGAAGTAACTGGCGAGAAGGGAGCCATGCAACAGTGCTTTTTGACACCAGAATCTTTTTTGTTAAAGTATCTCTCCTTGTTCTAACTGGCCACTAAAATGTTTTGTTGTTTCTTCGGTCACCAGATTTTATTTCACCCTGACAGCGAAATGGTCAATAAAAGTCTCCTAGTCTCTCGCTCTTGTTCTCCCTCTCACCTTGAGTGTAAAGGATTCTGAATGAATGAACACGATACTTGGTTTTCTATTCAGATATGCCAACCGCTTATTTAAATGCAAGGGAAAGGATGAATATTTTTAAAAAGACCTACATGTTGTATTAGTTTGAAGGTTTAAAATAAGAAAGTCACACCTGGCTGGCTTGTAAGCCAATAATTCAGGGGAGAAATTGTGGTCGCTGGATTTGAGAGTGGGCTGGAGTTTGGGTAGGGGACTTGTCACTCAGCTTTTGAGGTATGCTGCTATCATTTCTAAGCAGGGCTTCACACTTTACCCCTAGATGGAAAGGCCCTGAAAAATCCGAGATGGTGAACCCAAGATGAAGGTCAGTGATACTTGCAGTAGTAGGCAGAGAGGCAAGGTGAGACAATTGCCTCAAAGCCTGAGGGCAAATCTTAAGGATCCCAAGTCATGTAGCAAAACTGCAGTCCTTTCTGCTACCTTAGTGCCAAAGGTGCAGGAAGTTCAAAGGCAATGGGGTAAAATCTGATTATGTCTTAGACTGGATATCCAGGCATTGGGGGAGGAATAAGCCTGGCAAAGAAGGGAGAGTGGAGAAACAGGAAATGATCTGAAGGAAAAGGAAGAATTTACTCTGGGTCATTGGCCTCTGTACCAAGGCCATAGAGCAGAAGGACCCCCCTCAACTCCCCGCCAAGAATTGATGTTCTGCTTTACTTGATCTCCCTCTTGCTTTGTAGGATTACTCCTGGGACAGCCTGACTCTGAGGAGGATATCCTATTTGAAAGTTTGCATTCACCTAAAATGATAATGTTTAGCTTGTGTAGATTTGTGGCTGCCTCCAATTTGTGCTTATATTTTCTATTCCTTCTCATGAATTAAGCAACTGTGTTGAGCATGGATGGGAGTTCTTCTAGGGATAGCTTATGAGTGTCGTGCTTGATTGAGTCAGTGGTGGCTGATTAAGAAGCTGCTCTGGCCTGAGTCAACACTTTGCTGCGGCTGCCATCTGCCTGAAGGGTGTCTCTTGGGCGCAGCGACCATTTGGGTCTCAACACTCCATGGCTCCAGGGGTGTCCACTGGATTACTTCTCAGGAGTCAGCAGAATAAAGTTTGAAACATGTTCTTAGAGAGTTTGGACTTGAAAGTTCTATTTCTGGGCCATTGGTCAGCTGTTTAAATCTTTCTCAGCGTTAATTTATTTTCAAATTTTAATTACATTATTAAGAGTTTGAGGTTCTTTTTTTTTTTTAAATGCCAAAGTGTTCAACCTTGATAATGTTATTAGTCATAATAAAAGATAAGGCTTCGACATGCTGACCACAATATCCTAGTGTTTATGGGGACATCAATTCTAAATTGGCATCTGAGTGTTTGGTGATAGGCAAGGTATTATTTACTCAAGCCTGTTTCTTTCCCAAGCAGGTCCCTTTATGGGTGTTAGTTAAGGATTGCTGTCTTGAGATCCAAGTGCTTGAGAATTTACGGAGTGTTTGCATCCAGGAGTGAGATGCTGCTGTGCAAATGAAGAACACTTACTTTTCTCATTAGCATAGTAGCAGAAGAGGCCTCTGCTGACAACACACCATCTCTTCTGCCACTCTGATCCAAAGAAACTGGGATCTAAATGGAACAGCAGTAAGGGACATAAATTCAGGTAACTACAATCACCGAAGAGTCCGTAAAATCTAACCACACACAGTCCAGTGTGTTATTGTTTTATTTCCCAGGTTAATGGACTGTAAAACCCTCCCGTTCACTCCCACAGGTTATCCCATATTGACTCAGCGTCCAGAGGACTTGCGCAGTCAGAGGTCCAAGTTCTAAACAGGGTTTGCCTGCTCTGACCCCTGACAGCTGCCTATCTTCCTTTATTTCAGCTTCACATCTTACCCTGTACTTTTCAAATTCTCCATGATATCTTTATGTGTTGCCTTTCAGCAAACCAAAATGATGCTCTAGGCCAGTGGTTCTCAACCTTCCTAATGCCGCGACCCTTTAATACAGTTCCTCGTGTTGTGGTGACCCCCAAGCATAAAATTATTTTCGTTGCTACTTCATAACTGGAATGTTGCTACTGTTACGAATCGTAATGTAAGTATCTGATATGCAGGATGTATTTTCATTGTTACAAATTGAACATAATTAAAGCATAGTGATTAATCACAAAAACAATATGTAATTATATATGTGTTTTCCGCTGGTCTTAGGCGACTCCTGTGAAAGGGTCGTTCGACCCCCAAAGGGGTCACGACCCACAGGTTGAGAACCGCTGCTCTAGGCAACATAGTTTCATTCTTCATGGGAGTACACTGAGAGATGAGAACAAGAATAGCATTCATTTGTTCATTCAACAAGTATTTATTAAGCACCTATTGTATACCAGGTGAGCAAGGTAGATCCAGTCCCTTTCCTGATGAAGCTCACAATCTGCTGAGGATTTGGGGCATCTCTGTTTAGCCTACACACCAGACTTCCTTTCTTCCCTTCCTTTTGCCTTCCACCTACTTAAC
>NW_005871302.1:640470-661161 GCF_000147115.1 Myotis lucifugus
TTTCATTTATTTTAGGCTACTTTCGATTAGCCTACGTTAACGAAAGGGGTACAAGAAGGAACAACTTGCTTAAACACAGCACAAAATAAAACAACTTCTAAAATGACTGGGGAAAAAAGTAAATTTTCTTTCTTCCTAAGTATATCTAAGGCTAACATCACTTAAAATGATCTAAACATACATTCGTTTGTGCACGGGGAAGTAGCCTAAATATGTATTGATTGGCCAGAAAAGGACTCCAGAGAATGAAGAATGAGCTCCACATTGGATAATCCGCATTGAGATAATCAACAGTCAAATGAACAGCCACCAGCACAGACAAGCCTTAATGAGTGAGAGTTCACCATGAACACAGTCACCTCAGGAGCAATAAACACACATTCTTTTTTCTTTTCTTTTTTTTTTTTTTTTTTTAGCAAACAGCCACCTTAGTGAACATACATTTTATTAAGTTCATACAAAGAAGGGTTATGCAAGCTGAACTTGGCAATGACTGCCAAATCCTGGTTTTGTCAAAGTATGGGAAGGAGTCTAAGAATGGTGGAAGCTTTTATGAAGAGCAGATCCTGGAACTGACACCAGCCTTTATTTATTTTTATTTTTTAAAAATATATTTTATTGATTTTTTTGCAGAGAGGAAGGGAGAGGGATAGAGAGTTAGAAACATCGATCAGCCACCTCCTGCACACTCCCTACTGGGGATGTGCCTGCAACCAAGGTACATGCCCTTGACCGGAATTGAACCTGGGACCCTTCAGTCCACAGGCCGATGCTCTATCCACTGAGCCAAACCGGTTAGGGCTGACACCAGCCTTCAATTGCATGCTGCTAACATTCTTGGCTTTCAATTAGCCTGGTTAGGTACAAATTTATTGAAAAGTCAAGATCCTGATTCATCTTCCACCATCGGAGTTTATACTTATTTTATAGAAGGGAGGGGCAAAGAACAGAGACAAAGAGGGAGAAATTTATTCCTCAAAAAATAAAGTGAGCCCTGGCTGGATGGCTCAGTTAGTTGCAGGCACTTTACCTAGGTTATCAGTTCGATCCTTGGTTGGGGTGTGTACAAGAGGCAATTAATTGCTGTTTCTCTCTTTCTCTCTCCCTTCGTCTCTCTCTAAAATCAATAAACATATCCTCGGGTGAGGAAAAAAAAAAGAAACACAACAACAACTCCCCCCAAAAACTCTTTAAAAAATATAATTCTATATTTCTTAATTAGGAGAAATAAAAGGAGTGGGTTAGTGTAGTCCTAATATGTATTCTTTTAGTCCCCAAACCCAATTCTCTTGTCGTTTGCCTTAAAATATTTAGAGAGCAAACAAAACACAAACCAAAATAAGGCACAGCCTATGCAATATCTTGAGACTGTTGGGTGGAATACTTTTTCTCAACTACACGATTTTTAAAAATATCTCCTACAATAACTAACTTTTATTCAGTGATGGCTACTTTGCTCAGTGCTTTACATACTTTTTGTTTAAAAATAACATTTTCAGACAATGCAAAATGTAACTAGAATTACCACTTGCTTCTAAGCTGTCCCAAGCTTAGTTTTAAACACATGAATCAGAAGAGCTCCTCTTTTTTCTTTTTTAGTTTGTCTAAATGCCTGTTTGTCCACATTGTCAACTTCCTTGTTTACGGACTGTTCGGATTTGTGTGTTTTACAGTTAGCCAACTCGGTGGCTGCTATAAATCCTCCCAGAGAAGTCTCAGGGTGCACGCATGAGATTAACAGCAACAAAGGAGAATTCGTTGGTCTAGGACCCTTTCATTTCTCCCACCTCTCTGAAAATTCTATTATCTCTTTGAAAATGCTCTCCAAGAAAACAGAAACAGATCCTACTGAGGATGGGGTGAGGAGCAGTACGGCTGAGAAGGCCCTTTGAAGCAGAGCCCATCCTCTCTGCAGTGCGGTCGAAAAATTGCTCCTAGAGGCCTAAACATGAAATGAAAAAACACAGGAGATAAGGAAAACAGGGTCGCCTAAGCTTGAAGTATCCATCTCTTTTTCCCATGGGTTTCCCCTACCTTTTTCTTTTTTTCTTTTAAGGTCCTGTTAAACTTAAGAGACACAGCTACCTGTTAAAGATGCTGAGAGTCTGGATCATAAAAGACACGTTAAACGTTCTATTAGACTCCAAACCTCCTTTTAAAAATGCAAATCTAAATGCCATTTTATGGAACATCTATAATTATGAAAATGGGAAGGCAGTGCCTTGTGTGCGGGGAGAGTCTGCGAGTATGAATATTACATTAATGTGCCCACACCAGCTCACTGATCCTGCCGGCAGGAGCATAAAAAATGCTTGAGTGAAACTTTTATTTAGATGTTAAGACTCCAGGCCCCAGCGGGGTGACGGCGACAGTCCCTGTGAGTTGCCATCAGAGAGAGAGCTTGAATTGAATTACCCAGGGGGGAAGGAAGTAGTGATGAGCACTGCTTCGCTTATTTAATTTCATTTACTTTCAGTACATTATCAGCATGAGGCTTTTCTCTCCCCACCAACCGAAACCCAAGAATGCCGCCACCATGAACACAAAGACATCATGCGGCAGAGATGCTTGGACTTCGAGTCACCGATGCTGGGAGACTAGAGACAGCACCGTCACCGCCTTCCCTCCCCAACATCACCCCTGGCCAGGTTCTACAATCGGGCACTGAATGAGTTGCCGAATTTCCTTTCTTGGTCATTTACCAACAAGATTCTGAAGAGGAACAGAGCTGGAAATTGCAGTATTTTGTAAGATGTGTGAGGCTGCTTTCTTATTAGAGGGACTCTGTATTGATGAACGCTCTTGCCTGGTTTCTCCTGTGGGAAGTGGGAAACACGGGATTACAGGTGACGTTTGGAATGGCTACGGAAAAAAATGAGGAAACCAACTAAAATCAATCTCTATTCTTTTGATCGTTTTCCATGTGGCAGGGCGCTGTACAATAACAGAGTTGTTCTCGATGTAAAGTTGACTGTGAGCTCTATTTCATCAGCTCCATGGCTTATCAGATAAATGTAGACCAGCGGTTCTCAACCTGTGGGTCGCGACCCCTTTGGCGGTCAAACGACCCTTTCACAGGGGTCGCCTAAGACCATCCTGCATATCAGATATTTACATGACGATTCATAACAGTAGCAACATTACAGTTATGAAGTAGCAACGAAAATCATTTTATGGTTGGGTCACAACATGAGGAACTGTATTTAAAGGGCCAGAAGGTTGAGAACCACTGATCTAGACAACCAAAGTGGGGCGCCACTGTGGCAATCAAGCTATCTCCTCTTTCAGTGTCAGTTCAGGGTCCTACTGATGGAGAACTGATTACCCTGAGGGTGTACCGTTAGCCCCCGTCCTGGGGTGATGAGACAGGAGGTGTCTTGTAGGTCCGAATTGACACCTACTGGCAAGTGAACAGACCTGCAGAGTTACTTAATGCAGAATACAAGTATGTAAATGCCTTGCAGGAAGATAATAAAAATAGGAAGAAGCCACAAATAATTGCTATTTTAAGGCAGAAACATTTATACTTAAATAAGCAATTTTTTAAAAATTGAGGGCTTTTTTTTTTGTCCATTTCCTGAAAAAAGATAAGAAATGATTTAGATTTATTGGGAATGAATGGCCCTCTTGGATAAACCTTAGGGTGTATCACATTATATCAGCACAAAACAGAATTACATTAGTGTCATAATCTCTCTCTACCACGACACTTAACGAAAACTGTCAGAACAGCCTATAGAAAGGAAAGATTCACTCAGCTGAATGCTGTGGGGCCATACAGATAAGATCAACAGAGCAGTGTGCTACCCAGAAGTGCTGGCCACCCAACTTCCATGGCAGATGAAGATAAAAGAAATTCTCAGACATCCTTCTCTCCTCACCCAGATTCCTTTAAACCCCGTATCCCACCCGTCCCCAACTCTGCCATAAAAAAACGACAGAGTGGGATTCCATCTCTCAGTGCTAAACACGACTCCTCACTCAGCTACGCACAGCAACAACAATGGGGACCCTTTAGAGTGTGATACATTTCCATAAAACAGCCAATAAAAAAGACGCGGGAGCTTATGTGAGTCACGGCCTATTTAACCAGCTGCGTTCTAGCCCACTGAGAAAAGAGAATTGGAGAAATCAGTTGGCAACACCACCGCACAAGGCTAATAGTACAGGAGGCCACACAATTTCCACTGCGAAAAGGCTGCCGCGCCTGCGGAACAAACCAGGTGCTTGCGAACTTCATTATAGGTAGCTGGTTTGGTCTCTTGCTAACTCAACTGAAACGAGAATCGGTAATTAAAAAGAAGAAGAATATTTTGTTCAAGTCCCCACCTTAAATGATGGACTTCTCCTCCCATCCTCCCCTTTCCTTTTAATTCAAGTTCTTCTCAATTGTTTGGAAAAAAGGGACCAAACGAACTCCATCCAGCCTGTAGACTGATAGCTCCTGGGGGTGAATTTCAGGCAGGGTGACGTTCACCAGGGGCCTTCATTCGGGTGTCCCTGATAAAGGACCGGGGAGCTGGGTGGATGAGGTGGGAGAAAATCTAATATTTGAAGGCTGGGAACGGTCACGTTCCATTTGCAAGTCCACTTCACTTACAGATCGCTGGTGTGTGTGCACTGCAGACAAGTGACAAACACACACTTCACAGTGTTTCAAAGGCACAAAAAGGGGAACAGGCAGGTGGGGTGTGTGGATAGTATCCTCCTGTTTGTGGATCCTAAATCTGTTCATGAAACCCTCTTCCTTGTATTTCGTTTCTGTGGCCTTCTTTAGTAAGTTCATTACTGTTTTTCCTTAGCTTCTTGCATTTCTGGGTTACTTTTCGCCTTTTTCCTCAATTTTCAGGAATCCTATATAATAAAAGCCCAGCGACCATAACGATGTAATGACCAGAATGACCGCTCGACCAGTTGCTATAAGGTGCATTGACCACCTCTCAGTCCCTCCCTCCCCTGGATGGCGAATGGGGAACCGGGGTGGGTGGTGGCGGGGTGGGATTGGGGACTGGTGAGGGGAACCAGGTGGGTGGCGGCGGCGGGGCAGGACTGGGGACTGGCGAGCGAGCAGAAGGTGGCCCTGTTCGCAGGCTAGGCCTAGGGGCCCTACCCGCGCATGATTTCATGTGCTGGGCCTCTAGTCAGTCAATAAATGACAGCTTGAGGTGTCTGTCAAGCAGTGTTCTGTCATTTTGCTTCACTTATTAAAGAATTTAGACCAACACACATAAGGTGAAAAATTCTAAATCATTAATAATAGACTTAGGATCTAAAAGTTTCAAAGATATAGAAACCACTCAGCTTTAATTTCATGAAGAAATATATTGAATCGCAGATGAAAGGAAAGGAGTGAACAGAATGTGCTTAATCAAGTTTTTTAACAACTGTAACATAAGAAGCTAGGAAACAAAACAGGCGCAGTTGGAGCTAGACTGACGGACATCTGCAGATGGTAGAAATAATACATTTGTAGGTAGCCAACCAAGGCAGAAGATGGCATTCAGGAGATCCTGATGGATTCTTATTGCCCCTCCAATTATTTAAGGTCTTAAAAAAAATCTGTTAATCCAGGTAACAGACCAAACAGTGTTAAAAAAAATCTGTGGGAGAGATCTTGTTATACTGAAGATAAAGAAAATACAGGACAGATTCTAGGCCAGTAGTACTAAGAAAAAAAAGCAGATAATTGAACAAAATGATTATAACTAGCCTATCTGCATATCTTAATAACAATGGTAAAAAAATAAAGAACAAGTTTTTAATCCACATTTTAACGTCTCATTTGAGCTCCATGATAACCCGATGAGGACACTGTCAGCTCTGCTGCAGAGACGGGGAAACGGAAGCTCGGTGAAACTAAGGGACTTGCCGAAGGTTGCTTGGCTACACAAGCCCATGAGCCTCCCACCACCCTGAGCTTCACTTGAGGGGACACACTCAGAAAAGGCTGAGGAAAGATAGGGTCTTCCCACCTCACTCTCCCACAAAAGAGACCCCACTTCAATATGGAAAAAGAAACAGACCGATGTATGGTTATTCTCATACTTGATGTCAAAAATTACCTTAAGATCTTGTATTGCTTATTTACTTTTTAAAATGCTGGCTGATTTATCTGTGGAATTGCTTTCTAGGGCGAGGCTGTGTGAAATGCAAGAGGTCAACAGATACACAGAGCAAAATAAAAGAATGATAATGTAATCAGAGGATACACAGGGCAAAGAAAATACAAGTGGAAGCAACCTGGAGCTCTCTAAAAAATGCCGCTTGGTCACCAAGGTTTATAAAACCTCTTCTGACACAGAGTGAGATCTAGAAAAATGAAGCCCTGTCCCAGCGGAGGGCTCACACAGGCATCTTGGACCTGATTCGCTTACTCTTTAAGGAAGATGCATTGGTTAAAAAAGAAAGAAAAAAGTTAAGCCAATTATCCAAGTTGGATTCTTTTCATAAAACACTCAATCAGTAATACCAAGCTGCAAGGCAACATACTGAAACCATGAATATTCATGGAGGATGGAGGCTCTAGTTCCAGCATAGAGGAACCACACTAAGTGAATAGGATTGTGGCCTTAGAAGTCTCCAAGGTCTTCACTCTCAGTGGGCTTTTACTTATAAAATGAAAGGATGAGAAGAAAGTCTTTCCAACTCTAGGCACGATAACTTCTACAACACTACGTCCAGCACCTTAATCAATGGTAAGAAGAGCATCTGGTGGGTGTAAATACTAGTAGTAAATCGTAAAGCATAACTAATCCTATATAATAAAAGCCTAATATGCTAAGTGTCCCGTCATCCATTCAACCAATCAAAGTGTAATATGCTAATGATATGCTAAGGCTGCTCACCTGCTCGTTATGACGTGCACTGACCACCAGGGGACAGACAGTCAACCAGGTGACCAGTCACTATGACATGCACTGACCACCAGGGGGCAGATGCTCTGACCAGTAGGTTAGCTTGCTGCTGGGGTCCAGCTGATCGGGACTGAGCAAGACAGGCCAGACATGCCCTGGAGCCCTCCCGCGGTCCTTCCCCAGCTGGCCAACCTCCTGTGTCCCTCTCCAGCCCCGATCGTGCACCAGTGGGATCCCTCGGCCTGGCCTGTGCCCTCTCGCAATCCGGGCTGAGAACCCCGCCCCGAGTGCATGAATTTTGTGCACCAGGACTCTAGTTCAATATAATAATCATTGATTCTCAATCATGGTATATGACACAGTGGTATCTTTTGATTAGTTTAAGGTGTTGAGTTAAAGGGTGGAGATTTTGGATACTTTACTTTTAGAATAAGAATCCTTCCCTAAAATATACATAGTATAAACTCTAAGGAGTTTGGTGCTAATGATTTAATTTCTTGAAGCCGAAAGAAAAGCTGCCACTGGGAAATCTGGTCCCTTTCATAGAGGGCAATGCAATTCATTATTCGTACACCTGTTTCTTTACTTATTTATTATTATTATTGTTGTTACTCCTCAACCGAGGATATTTTTCCATTGATGTGTAGGGAGAGTGGAAGAGAGAGGGAAAGACAGAGAGAAACATTGATGCGAGAGGCATCAATTGGCTGCCTCCTGCACCAGCTCCTACTGGGGCCTGGGCCAGGGAGGAGCCTGAAGCCAAGGAACATGCCCTTGACCAGAATCGAATCCAGGACCCTTTGGTCCGCAGGCTGGCACTCTAGCCATTGAGCAAAACCGGCCAGGACCGTATACCTGTTTCTTTATCCCTAAAGGCACAGCACGCACAGTAGGTGCCCAATAAACGTTTGTTAAACTGAACTGAAACCACTTCTAGCCTAGTGGGACTTGTGATCTAAGAAGGCAATATGGGAGTGAATATTTGTTAGATAAATCATTTTTACCCAAGCCACAAACAGCGATTTCTGTTCTGCTGTATATTCACTCTTTTAATCTCAAGGTTGGTAATGTGAAATAAGAAATTAAAGAAGGGAAAGGAAGGAAGCGTTAGACAAGAGAGCAAGGAGGATGTGGGGAGTGCGGAAGTCAGGATGAATAACGGTGGTGCTGAGAATGATAGGAGGAGGGCTAGGAGGATTTGGGGGGGAAATTTTAGGAAAAAAGACTATGAACCCCAATTGCAGAGAACTATATTTCTGAGCCTATTTCACAGCCTCGGTGAGACACCAATTCTGTTCACCTCAGACCTTATGTATCTTCAGGAAAGCATCAGAGGAGGGGGTTCGGAAGAAGCCATAAATGGACAAAGGGCTGAGCCAAACGACGACTGAAACGAATAACTGAATACTCTTCAGAAAACAGCTGTTGATAGCAATTTCTGAGCTACAGACCTCGAGTGGCTGAGAACCTGATCTCTTCTCATGGCGTTGCCCCAGCCTTATTCTTTTATTTCTCTTTGAACCCACGCAGGTACACTTGTTTGCATCCTGTATGCAAATATCCTACGTGTGTCTGAGCACTTAACAGTGTTGCCGGTGAAGACAATGTGGGGATCCGTGTCCTAGAATCCTGGCGTCTCTATTTTAGTTACTCTCCAAACCAAAAGATTTCAAGGAGGGAGAGAATGATAATAATTCTATCTTCCCCCTGTCTCTCTAGTTAAAGACATTCAGATATCATCAGAGCACTGCCTGAAAAACAAAACGAAACAAAAACTGTTAAAGCAAACAAAGCAGAAAATAAAAAAGAAGACTCGGGAACTAATTATCGTGATTCTCCGGGGGTATTTCAGGGTGGGTGATCTAATGAGAACTCTCATACCCCATCAGGAAGAGCTTGATGGGAATGCAATGACCTTAGCCATGTGGCTTTGACCTGGCATGTGTCATCTACTGGACAAAGTGCCACTCCCCAACCAGACCTCACTCCCAGCCGGCTCCCGGGTGAGTCGGAGTATGGAATCGGAGACAGAAAAATGAAGGCTCTCATAAGGAACCTGAGGGCATTTGAGATTTAAAATCTTACTTGATTCTTCTGTTTCATTTGACAGAACTCAAGTCTGAAGTAAGTCGAACTTTGCAAGGAAAAAAAATTAGAGAGGGGAAAATGAGGGTGATGTATCTAGACCCAAAAGTTTCCAACCAAATCGAGTCTGTAATTGCAAAATAAAAACACTAAATCTCAATATCTATTTGCACAGCTCATTAACCAAGGGCTCACACTCAGCAAATGGAAACACACACACCAACCACCCAAAAAAAGAAAAAAGAGAAAAAAAAGACTTCAGTACCAAATACATTTGGAAAGTTACTATGGAGACCGTCCATCCCTAGGATCTGAACTAGGCCCTGTCACAATCTGTTTGGTTGCTGTCAGATGCATCTGTCTGTCTGTCTTTACCGCTGACTTAGAAAGTAGCAAATCGGATGAGGCAAAGTATCTTTTGTCACACAGTGCTGAAGAGAGAGAGAGAGAGCGAGAGAAAGGGAGAGAGAGAGAGAGAGCGAGCGAGAGAGCGAGAGAGCATTCTTTTCCCCATTGAGCATTCTGAACATTATGGCAGGCACCCGACCTGCTCTGCTACTGGGACGACATGATTTACAATGTGAAAAGGGAAAACCTAAATCACCACGTAATGAAAACATTAAAGTTAATGCATCACAAGTGAGGAATTTATTACCATTAACTCCAATAAACAGTTATAAAACACTCGTCCTTTCCTGTCCAAGCGCAGGGACACAGACACTGGACTTCATTACGCTCAACTTTCTTTTCTTCTCCACTAGACCAGTCATGTGTGTTTGAACCAACCACCATTTATTGTTAAGTGGACTGGCTCATTTTCCAGGGCTGTAGGAAGCTGAAGGCACATCCATTTTGCTTCACGGTGCTTGGTACAGACGGATGAAATAGCCAAGTCTAGAAGACACGCAGCTCTGTATTTCTATATACGTTTATTTAAAAGTCCCTACAATGTGTGTCTGATGAAAGTAGAGTAGCTCTTCTGAGCAGCCCTTCGCAGAGGCAGGTATATAAGTAATAATGCCTGGCCAGGAGGGTGGCATATTGGATGCCAACGCACGTCAGGTACATTTAGCTGAGTAATTTCTCCCTCGTTATTGTTTGGCATAGAACCTTAGGAGCCTGGGATGGAAACCCATTTCCTTCCAACATTTCTCTCTGTCATAGGGACAGACCAGTTTACGACCTTAAGGTTGTTCATGAACAAAAGAGACGGCACATATTGGATGGCTAAGGTAGACTGGTTCCGGATTCATCTGTTTTACGGGGGGAAAAAGAGCGAAAGTCTCTTTGGGAAGCCAACTCTACTTGTGGAATTGCCTGGGTGTTACAAAGCAGACGGGAGAGGCAGCACGAAATGCAGGCTTCCCTGGCCGAATAGTTAGAATCGTGACAACGATAATAGTAACTCTTCACAGTCGGATAGCACTTTACTTAGTGTTTGTAAGATGCTCTCCTTTATGGCACCTCCTTGATTCTGATACAGACACAAAGCCCTCCACAGTCTGGCCTTCAGAAGTTGGATCTGAGGCTCAGTGAGGGAAAGGGACTTCCTCACACAGCTGGAAAAAAAAGAATCAGACATAAATTCAGCTTTTTTTTTTTTAAAGTTCCAAATTCAGTACTTTTTTTTTTTTTGGCTAAACCATGCTATACAAACATTTTCCATAATGAATAATGTTGTAGTCATAACCATGATGTAAACTCAAGCTGAAGAATGGTTTAATTCTAGATTTCTCAGTCCAAGTTTCGTGGATTTAGGTCCCAGTCCTGCCAGATGGAGCCTGAGAGCTGTCCAGGATGTTCACCCTGAAGTGGGACCCGATCTTTGGCATGGTCAGAGAAGAGGTAGGTACCTGGGTGACCCTCCGGTCCAGGTTCTCAGGAACGTTTAACCCCACCTGCTGGGTCTCTCAGGGGCCAAACTGCGCAGAACATATGAAAGGAGAGAAGCCCTGGTGCAGAGTCCGAGCTGCATATCCTGCCTCACCACGGTTAAAATTTCCATATGTCAGAGCAACTGCCAAAAGGTGACATAATTGAAGAAGGTAGTAATACTTGTCAAGGAAATTCTTTTAAGTATTATTTCATCCCTTATTTTAGCGTCTCCGTAAGGAACCGTCATGAAGTACCCTTAGATGGAGAGGTTACAGGGCTCTCCAGCAGGGATGGAGCAAGACCCTGCGACTCCTTTTACTGTTGGGGAAACTAAAGCCCAACCAGCTAGACGATGTGACTCACCCAATGATGTCATTACGTGACTCACTCAGTGGTGTCACTATGTAACAGCACCCAAGGTAATGTGACTAATTTGTTGCAGAGTGGAGAAGAGAAATAGGGTTTTCTGACTCTAGTTCAGAATAATATTACTTCTCCCTGATAGCTAGGTGACAGTCTTTCTCTGACCCTGCTACAGGGGGTTTAATTTATGCGGGGAAACTAAACCAGGGAGGTCCCAAATCTTGGGACACACAGTCCAGTGCAGAGAGAGAAGCATCCTGAAAGAGGTGATTTAAATAATAGCCTATGCCCTGAATACGGAGGCCCCCTCCCTCCTTGCTGCCCGGTTATAAGGACCTCAACGGTTGTGTATAATGGCACCACCAGCAGATTCATGGATCCTTTTCTGGAAAAAATGAATGGCCTCAGAGAAAAGACTTACAGATACTAACTTTTGGGAGAAACCAAGCAAAATGGTTGGGTCCCCCCCCCCACCACCACTCCTAAAGCGAAGCCCATGAGTTGATGCGCTCCACCTTGGCACCCAGAAGTTTCAATCTGCATTTTAGTGCCTTTCTTTTAATATAAGCAGGGCCTAGGGATCACCAGACATTTGCAGAAAAGCTTCCAACGTGAAAGACAAAGACCTAAACATACAAAAAGGAAGTCAGGGGAAATAGAGTTAATTTAGGGAGCAGAAAAGAAAATTAAAAACTAAAACAAACAAGCCATCATTATATCTCCAGAGGGATGAGAAGACACCATGTCCATGAAATAGGATAATTATAAAGGAACAATCAGAGAACAAGAAAAGACGGAAATGAAATTCATTATAGCCAAAATTAAAAACAAAATCAATAGATGAGTTGGAGGACGCATTGAGGCAATCTTAAAGAAATAAGACAAAAAGATCAAGAAAAAGAAAACAAAACAGAAAAGATAAAAATATTGGCTCAGTGGTTGAGCATTGACCTATCAACCAGGAGGTCACGGTTCGATTCCTGGTCAGGGAACATGCCCAGGTTATGGGTTTGATCCTCAGTAGGGGGCGTGCAGGAGGCAGCTGATCAATGATTCTCATCATTGATGTTTCCATCTCTCTTTCTCCCTTTCTCTCTGAAATCAATAAAAAAAAATTGGAACATAGAGAATAAAAGGTGGGAAATAATGCAAAAAACTACAATTTCTTGCTCTGGCCAGTGTTCTCAGTGGTTAGAGCACTGGTCTGAGGACTGAAGGGTCGTGGGTTTGATTCCCTGTCAAGAGCAAGTACCCGGGTTGCAGGTTTGATCCCTGGTCCTGGTGGAGGTGCGTGTGGGAGGCAACCAGTTGATGTTTCTGTCTCACATCGATGTTTCTGTCTCTCTCTCCCCCTCCCTTCCTCTCTTCCTCTCTCTCTAAAAATCAATGGAAACAATATCCTCGGGTGAGTATTAACAAAAAACAAAAAGCAGAAAAACCAGTACACTTTCTCAAAACGAGGGATATGAGTCTTCTGACTGAAAAGCCTCTCTATACACCCAGCACATGAATGAAAAGTGACTCACACCTCGTAATCACGATGAAATTTCAGAACACAATGGATAATGAGAAGCTCATAAAAGCTTCTGAATCAGAAGAAAAGATTGGGTCATATACAAAGAATCAAGAAGCTAGAAGTGCCCTAGTTGGTTTGACTCAGTGGATAGAGCATCGGCCTGAGGACTGAAGGATCCCAGGTTCGATTCTGGGATTCTCGGTTGCAGGCTTGATCCCCGGCCCCATTTGGGGGCGTGCGGGAGGCAACCAATTGATGTGTCTCTCTCACATTGATGTTTCTCTCTCTGTGTCTCTCCCCCTCCCTTCTACTCTCTCTGATAATCAATGGGAAAAATATCTTTAGGTGAGGATCAACAAAAATAAATAAATTAAAAAAAGCTGGAAACCAACGAAGCAAAACTTTCCAAATTCTAAGGGGAAATGGTTTCCATTACAATTTTTTACACCCAAACTATCCATCAAGGGTGACGGTAGAATAAGGAGATGTTCAGACATGTATAGTCCCAAGAAATTTCCCTCCGAGGCAGCCCTTCTCAGGATACCACCAGAAAATGTGCTCTACCAAAATGGGTCCCACCAAGAAAGAAGGTAACATTGGATCGAGGAGTGACTCTGACAAAGGGAAGAGGTGAAGGGACGTCCCGAGTGTCAGCTGGCCTCCAGGGCAGCCAGCCCAGAGTGGGGAGGAGGACAGAGGTCTCCAGGAGAGCTGTTCCAAAAACAGAATGAACGGCTAGATCCTCTGCTGTGTTTGACCACGTGGAAAATAGAGAGGCGGATGTTACAATCCTGTTGAAAAGTTTGGGAAGCATCAGAGATGGCGACTTAGAAACTAATCAAGTGAAAAAGCCACGGCATTTGCCAACTCTAGAAAAAAAACAGGAAATAAAATTAATTACAGAAGTTTATGAGGGTTGGCGGTAAATACAGTTTACATAGTTAAAATCATGTAAACCCTAAAATGAAACTAACTAAAAATTATGATATAATTATGTTGGGAAGACGAAGGGAGAAGTGAGGGTCGGGATGAGATAAGAGTAGTAAATTCTCCTCTGCCATTATATGAGATCAATAGATAATGTCTGAAATTGTGAAATAAAAAATATCTGTGTAATTATAGTATTTAGAAATGTGGACGTACACACCGGATTTGATGAAAGCATTGAAAGGGGTTGTCCCGGGAGAGAAGTACTCTGGTATTGAGAAGTGATGACTGCATGTAGTGCTATATGATTGGTGTGTGTGTGTGTGTATGTGTGTGTTAATCCTCACCTGAGGATATTTTCTTTCCATTGATTTTTAGAGAGAGTGGGAGGGAAGAATGGAGGGAGATATATATAGAGAGAAACATTGATGTGAGAGAGACACATCAATTGATTGCCTCCCGCATGTACCCCAACCTGGGTCGGGGATCAAACCTGCAACCTAGGTATGTGCCCTTGACCAGGAATCAAACCCTTGACCCTTCGGTGCATGGGCTGACACTAACCACTGAGATCACCGGCCAGCACACTACTACTTGATTTTTAAAAACTATATATCTATATTATTTTGACAAAAATAAAAAACAATTAGAAAGTGGAAAAGTGTCATTTTACAACTATTTTACCACAAAGCCATGTGCGTCCATATTTACATAATGATGTCCATTCTGAATGGCTAAACATAACAAAATTCCTAAACTTGATGTGGAGGGTTTAAAGCAAAGGAATCCAGAAAAGAAAGGTGAAGTCAGTATAGAATAAAGAGAAACAATTTTATTAAAAACACTTACACAAAGCCATATTTGAATTAGGTGTTGTTTTAAGAATATTTTAATAATCTGCTGTCTTTGCGCAATTTTGAAATTCATCTGCGATGTTGTATTTTGTTTTACCAGAGGTTTAATTCTGCTCACCCTCTTCCTACATTGCAAGGGGACCCACAAAAACAGGGGGATCTGCTTTATTTCACAAGTCACCAAGGGTATGTAATAATCTCATTATGAAATTTGGGGTCAGAAGCCCAGGATATAAACTTGGGTTGCAATTTACAAAATAGTATTATAGCATTGCGCATGACCAGAACTGGATAAAGTACCTGCAGATAAAATCATATCCGGAAAAATTTATTTGGCGCCTACCGTGTAGGAAGCGTTGTGCCGGAGGAGGGGCACGGAATTCCTAGGATGTCCTAGAAAGACGACTTCAGATCAGTGCAAAGACACAGAGAGCACAGACATGATTTTAATTTATAGGGTTGGAAAGGTACAAGGCCATAAAACAAGACACCTGTGGTCCGGCATTTATGTTAAAGGTTTCGCCTTTTTAAAAAATAATCAGAAACACATAATCATTATCCTTGACATAAATTACACTTTAGATTGGGGGTGGAAATCATGTTTTAAGAATAGGAAGGGAAGGAAAAGTAAAACCAACTGCGTGTAATTTTTCAAGTGGAAACAACAGCAATATGAAGATATATGGGTGTCAGGCCCAATGGTGGAGGAAGAAGGCTATGCTCTCTTACCTCTTATGGTGTCACTCCGGCGACCTCTACCATTTGAAATGCTTTGATTCCACCTTGCCCAAGGGATCCGCGAGCACGGGGAGAAGGGATGAAGGATGCCCGTGCCTGACCTCACCTTTACATTGTCCAACGACTGGAGGTATAAATCAGTTTCCCCCCTTGAAGACCGGAGTGTCGGAAGCTCATGTGAAAGGCTGGAAATATTAAATGATGTCCCTGAGAGTTTTACTGTTACTCAGTTTTCTCCTGTAACTGGGAGAGCTGTTCACATGAAGGATACGCTCCCCCAGGACCTCAATTTGTATATAAAATGAAGTATGAAACTCCAACAACTCCTTGTCACTTTGGAAAGAAAATAAACAATTAGGGGAGGTGGCGCTGTCCTGTCAATATTTCAGTGGTTTCTCTGTCTGTTCTCGGAGCACAGTGAAGGCCAACGATGGTGTGAGGACACCCCCATTACAAATCCTATTTCCAGGGTAATAAATCTGCAATGGTGAAAAAAATCTCCATAGATAATTTAAGGTGGTTTTGCAAAAACAAAACTCTTGCCCTAACTGGTTTGGCTCAGGGGAGAGAGCTTTGGCCTGCAGACTAAAGGGTCCCAGCTTCTATTCCAGTCAAGGGCATGTACCTTGGTTGCGGGCACATCCCCAGTGAGGGGTCTGCAAGAGGCAGCTGATCGATGTTTCTCTCTCATCGATGTTTCTAACTCTCTATCCCTCTCCTTTCCTCTCTGTAAAAAATTAATAAAATATATTTAAACACACACACACACACACACACACACACACACACACAAAAAAAAAAACTCTTCCTTTTATCCTACTTAGCAGAGGAAGTGTGCTAATAATTAGAACTGAGGATCAAGTGCCTTGATGCCAGGGTTCCATTTCCAGTTCATCACTGTGATTTTGGGCTGTATCTGAACCTTCCAGATTCTCTCTGCAGGAATTTTTTTAAAAACCTATAGACTATTAAATCTTCTAATACACGTTGATTCATGAATCCTGACCACTACCTCTATAGCAGTGGTTCTCAATCTTCTGGCCCTTTAAATACAGTTCCTCATGTTGTGACCCAACCATAAAATGATTTTCGTTGCTACTTCATAACTGTAATGTTGCTACTGTTATGAATCGTCATGTAAATATCTGATATGCAGGATGGTCTTAGGCGACCCCTGTGAAAGGGTCGTTCGACCGCCAAAGGGGTCGCGACCCACAGGTTGAGAACCGCTGCTCTATAGTAAGAAAATTATCTGTCGTAAGAAAATGATCATTTGTTTTTCTTGATGGAGAATTAAAGGGACTTGCTCAAGTCTCCCAGTTAGTAAGTGGACAAGGCAGGAACCGAAGTAAAGAACCCCCATGCCAATCCTTAGCATCTATCTCTTAGCACCGCTCAATCCTTTCCCTTCCTCTTTCCACCAAAGATTTGAAGTACTGCTGCTACACAAGGAATATATTCCCTATTATAGAAATTTTACTACACATTTGTATAGAGCTTCAAACATTTTAGTTCAGCTTTTAGAATAGCCCTAACGAGGTAGGTTTGACAGAACCTGGAATGAGAGGATAAAAATAAGAAGAAACAGCTTAAACAATTGAGAAGAAAAGCCAGTGAAATATTAAGGATTACCTAAGACATTGTAGAATCTTAATTATACGCCAGGTTTGTAAAAGATAGCCAGATGTAAGAACATTGATTAGCCTGCCCGTTTCTGTGCTTATAACAGAGCACTGATCTCTAAATGACCCTCTGCTTTGTGTTCTAAGATCATATTCCAGGCATGAAAAGATATTCAGAATGGTGTAATGTGCTCTTTTAACACACGCTCTCGCCATCGAACTATGGTTGAATTAGGGATGAATGACATTGCTTCTCTAGGGGCAAGAGAAAGTGTGGACTGATGGAGATTCCAAATAGCATATGAGAAAAAATGGGGGCATACGTTTGTGTCTCTCCTCCTACCCCGGCCCCCTAGAAGCCTAATCTTCTAAAAACAAGCAGAATTGGTGCTGCTTAAACAGTGTGTGTTTAAGGGAACTGGAAAGGGTCCTTCTTCCACAATATCTTCTCAACGGACCTCCTTAATTCCTGAAAGTCCACCATTGGGAGGAGCCCATTCCCTTAAATTAGAGCATTATTTCCTGTTGAATTACAAATGCCTTTTGGGAGAGGTAGTCCATTAAAGCGAGGCATTCTCACCCACAGAGTGGGAACAAACTGGTGCATCATAGATCACTGGGAGGGGGAAGCCCAAAATTCAAGCTCTTCCAGGGATAAGGCACAGCCATTTGTAACCAAGCAGTAGGCCACTGAACAGAGATAACGGACAGAAGCTTGTCCAGCGTGACTCTTACCCATGAGGTGTGCATGGTTGACGGTGCTGCACTGAGCCACCCGTCACTGGCAACTAGAGCAGTGGTTCTTGATTCTGGCTGCACACCAGGATCATCTAGAAAATGTAGATACCTGGACCGCACCCTAGAGAGGCTGAATCAGGAGCATCTGGGAGTGGAGCTGAGATACTGACTTTTACACAGCTCTATGGATGCTTCAGCGAGGGTTGGGAATCACAGCACCTCAGCATGCATCTGTAGATAAGGTCTTCTCAACCTGATGGCTGGCTGGTGGGCTTTGGGGAGGTGGGCCTCCAGGTGGGGAGAGGGGCTGGGCACTGAGCACCAGCATAGGTGGTGAGAGGCAAGAGAGGTGCCCCAGGGACAAAGTAACCAAAGGTGACCTGGAAAAGAACCAAGACAACTTGTCTACATCTCAATTTTGACCAACTACTTAGGAGTATTATTACCAAGATTTGGAGAAACAACATGGATCTATGAAAGTTAGGACTTTTGCATAACACCATTTAAGAAATGCCAGGGGAATTATTATCTATGTTCACTTAACATAGGTTTATTTCATCATTTCAAATGTTGTAGTCTTTTCATGACTATAGTATCTTTTCCCCATCCAATTCTTTTTCTTTCTTTTCTTTTTTTTTGTTTTTTGTTAATCCTCACCTGAAGAAATTGTTTCCATTGCTTCTTCAGAGAGAGTGGAAGAGAGGGAGGAAGGGAAGGGAGGGGGGAGGAGAGGGAGAGAGGGAGAGAGAGAGAGCGAAACATTGATGTGAGAGAGCCACATTGACTGCTTACCTCCTGCATGCACCCCAACCAGGGGGACCGGGGGGCAGGGAGCAAACCCACAACCCAGGTACATACCTTTGACTGAGAATTGAATCTGAGACCCTTCAATCTGCAGGCTGATGCTCTAACCACTGAGATACTGGCCAGGGCCCATCTCATTCTTTTTAGTCACCCCCTCCCTCCCTAAGACTTAATCCTGCTCAGAAGGCCGGGGAGGGTTGGGGGGGAGGGGTAAGAGATCAACCAGAGGACTTGTATGCATGCATATAAGCATAACCAATGGACACAAGACACTGGGGGGTATGGGAGGCCGGGGGAAGGTCAAGGGAGGGGGAGGAAAGGAGACATATGTAATACTCTTTGTAATATTTTAAGCAACAAAACAAACAAACAAAAAAGACTTAATCCTGCTCCGCTTGTCCTTGGTTTTCCTTCTAATGGAGTCCTTATCAGGTGAGTCAGGGTTAGTTCGGCCCGTGCGAGTGAAAACCCCAAATAACAGAGGCCTTAACAAAACAGAAGATAATTTCTCTCTCATGTATAAGAAGACTGGAGGCAGGCAGCCTGCAGATGGGAGGACACTCCGTGTGCTCAGGCTCCTTCTCTCTTGCCTCCACCACCGTTAGCAGGTGGTTTCTTCCTCATGTCCCATGGCTCCAGCTGCCGCCAGCAGGAAGGTGAAAAGGGGCAGGGGAGAGAGCACTACGCTCCTCCCAGCAGCTTAAGGACACTTGTGTGTGACCCTAGAAGTGAAGTCACACGATTAAATGTAGTTGGCAGGGAGGCGAGGAGGCCGGGAGTTGATCCGGGCAGCCATGAGACCATCTCGAAATGCAGGAGAGGGAGACGGCATACGGGGACCAGCGAGCTGGCTCAGCCACGCCAGGAGCTGTGCGCACAGCCGGACAAGTGCTGGCAGTCACCTTATGAACCTGGAGTCCCCCCGGAAAGAGAGCAAATGAGTGCGGTAAGAGAAGGCTGCTCAATTCCAGGTGTTGGGTAATTGGTGGTGATTAGAGCAACGTGTTTTCCACTAATG
Organism: Myotis lucifugus; assembly: GCF_000147115.1. Lineage (NCBI taxonomy): Eukaryota > Metazoa > Chordata > Mammalia > Chiroptera > Vespertilionidae > Myotis > Myotis lucifugus. The sequence goes on from NW_005871302.1 coordinate 659,865, forward strand.
AAGAGTGAGAATTTGTCGAAAGCAGTTATCTGTGGCCCAGGAGTCATAACAGAGGCCTCAAATAAATGAAGTGCTTGGTTTCTCTTTTGAAAGCTTGCTTCCTCCCGGAATTACGTGATCCCAGAATTCCACCTCTTGCCTTAACGAAGGGCTGGGACGCGAGCCTTCTTGCCCGGGCCCCGAGAGTCAACTTCCGTCTCTGTCACGAGTGGAACAGACGGCTAGACCATGGATTCCCACACCAGCGGCTCGGACTGACAGTGCTAACTAGGAGAAATGCTAATACTTATTTCACACAAATTTTGCTTAGCTGTGCTTAGGAGAAGATTCTGATCAATGAAAAGGTGTACTTTCTCCTGACTCTTCCAAGTATATAACTCTAAGGCTACCGATATGTCAGTACTAACAAGACCAAGGTCATAGGTGTTCTCCATAGACAGACTGATTGGTATGCAGAGTAAAATCCTGTTCCCTGTCTAGGGGATTTCTCCTCTGTCCCTGGTAGCTGCTCTGATGAACGCATGCTTCTCAGAAGGAGGACCGAGTAGGAAGGAGTAGGTGTCTGTGCTGTTGGGAAAATCCTGTGCAGACCCTTATCTCTGCACAAAGAGGAACGCAAAGTAATTTGGATATGAACTGGTCCCACCAACAATTAGCCATCCTACTCTTAGGAGACGATGATCCCAAAGTCTGGAAATGGAACTGTGACATCAGAAATGGGAAGAGAAAGCTAGAGTGGGCAAGAACGCAATTGTCGTATTCAGAGTCCTTCATTTCCTGCTTCATACTTGATCCAGGACACCACATTATGTCTCCCATTTAAAAAAAATATATTTTATTGATATTTTACAGAGAGGAAGGGAGAGGAATAGAGAGTTAGAAACATCTATGAGAGAGAAACATCGATCGGCTGCCTCCTGCACACCCCCTACTGGGGATGTGCCTGCAACCAAGGTACATGCCCTTGACTGGAATCGAACCTGGGACCCTTCAGTCCGCAGGCCGTCGCTCTATCCACTGAGCCAAACCGGTTAGGGCTCCCATTTTTTTAAAAAATATTTTTATTGAATTCAGAGAGGAAGGGAGAGAGAGAGAAACATCAATGATGAGAGAGAATCATTGATTGGCTGCCTCCTGCATGCCCCTTACTGGGGATCGAGCCCGCAACCCAGGCATGTGACCTCCTGGTTCATAGGTCGACACTCAACCACTGAGCCACTGCGGCCTCTGTCTCCCATTTTTAACCCCCCATCAGTGCTCCCCACCCCATGGTGAGTTGTCACGACGTAGAAGAAAA
>NW_005871302.1:661261-664107 GCF_000147115.1 Myotis lucifugus
GGTCTCGTGTTCTTATCACGAAGAGCCACCCCGCTCTACAGACCCCTTATAAAAAATCTGTCAGTCTGTCCACACAACCTGGAGAACAAAAATTTTGTTTTTTAATCCCTCGGTGAACAAATGAGCCCAGCACCTGCACAGCACTCAAGGGTGGCCGGCCCTCATCTGACTGAGCCGGCTGCTGCTCTTGAGGAGAGAAAGTAAAAATGATTGATTCCACATCTTAATTAAGATAAACAAACACAGAGGAACATCAAATAATGGACCTGACAGTTTGAAGCAAACTGAAAGCACAGCTTAGTATTTCATAGAAGGAAAAGTGTTTGATGTGAGGATGGCAGTTTAATAATTTGTAAATATCACTGGCTTGGTATTATAGCTAATCCAAATATTTTTATTTCTCATCATCAGTTACCCTCTGCTGATGGCTTGTCCTCTTCACCTTACAGCTTCCACCCTGCAGCCTTGGACAGGGGTGGAGGGAGAGGAAGAGAAAGGGTCACAGGTTCTCTGTGGAATGTGAATTCCATCGCCAACTTCCTTTCTACTCTCTGACTCCAACAGTCCCTGGAAAACACCCCAGCCCGGCCCAGAGGAGTTACTCCCCTTTCTTCACTTCCCCTAAAAAGTGTCAAAATTTATCCATTAGTGCTTTCCATTAGCTTCTGCCTGTTTAACTAATTAAGAACGTCTGAGCGTTCCCCTCATTCCTAAAAAGTAAAGAAATGGGGAAATGGAACACCATACTAACTATACTGCCCCTACAATGCTGTTTTTTATCATAATGAAGTAGTTAGCGATAGATCTATACCAATAACTGTGCTTTAATGCTCTAATGCCCTACAGAGAAGGATGGCTATTGAGGGGGAGGGGGGGACGCATCCTTGTTCATACCCGTGTCTCCCACCACGATCCCTCCGGTGCGTACTGAAGATGAGCAGGAATTTGTGTGACAATCATCAGAAGATGAGTGTGGGCACCTCTCTGTTGGCCAGAGAGTTGTGATTTAGTTCTTGTGAAAAAAAGAAAAGAAAAAAAAAGGATTCAGAGAAAATTGAGGCAGTTTCACCAATTTTTTTGAATTTCCAAGGGTGCAAGTCTGAACATAGCTCTATGAAAGCAGAGCCGAAGACTACCATTGGGCAGATGGAAGCGTTGGGCTTCTTTAGACGTATGTAAAAAGGGCAGGGTGAGGAAGCAGGCCCGCAGCCAGATATACATCTGGATTCAGGACATGGCCCCTCCCTCGTGGCTTTTCCATTCTTTCTGCAGAGATTCTCAACAGCAGATTTTTTTTATTTTTAATTGTATTATTATTATTTTTTTACTGTTCTCACATGATACCAAGTCCAGGCCAGAGACCACACTGGGTGGGTGTGAGAGGCAGGGCCCTGTGGAGGGAAGCTGCAGTTCTGAGACTTCTCCACAGGGAAGCAGTATGAGATCAGGATTTAGATAAAGGTGGCCCCAGCCCATCAGCCTCCCCTGATTCTGATTTGAGACTCTTACCTATTCTTTCCTCCCACTGTGGACAAGATGAGCACCCACAGGGCCAGCACCTTTCAGGGGAGCCCCCCTGAGCCTAACTACAGCCCCCCACAGAGTCCTTCCCTCCCAGGTCTGTTTCTCCGAATGGAAACAATTGGCTCCCACAATGCTGCTTTGTCGATTCCATCTCTGGCCTCTGCCCCGTCTGAGGGATGCCACACGGACTCGGGTGCCGTCTGTTCTAAAAGGGCCTTATTTGAAGTGTTGGGTTCACATCACTGCCACAGAGAGGAAAGCTGCCGAGGGGAGCCTAGCGACACACCAGGCATGCGTTTTCCTCGGCGGTCCGCCTTCTGGCAGCCTCTCCATGGTTGGGTAACTCTTAACATTTCTCAAAAAGGGGCCAGTTCCGCCTTTGGCACGCTGAAGAAAATGGTGCCAGCAACAACTCTGATTTTGTTGAGTTATAGGAAGCAATACAACATTATGGGGAAAAAAAACTAAAGTAGAGAGTTTCCAAGTTAGGTTCTACCTTGACAATCTCCCACGGATATATTGTGTGTTAACAGTAAGGCCACTCCTTATCTTCCTTGCATATAAAATAGAAAGAACATCTAACACATTTCTGTTAATCCTCACCCAAGGATATTCTCCCATTGATTTTTAGAGAGAGTGGAAGGGAGTGGGGGGCGGGGGGAGGAAGAGAAACATCGATGTGAGAGAGACACATGGATTGGGTGCCTCCCGCACATGCCCCTACCCGGGCCGGGGATCGAGCCTGGAACTGAGATACATGCCCTTGACCAGAATTGAACCCGGGGCCCTTCCATCTGCAGGCTGACATTCTACCCACTGAGTCACACTGACCAGGGCTGAAATACTTCAGAACTTAAATGTGTCTGCCAAGTTTAAGAAGGGTGGGTGACATTGACTTCTTCACATTGATCTCATTTTTTTTTCCCCCCTTTCTCGTCTCTCCAAACCATTTTCAGACCCTCTAAATCAGTTACCTTTCTTGGAGGGACAATCAATAGAAAACAGGGAGGCAGCATACAGAAAAGACCTGTCCTCTCAGTGGCCTCCCAATGACTTTGCCCCCCACACAGGTTGAAGCAAGCATGGACAGAAGAGTTTCTGAATGCATCTGGTAGGGCTGCGCTCTGATGGGACGGGCTGCAGAAGTCCTAGATCAGTGGTTCTCAACCTTCCTCAGGCCGCGACCCTTTAATACAGTTCCTCATGTTGTGGTGACCCCCAATTTCATTGTTACAAATTAAACATAATGAAAGCATAGTGATTAATCACAAAAACAATATGTAATTATAGATGTGTTTTCCGATGGTCTTAGGCGACCCTGT